>NW_007252063.1:862521-1008728 GCF_000164805.1 Carlito syrichta
CCTCAGCCTCCCAAAAGCGCGGGATTACAGGTTGAGCCACTGAGCCCGGCGCCAGTAAGTTTTTTAATGCACAAAAGTTATTTGACTGGTGACTGTTTCCGATCAGATTCTAACCTCAGGGAAAAATATTTTTCACTAGAATCAAGTGCTGCAATGCACCCACTCTCATCGTTCCACAGTTCTCTCATCATTCTCCTAGAGATATTTCAGCTGAAAGAATCCTTGACTCTGGGACAAAGCGAGGTCATCATGTAACTGTGTAATATTTCAAACAACAGGAATGCATTGCACACATTTTCAAACCCTAAAATCCACCTGTGGGGATATGGCTCAGCATTCTAAAGCCATTGAATCACACACAAGTAACTGGTTCATACAAATGTTTGAAAGGGTAAATCAAAGACATTGTGAATTCATAAGAATATTTTAAAATTCTTGGGAACAAAATATCTCATATGGCTTTTAAATGGGATTACACATTTTCAACCAGAAAGGGATGTTACCTTCTCTGGACTCCTTTGAGAAAGAGTCTCTCAATTTTCATTTCAACCAGCACTTGGCACGTAGTGATGGTACATCGAATATTAGCTGAATACGGAAATAAAATCTTAAATAACTTGGGGTGAGAAATGATACTCTAAACTTGTAAAAGGCTTAACTTTAAATTATATTTGAAACAATATTGAGTTAACACAAACTTACTTCTTTAACACGCTATGCACTTGGAAGAGAGACAAGGTATACTTTTCATATATGACATTTTCTATCATAATTTGATGACTCAAAATGAAGTTTTAAAAATTTTATGTTTAATTTTGTCCACATTTTACATAAGCATCTTATATACTGGGGGTGCCAAAAATGTGGAAAGACATTTTAAGAGATGTTATCTATGAACTAATTTTTAAAGTTGAATTGAATGATAGGAGTAATGGCAGTATGACATTTGCTCAAAAGCCGGGCTAATCAAATGAATGCTGGCGTCACCGTGTGGCAGGCAGGGCAGTCAAAGAAACTGGCAGGAGCACGTTTGTCATCCGAGGAGTGTAAGATCATTCTCAGTGGTATTTGAAGTTCGAGAACGCTGTGGAAGTCCAATGACAACAGAGGCGTGAGTATGCAACAGAACGTCCCACACGCCTAGCCACTGCACACATTCGGGATGAGTTTGAGACACACAGTCCTCTGGGCGCCGGGCCCAAGGGAGGATCCGGGAGGCCTCGCACAGCGACAAGCCCTGCAGTCGTTTGCCATCTTCAGAGGTGTCTGGATGCTGATGGCAACCACTTTGGGCATCTGTTGTGACTGTAGAAGTCAAATGTGACTTGTATCTCACTTTAGTTATCAGTGTATATTGAGTATTACAATTTTTTTCATTTTTGAACTTTTTTTCTGGGGTACAACTCAGGGTTAGGTATACAAATGCTCATTATGCAGGTACCCTTGTTGATAAACTGCCCCTCCCCCGGCAGTTTCCCACTACTGCCAATCCTGCTCCCCCCTCCCCTGGCAGTTTCCCGCTATTGCCAATTCCTTTCTTCCAGTATTATGATCGTTGTTCAAGGTCTGCTTATGAGTGAGAATGTATGGTACTCTGTTCTTTGTTTCTGTCATAAATCACTGAGTAGTATAGACTCCAAATTCATTCAAGTTGCTGCAAAGCTCAGAATTTTGTTCTTCTTTATGGTCCCATAATATTCCGTCTTGTTTATGTGCCATATTTTTTTTTAACCAGTCCAGTTTCGATGGCAGCACGATTGGTTCCATGTTTTTGCTATCGTGAATAGAGCTGCAACAAACATGCGTGTGCAGGAATCTTTTTTGTAGAATGATTTGAGTTCCTCAAGGTATATTCCCAGTAGGGGAGTTGCTGGGTTATGTGGAAGGTCTAGTTCTTTCAGAAATCATCACACTGTTTTTCAAAGAGGTTGCACTAGTTTGCATTCCCACTAGCAGTATAAAAGCATTCCTTTTTCTCTACATCCTTGCCAGCATCTGTTGTTGTTTGTTTTATTAATGATGGCCATTCTTTCTGGGGTTAGGTGGTATCTCAGTGTGGTTTTGATTTGCATTTCTCTGATGATTAGTGTGGCTGAGCACTTTGCTTCCAGAATCTCCTGTTCCATTGATCTGTATGCCTGTTCTTGTACCAATATCAGGCTGTTTTGATTATTATAGCCTTATAGTAAAGTTTGAAGGCTGGCAGTGTGATAGTCCCTGCTTTGTTTCTTTTGCAAAGGATTGTTTTGGTTTATGTTTCCATATGAATTTCTGGATTGTCATTTTCAGGTCTGGGAAGAATGGTGTTGGTAATTTTATGGATATTGTGTTAAATCTGTAGAGTGCCTTTGGTAGGATGGACATCTTAACAGTGTTGGTTCTTCCTATCCACGAGCATGGAATATTTTTAAATTTTATAATTATAATACAGTTTTTCCCTTTGTTAAAATGTGTATATACTTTTGACACCCTCTGTATTTGAAATATAGAAGAAATCCTTTGATAGGTATTATAACTTTATAGCACTCTCCTAAAGGTGAAAAGCTGATCTACTGATATCCCTCCCTGAACATACTTGATCTCATCTAAAGGTGAAAAGACGAACATCCATAAATTATGTTTTAAAATGATTGATAATAATATCTCACTTTTATAAAATATTGCATAGCTTATATAGGGCTATTATGCAGTATCTACATTGTTCTTCACAAAGACTTTGCATTTAAGTATAAGTAAATTAAATACTAGAATAGCTAGAAGCCTGGTCTCTGGGGCCAGGCTTACCAGAGTCTGAATTCTGTCATTTACCCTGTGACCTTGATCAAATGTCTCTACATCTCCAAGCTCCAGGTGAATGATACAAAAACTCATGATGTTCTTTCAGTATATTGGTAGAAATAATATATAAAGTCATTTTGTCCAGTGCTCTTTGCTCAGCATGTGTACAATGATACTTTTATTCCTCATAGCAGTTGTTTACAATGGTACTGTTATTGATGAGAGCTTGAACTGTCAACTAAGTGACTGACTCGGAAACAACAGTGGTAGAATAAAAGTCAAGTTCATACTCAATGTAGTTTGACTTCACAGATTTTGTTCTTAGAGCAATACCGCACCATCTAATTTAAGTGGAAATCAAAACACATGCAAAAATTTGCTATCTGAAGGAACACTCAGATTAATTTTTACAAAATAAAAAAAGTGAATTCTAATCCTTAAAAGACTTTTCATCTATTTTCATTCTGGGTTTATATATATTGAGATTTTTTAAAGTACACAATTATGTATTCATCATTGGTGCTAGAAAAGCTATTCTTCAATGAAAACCAGATACCTTTTCAGCTTAAAAAGCAATTTGGTTAAAATGGTACCTAATTATTCTATTCTCAACAGAAAAATGACCTTTCAAATGCATGTTTATCAGCCTCTTGTGTATGGACATTAATGTGTTTCTGGAACTCAGGAAAATGGAGCTTAGGAGAAATAACATCAACTGTAAGGAAAATGGGATGAAGGGAAAGAAAAAAACACAAAATAGAGGGAAAAATACGAAAACTAAAAGCCTTATAGTGAGCCAAATTAATATATTCACTCAACAAATCGTAGAGTATCTTGGACAGAAGGAGCTGTTTAGAGGGAAATGTGATCCTTACCCTCAAAAGGTTTACAGTAAAACAGCCATGACCTGTAAAGAATCACTGGGGAAAAGATTAAAGAGAGATGGGGTAAATAGCAGAGATATAATAGTTGCAGGATGTATGTATCTTATGTAGAGTTGTTAGGAGTTACTAAATATTTTGAGCAGACAGGTAACAATCTCTCAGTGCTGTAGTGGAAGGTATCCTACAGGATGTCCTCATTGACCCAATACATGTGTTCTATTCTCATTCCCTTCTTGCTAGCATATCCCTCTTTATTATGATAAAGACTGATTATCCTCTGACTTCAGGAAACAAGGGGGTACGAGGTTAAGATACAGTGTATCAAATAAGATGAGAAGTCAGCTGGGAAGATCTTGGGAAGATCTCAGAGAAAAGGCAAGAGTACTGTGAGTACTGACTTCCTCCTTGTTAAAGGAACATGGGCAGCTGTCTAGCTTTATTTTTCAAGAAAATATATGAACCCCTGCTTAAGCCACTCTTTTACCTCCACCCTTGCCCCTAAGCCACTCTTAATCAGGTTCTCTCTTTCTTATGTCTGGAATTGTTCATAACTACTTCCTACAGGTTACTGGGGGCTCAGAGAACAGTCCCCCAAAATGTGGGGCTTTGACCTGCTGAGCATTTTGAATTACAAGAAATTGGAAGACCTAAGAAGCTGCCTCAGAACTAAGGACTTCCTTATTTTCTCTTGTTTCTGCTCCTATCCCACCTCTTCTCCCAAGCACGGAAAGGGACTCTCTCTGGAACACTGGAACTTTCTTTTCTTTTCTTTCTTTTCTTCCTTTCCTCCCTCCCTCCCTCCCTCCCTTCCTTCCTTCCTTCCTTCCTTCCTCCCTTCCTTTCCTTCTTCCAGTCAGAATCTCACTCTGATACCCAGGCTGGAGCTGGAAAATATTTGCCACAGCCTCTACCTCCTGGGCTCAATCAATCCTTCCACCTCATCCTCCCGAGTAGCTAGGGTTACAGACATGCACCGCCACACCCAGCTAATTTTTTAATTTTTTTGTAGACATGAGATGTCGCTATGTTGCCCAGGCTGGTCTTGAACTCCTGGACTCAAGTAATACTACTGCCTCAGCCTCTCAAAGTGCTGGAATTACAGGTGTAAGCCACTATGCCCAGCTTTCTGGAAACTTCTTATCTGACTAAGGAAGCTTCTTTCCAAAAGAAATGCAATTGTCTGAAGACCCTCTCTTCAGGAATCTAAACAAATAACCAGAAAAGATTAACTACTGGAGAAGAGAAAAGCAGTTGACATCACTACCAAACAGACCTTGTATCTGTCTTTTGAGGGCAGCTTTGAGAGATCGCCTGGGAGACTTCATCTATAAAATGAGACACTTTTCCATAACTTGCTAATCCCATTCAGTTTTCAAAAAATGATTTACAAGATGTTCACCTCCCATGTCCGTTCATTTCCCCTAAAATAATGTACTGCCCCTATAAAATTGCCTAGGGCTCCCACATCCCTCTCCACTATGAATTGGGTGTTTAATCCTCAACCGTTTGGCCTTCCTTTCACTTTCACATTTGTGCGACTTCCACGTCCATGTGCACATTAATAAACATGTATGCCTTTTTTCTTCCTTGTTGGTCTGTCTATTGTCATTTTATTTCAGCACTGAGCCTTCAGAAGGCAAAAGGTTTCCACTCCAACAAGGTAACAGAGATTAAAGATTGAAAGGTTGATTTTTATCATGCTTGTGCAAAGTAGAGAATAAATAAAGTTTGAATGAATCTTGCCAGTTGATCATGGGCAGAATCATGAAATTAGGAGAAGTGAGAATGTAACATCAATTGAATTTTTTCAAATAATTGTCAAAATACGAGAAGAGAAGGAAAAGGGACAGATGAAGCTAAGTCTAATGCTCAGTGCGTGTCTGACCAAGAAGTGTGACATTTCTTAATAGGAAACAAGAACTCTCAAGGGAAGATGCAACTCTGATATTGGATATAAGTTTGAGGATGCTGTAAAGCATTCAGGAGGTTAGAAATTATAAAATGCATATCAAGTGACAGATAAACAATGGTATATACGTGAATTCAACAGCAGAACTGAAATAGAGTTGGCTCTTGGAAGACAAGTTTAAAATGTGCTGGTCCACTAATACATGAATTTTTTTTCTATAAAAACTATACCAAGAGTGTCTGCCCATTATGACTCTCCTTCTGTCTCTCCCTTCTCTGCCACCTCTGATACAAGACCAATCTCTCCACCTTAGCCTACTCAGTGCAGAGATGCAGATGAAGAACTTTATAACGACGCACTTCCAAGTAAGAAATAGCACATATCTTTCTTCTTGCTTATGATTTTCTTACTGTTTCTTTTCTTTAGCTTACTTTATTATAAGAATATAACGCATAGAACATACAAAGCGTGTGTTAATTAACTTTCTATATTACTGGTGAGTCTTCTGGTAAATGTAGGAAAGATAGCCTTCTAGCAGAAGGAGAAGCCATCTAGGACTTTCATAGCTAGAGAGCAGACATCAATGCCTGTCTTCAAAGTATCACAGGACAGGCTGAATCTCTTGTTAAGGTTTAAAGCAATTGGTGACTTTAACTCTCAGCCAATTCTCATTTGTTATACTGAAAAATCCTAGGGCCTTAGGAATTATGTTAAATGTACTCTGCCCACACTCTGGAAGTGGAATAACAAAGCCTGGATGACAGCACATTTCTTTATTCAGCCAGCACGGCTGACAATGTATCAAGACCACTCTTAAGACCTATTGCTCAGAAAAAAAAAAAAAGATTCCTTTAAAAATATTTCTGCTCAGTGACAATGAACCTAGTAACTCAAGAGGTCTATTAAAGGTGTACACAAAATATTTTTATAGTTGCCAACACAGCATCCATTCTGCAGCCCAAGAATCTTGAGTAATGTTCACTTTTTTTTTTTTTTGAGTTGGAGTCTCAATCTGTCACACAGACTGGAGTGCAGTGGCACGCTCATGGCCACCGCAGCCTCGACCTGCTAGGCTCAGGAGATCCTCCCGCCTCAGCCTTCCAGGTAGCTGAAACCACAGGCATGTGCCACCATGCCTGGCTAATTTTTTGATTTGTTGTAGAGATGAGGTCTCGCCAAGTTGCCCAGGCTGTTCTCGAATCTGTGGGCTCAAGCAATCCTCTCACCTCAGCTTACCAAAATGCTGGGATTACAGGCTTGAACCATCACACCCGACCAATGTTCACTTTCAAGTCTTGTTATTTAAGAAATACATTTTAGAAAGCGGTAACTCCCATTGACTTGCTTCTGATGGATCTGGACAAAGCAAATTGAACACTTTCTGGAAAGGATTCACCCCTCTACATGTCAGTAAAAACATCTGTGATTCATAAGAGGAGGTCAAACAAAAAATTTAGAATATTACATAAATGTACTCATTAAAGCACCAGCAAGGTTTGAGAGCATCAACTCCAATTTTGAAAGACATTCTCCTGTGGGTAAAATGCTACCAAACGGTTTCATATGTTAGAGAGAAAAATTTCATGAAATGAAAAGTCAATCGATATGGCACATGTTATTGCTGTCTTATTTAAGGAAATTATCACAGTGACCTCGAACTTCAGCAAGCATTATGGTGATCCGTCAACAGCCATCAACCTCAAAGCAAGACCCTCCACCAGCAAAAAGATTCTTACTTGCTGAAGGCTCAGATGTTTGTTAGCAGTTTTTAGCAACACATTACTTTTGAATTAAGGTAAATACTTTATTTTTTGGACATAATGCTGTTTCACCCTTAATAGACTAGAATATAGTGTAAACATAACCTCTATATTTACTGGGAAACTAACAATTTCATATCACTCATTTCACTGCAATGTCTAGAAACGAGCCAGCAATATCTCCAAGGTATGCCTGTGGTAAGTCCTTATCTATCAATAACTACTATAAATGCAAATAGATTAAATTACCCAATCAAGAAACGAAAAAAATGACCTAATGGATTAAAAAAAAAGATACAACAATAAGACACAACTTTAGATTTAAGGACACACATAGGCTAAAAGTAAAGGCATAGAAAAAAAGATAATCCATGAAAATGATAACCTAAAGAAAGCAGAGGTACTTACATCACACAAAATAGACTTTCAGTTAAAGTCTGTCACAAGAGACAGGGAGGTTACTTTATAATGATAATGGGGTCAATTAATCAGAAGAATATTACAATTGCAAATATATATATGTTGTCGATATGAAAGCACATAAATATATAAAGCAAATATTAACAGAACTGAAGGGAGAAATAACAATACAATACAATTTCAGTGAAGAAAGAGCAGACTTGAATCACACTACAGATGAAATGGACCTTAAAGACACATGCATAACATTTCACCAAACAGAGAAGCATACATACTCTTCTCAAGTGCACATGAAACATTCGCTAGGCTAGATTATATGTTAGGCCATGAGACAAGTTTGAACAAATTTAAAAGGCCTGAAACCATATAAAATATCTTCTTTCAATATGATGATATAAAACAAAAAATCAATACGTGTAGGAAAATTGGAAAACTCACAAATATGTGGAAAGTAAAACAACACACTCTAAAACAATCAATGAGCCAAAGAAGAAATCAAAAGTATCACGAGCCAGGCCTGGTGGCTCACGCCTGTAATTCCAGCACTTTGGGAGGTGGTGGCAAGAAAATTGTCTGAGCCCAGGGATTTGAGACTAGCCTGGGCAACTTGATGAGACTGTGTCTCTGCAATAAAACAAAAAATTATTCAGGTGTGGTGGTGCAAGTCTAATCCAGCAACTTGGAATGCTGAGGCAGAAGGATCGCCTGAACCCAGTAGGTCAAGGCTGCAGTGGCCGAGAGCATGCCATTGCATTTTAGCCTGGGTGACAGAGTGAGATTCCAACTCAAAATATTTAAAAAAGTATCATGGGATAAATGAACATGAAAACAAACATCAAAAGGTACTGGAAACATCAGAAGGTACTGGAAAAAAAAAAAAACAAACAAACATCAGAAGGTACTGTACATCAGAAGGTACTGGAAAAAAAAAACAAAACTAAACCCAAAGTTAGCAGAGAACAAAAGTAATAGAGATTAGATCACAAATAAACTGGAGACAAAAAAAAAAAACTACTAAAAATGATCAATAAAACTGAGATGATTTTCTGAAAACTTAAACAAAATTGACAATCTGTTAGTTAAACTAACAAGAAAGAGAGAAAGGGAGGGAAGAAGGGAGGAATGGGAGTGAGGAAAAGAAAAGGGTCTCAATAGATCAGAAATGAAAGAGAAGGTATTAGAACTGAGTCCATAGAAATTAAAAGCGGCCGGGCTTGGTGGCTCAGCTTGTCATCCCCGCACTTTGGGAGGCCAAGGCAAGTAGATTGCCTGAGCCCATAGGTTCGAGACCAGCCCAGCCACCTTGGCAAGACCTCATCTCTACAATAAAATCAACAAAATTAGCCAGGCGTGGTAGCACGCACTTGTAGCTCCAGCTACTTGCAAGGCTGAGGCAGGAGGATTGCCGGAGCCCAGCAGGTTGATGCTGGAGTGGCCATGAGTGTACCACTGCCTCCAGCCTGGGTGACAGATTGAGATTCTAACTCACAAACAAAAAAAAAAAAAGAAAGAAAGAAAAGAAAAGGATTATAGGAGATTACCATTAACAATTATCCACCAACAGCTCACCAGAATTGAATCATGAAGAAATAGAAAATTTAAAGCGATCAGTAGTGAGCAAAGGGCTTGAAGCAGTAATCAAAATTTACTAACAAAGAGAAGCCTGGGACCAGATGTTCACACTGATGAATTCTGTCAAACATTTGAAGAATTAATGCTAGTTCTTCTCAAATTTTTCCATAGAATGGAAGAAGAAAAAATACTCAATTTTTTCCATAGAATGGAAGAAGAGAAAATAAAGGTCAGCATTATCCTCATGCCAAAGCCAGAGACAAACACTACAATAAAAGAAAACTATAGACCAATATTTCTGATGAACATATATGCAAAAATCCTCAACAAAATATTAGCAAACTGGGCCGGGTGCTCATGCCTCTAATCCAAACACATTGGGAGGCTGAGATGAGGGGACTGCTTGAGGTCAGGAGTTCAAGGCCAGCCAGGGCAACATAGCAAAACCTTGTCTCTAAAAAAGGCAAAGAACAGGGGCAATCCCTTTGGGTTTCCTCCCACTGTGGGAGCTTTTCTGTCTTCTCAATAAATCATGCTTTCAAAAATAACTAACTAACTAAATAAATAAAATTAAAAAGGCCAAGAACATAGTGGAGTGTGGTGACACGTGCCTGTAGTTCAAGCTACAAGGGGCTAAGGTAAAGAGATCGCCTGAACCCTGGAAGTCAGGGTGGTGATAATGCCATAGCACTACAACCTGGGCAACAGAGTGAGACCCAACTCAAAAAAATAAAGATTAAATAAATAAATAAAGTAAACAGAATTCATCATCACATTAAAAGGATCATTCACCATGATCATGTGGAATTCATCCCTGGGTAAGGAGATCATTCACCATAATCAAGTGGGAATAATCCCTGGGATGAAAGATAGCTCAACATATGCAAATCAGTAAGTGTGATATATCACATTTACAAAATGAGGGCTAAACATCACATGATCATCTCAATAGATGCAGAAAAGGCATCTGACAACATTTAATATCGATGATCAAACTCTCAACAAATTCGTTATATAAGAATTATAATTCAACGTAATAAAGGTCGTGGATGACAAACGGACACAAACATTATACTCAAGGGTGATAAGTTGAAAGCTTTCCCTTTAAGATCAGGACCAAGGCCAAGGTGCTCCCTCACCACCCCTATTCATCATAATACTCGAAGTCCTAACTAGAGCAATTAGGCAAGCAAAAAAAAAAGGCATCCAATTAGAAATGAAGAAGTTAAACTATCTCTGCTGATGATTTGATCTCATATGGAGAAAACCCTAGAGACTCCACCATAAGCCCATTAGAACTAATGTTTTTCAGGAAGGCTTCAGGGTATGAAATCAACATAAAAAAACAGTTGCGTTTGATGTGTTTTTGAGTTGGCTGGAATGCAGTGGTGAGACTCTGGTTCATGGTAGTCTCACCCTCCTGGGTTCGAGCGATCCTTCTGCCTCAGCTTCCCTAGGAGTTGGCACTATAGGTGTACACCACCACGTCTGGCTATCTTTTACATTTTTTTGTAGAGACAAGGTCTCTCTATGTTGCCCAGGCTGGTCTTGAGTTCCTTGGCTAAAGCAGTCCTCCTGCCTTGGTCTCCCAAAGTGTTAGGATTAAAGGCATGAGCCACCATGCTCGGCCTTAATGGATGTTGTAATAAGTTTGATTGTGGTAATCACTTCACAATATATACATATATCAAATCATCATCCAGTACATCTTAAATATCTGTAATTTTTATTTGTCCGTTATGCTTTCATAAAGCTGGAAAATAAAATGTGTTTTCTCAGCCAGTTTCAAAGAAGCAGACACATATCAAGTCTAATATTCTAGCACGTTTCATGCTAAACAAATTTTTTATTAAAAATTCTAAATTAATACTTTCAAACTTAGGGAACTGGTTATCATAAAGACTTTTTTAACGGATATTGCCACATTAAAACAAACAAAATTCATCTTTTATTGGAAACATCAAGCACTTTACAAATTTAATAAATAGCCCCACATTTTACCACAAATGAGCCACCTAATGCATTGTAATTGCTAAAATGCTTTGGTGCCTTTATATAAATCTCACTATTTGAACAATATAATATTTTCCTGCTAACATATTTAAAGAAATATTCCCCGCAAATGCTTTATTAGCTAAAAAGAAAGAAAGAAGGAAGGGAAGGAGGGAGGGTGAGAGGGAGAGACAGAGAGAGAGAGAGAGAAAGAGAGAAAGAAAGAGAAAGAAAGGAAGGAAGGAAGGAAGGAAGGAAGGAAGGAAGAAAGGAAGAAAGACGAAATAGGGAACACTTTTCGAGTGTCTGAAGCAGCTAAATACATTGCTTACACTTTTCTAAGGTGCCTCCTCCCAAAATATCACTAGAGACGAAAACACTGTCACCCCTAAAATTTACAGGTAAGGTGCATGCCTCTAGTAATAGATGGTGAACTGCCATAGAATCGTGCAACTGTAAGAGGTGGGTCTCAATTATCCTCTGCACGAAATGATAATCACTGTTACATAAAGATAAAAAAAGAGACACAATCCACTAATGATAAAGAAAAAAAAAAGGTAAAGTTTGTTTTTTCTTAGTGGAACTATCAATGGGAAATAATAACCATTTAATTGCAGATTATTATTTTATATGAGTAACTACAGCATTAGAAGAAATAATCAAGAAGCTGTAAATAAGCAAATTACCAGCTGTCAAAAAAAATTATCATTATCAAATTAAATGAGCTTCCCCCAGGCAAGTTCACTTTGCTTTTTCTTGAAGGCCAGCTCAAAAATGAATCATGAGGAAGACAAGGCATATAAATAAAAAAGATTTTAAATGAATTCTGGCGATGTTGACTAACTTGAAAAATAAATCTTAAAAAACTCATTTTTAAATCTTGTAACAACTAAGTAACTGTAATGAAGACTGAGTACGGTAAGCAGATTAAATATTCCTCAATCACTTTGATGTATTATTTTTTAGATTAACATAAATATGATTATATAATATCAAGCTAGATAGTATGCATGCCTTTCCTGTAGGTCAAATTAAATAGTGATTTTCAACATGGAAAGTGAAAGATAAAAGTAAGTTGGTGATTTATATGTATTCACTAAACTACAGTTCAACTGCTTAGTACTACTTTGGCTAAACTACTCAAAAAACTTGATTCAAGAATGTCTTTAGAGGCCAAATCTACAAGGTGTATATTTTTTCTCATCCTGTCAACTTTATGTTTTACACTGATAGGTTCACAACAAAATTGAATGTATAATAATGAAGATGGTTAATGATGTTTCTCTTCTTTCATTTTACTGTTTACAACAGTAAAAAATAAGTCCATCCTTTTTAAAAAAAAAATTTTGGTCCATCCATTGTTCACAGGCAGTAAAACAAACGGGCTGAGAGGGGACTTCTGTGAAGCTGATAGAAAAACAAACAGGAAAAACATCCTGATACAAAAGTATCTTGAAAGCACCTTCAGCTGTTATATCAGTGTTAAAAAGTAGAAGGTTCTATGAGAGGGTTAAACAAATATAAAGTGAGTCACTGTGTTTCCTTGAAACCAGGAGAGCTGCACCTGCCCTGGCAGAGAGCAAGCTCACAAGATCAACGTAAGCAAGAATCTACAATTTTTAGGGAACCTATGGGGCGTTTTAGGTATGGAGTTAAAATTTTAAATCCTAAGGAACCTTCTTCAATACGATTCCAAGGGCTGACCCTGGGGAAACAGTTAACATGCTCCATGTAACTTTGGTCTCTCACAGTGTCCTACTGGCTTATTTTTGGAAATGACATAGCATTAAGTTGTCCATCTCATCTAACTGCCCACTAAGCATCCCTGATGGAGTGAGTGACACAGATTTAAGAAAACATGCATTTTGAATGAGAATCCACACCAACTAAAGTGTCATTTAGACCTAAAGAGGTGATTCTTTGAATGGTGAGATGTTCGACATGTGGTAAATATGTCCACTGTTCTATATCCCCAAGTCAACATTACATAGCTACCCGCATGGAAGGACAGCCTTCTCTCAAGCTTGGTCAAGGAGGTAAGCGCTCTTATCAGTTGAGTATTTCAGTCTGTGTTTTACCTGTTCGTTACCCAAATCGGTATGACAGATGGTGGAATACAAATCTTGGATTTTGACTCCTTCCTATCAATTACAGAGATTGTAGATATATTATTTAGTTGTATGTGTAATGTTTGTTATTAGGAAAAAATAATATATATGTAGATGGGGGAAAAGGAAACGAAGCAGAGAAACAACATTGCAATTGAGATTATCTTTAGAACAATAGTTACAAACGTTATTATTCCAATAAGGAAAATACAAATAGCTGGTAGGTATGTTCTTTGGTTATTTGATTGTAATAACTGACAAAGATTTATTATTATATGCTCATTTAACCGCAAAGCACATCAAAATATCGAATGTCATTTATTACCTAATTTCCTCATCTCAATCATGAGATACTGCCAAAATGTTCCCTGATGGGTAACATATATTTGAGTAACGCACTCATACGTAGTGATCAAGAGAGCTTATTGGCATTTTGGGAGGCTGGAGGCAGAGATACTGGTAAGGGATACCAGGACACTGACTCTGTGTCTCCCTGCCCCGCATGATTTCTCCCAATGTGAGTAAGTGTCTTTATTGATGCTGAGTTTGGCTGGAGGGTCAGCAGGAATCAGATCTCTAGAACTATTTCTTTTCAAAGGTTTTACAGTATAAATTCCTCCAGAAGAGAGATGAAGCCCAAGTGAAGTTAAGTTGAGCTTTAACAAGAATTGCACTTTCCACATTCGATATGATTCGACCCTTGGATTAAGTCTAATAAGCATCAATTTCTATAGCATATATTGCTGTCATGTATTTTATGACTTACTTCTGTTAAGGTTTATTTAAAAATATTAACCAATTAATTCTCAAATGTAATTGAATTTTATGGTGTGAGTCATGTACACGGGGTGGTGAGGGGTTTACACACACACTTATGTACCTTTTTTCTAGACAAGTTTTAGCCTATCTGGAGCATGTATCTATTATTTTGGGGAGGCTTTCAAAACATCTCTGAATAGTCCCCAGAGATGTACCAATATAGACTATCACATGTGGCATCCAGAATTAAAGAAGCTGAAGAAAAAAATATATGAGGGGAGACACAGAAAACTCAGAATGTATTTATCAAAAGTTGTGTATGTATTCTTCATGTTTAAACTTCATTCTCCTTCAAAGGACTTTCCGTTTGACACGATACACCTATCAAGGTGCTTTTTCCATTCCTTAAAAGAGTTTTTGCATTTGTCAATTTTGATGCCTTTTAGTGCTTCTGCTGTTTTTTCTTTCACCTCTTCCATATCAGTAAAACACTTCCCTTTGAGGACTTTTCTCATCTGAGGAAAACAACAACAACAACAAAAAAGACGATGGCGAGATCTGGTGAATACGGAAGGCAGGGCACGGGCATCATCCTCTTTTGGTCAAAAACTGAACACTTAGTGCAATGTGGGCAGGTGAAACCCGCTTTGAAAAATTTTCAAAAAAAAAAAATTCACTGCAGCCAATGCCAGATGCAGTAGCTCATGCCTATAATCCCGGCACTTTGGAAGGCAGAGCAGAGAGGATTGCCTGAACCCAGGGATTTGAGAACAACCTGGGCAACTTTGTGAGACCTCGTCTGTACAATAAATCCAAAAATTAGCTACAAACCGTGCCAATCACAAAGTTATTTCTCAAAAACCAGATAGAGACTTACAGTTCTTCAAGCAGTCACTGCTGATTATAAAATGATGGGAAAGTACATCTATTGTGCTACTTAGCTCTTGTAGTATGCTTAGCACCCTTAATAGTGATATTTTCTTATAAAACTTTAGACAAATTGTGTGATTTGCAAATACTTTTTTAAAAGATTTTTTGCCGGTTGACTTGCTAATGGAAGTCTAAAGGTAAAAGCTTAGGCAGGTGATTTTTGTTGAACTTTTAGTTACCCTGCCTCCCAGAAATCAATATAACTCCTCCAAGTAGGGCTTATAACATCATTTAATTATTGGTAATTTAAAACATTTAGCTTTCGGAAAGAAAATAAACAATGTCAAAACGTATTCGATAATACTCACTTCCATATATTTTAACTCTGTTTTGAAATAGTTGTGACTGGCAATTTTGCTATGAAATGTGGTTATATAAATATAAAGTTGTAAGAAAATACTTGTGTATTTATTCTGTCTACTATTTTTGATACATCTAAAACAAGTCATTAAAAGTTATGGAGTATTTTACTTCTGATACATCCTGATGTTTGAAGGGAAGAGAACAGTAGTAAATAAGATTTCAAAAAATATTTTGCATTTATCCTTGACATTCCTGTTTATCTTTAGAAGCACGTTAAATAATATTATGTAGAATATTGTATCAAAAATTATAAAAGATCAGTTCAAATTAGAGTTGACATTTTGTGTACTACATATTTCCATAAACTGGGTAGCATTTATTGACATAACATGCAGAGTGGTGTTCGTTTTCAGCTACATATTTACAGCTACATCTAAAAAAAAATCACAATCCTTTGAATTCTACTAACCAACAAATAAGAACTGATTTGTACTAAAGATAAGTAAGGAACAAATAAAACAAGTGCACATTTATCTGTGAATATTAAGCATTTACAATAAAATCTGTCATAAATGTACAAAACCACCGGTGCCATGGACTTCATCTTGGTCTGTTTTTAAAATCTAACTTCCTCTGGCTTTAATGTGGCCAAATGATATTCTTAGAGAAAACCTTCTAAAATATTATTTGCAACCTTTATGTCAGAAACATTTTAATTTTTAACATATGGAGGGGTATGTGGTGGTATGTTACTTATTATTTTGACAAGAAATTAGTCATCAAATTAATGTGGCATGATTTTCCATATGTGGGATAACATTACACAAACCCATTACATTAAATGAAGCTCAATTTCAGACACTAAATGTTTCAGCTGCATGTTGAAATTACAGTTAGTTATTTTTTCATTATTTTCAGCTCAGGAAGCAAACCACGGACACACCAGACTTGGAAAGTAATTTTAACCCTACATTATTATTATTATTATTATTGCTATCATTATTATTACTTTTAAGAGACTCATTGTTTGGAAAAGCCGTTCTTACAAGTTTTTGTTAGTATCTCCATTACACTTATACAAATTATGAGTGTCTAAAAAGAAACTATGGTTAGTCATTCATCTAACACATATTTATTGAGTGCTTACACCAGACTCTATTCTTTTTGATAATTATCTATTAAAACATGGCATCAGCAAAGAGCTCTAACACATTTTCTTAAACTTTAGTCTCTTGGTATTATTAAGTAAAAATAAAAATCAGTTTTATATTTTTATTTATTTCTAAGATCCATATGATTTTTTACCTAAAAGCTTTAAAAATACTTATGTGGATTTTGTGAATTTATAGTAAAAAATGTCAATAATCAAATATATTTTAAAAGTCTCAAGGATTAGCTTTTATATGTATATTTAACATATTGCTCCACATTTGTAAATTTCTGCTCATGATCTCATTCTATTTTTTATTTTCCTTTTTCTTTTTAATCTTGGATTATATTCTATTTATACTGATTATTCAGATCCCTATTATGAAGATGGAAAATGCACCTGTGATATGTTAAATGGGGTGAAGGGAAGTGATTTATAAAAGACCACATCAAGTCTGAGACTATTTTAAATAGATAAACATATGTACATATAAACATATCTTATTTTCATGACTGCTAATAGACTAACACCTATATAATAATTTTTAAAAAATTATTAATCTACTGAGAAGCAGAGTTCACTTCCCTCTGTGGAAACCCAAGAGGTCGGAGGTTCCTCTTCCCGTGTACTGGCTAGCAGCTAAGACGTGAGTGCGTCATTTTCTCGGATCCTTCCCCATCTTTGAATGTTGAGAGGCTGACACAAATAAATTAGGACAGTATGCTATTGAAAGACTGGCAGTGGAAATGATGTCAAGTCCAGTGGTGTGATATCAGCAGGGCAGTCTTTTTAAAAATTTTTTAAAAAGCGTTTTCTTTTAAAGATGTGGGGTACAATTCAGGGTTAGGTATGCAGATGTTCATTATGCAGGTAACTTTGTTGATGAGGTGTGCCCCTCCTCCTCAGGTAGTTCCCCACTACTACCATCCTTTTCTTATAGTATTATGATAATTATTCAAGACCCGCTTATGAGTGAGAACATGTGATACTTAGCAGTGCAGTCTTGAGGCATGTATTTCTAGCCTTGTTTTCAAAATCTATACAATATATTCTTTTTCTATTTAATTATGTTTTACTTTTTACTGTTGCTTGCAACTAAAACTACTTAACATAAATGGATTGTAGGGATTAGACTTTCAAGAATATGTAGGAACTCTGGGTTCGTTCGCAGACAACATTCATTAATATTTTAAGAAGGTATGCTAAACTGAATGTATTTTAGCACCAAAGGTGAAATGCCTTATTCATTATCGCCCATGGTCACCCATTAGAGGCAAAGCTTCAGGGTGTAGCACTGATGTAGCTATTAAGTACTATGAAGGCAAGAGGAATTCAATAACTACATGGCTGAGTAGGACTTTAAAATGCATCGGATGACATAAAGAAAGCGAATGGCACACATTTCTACATCCTCTGCTAAAGGAATAGACTGAAACCTGGAGACATTTTTTGACACTGCTTAAATCATCTGCTCTCTCTTGTAGCCTTAGGCAGAGGTAGACAAAATACAAAGGCAAATGTACATCCTATGACATGATTTTCAATATCAGTTGAATTCACAGGATTACTACATTTTGGAGATGAGAGTTAGAGTATTAATTTGGAGAGACTTGTACTTCAGAAATTGGAATGGGAATACCCCAGTCATCTAAAACACGAGCCCCCTTACATGACAAGTGACCTTTTATAATTTGTCTGATAGGGTTGCTCATCATCAGATTGAAGATGGTATTATTATTCTTTTTCCTACAGGAGTTCATTTACAAGAGAAAGTGAAGAATCCACATGCTTCCAAGACAACCACCTCTCAATGTTCTTTTGCTGGACTGTCAGATTCCAGCATAATCTGAAGAATTGATTATAGGATGAAAAATTGTATTCATAGACAAATTTCCCTAATTTACATTACTAAGTAACTAGAAAATTAGTAAATCTTTGGCTTTTGGTGCTGTTTCATCTACATAGGGGCTGGTATTTTCTTCTAGGTCAGGTTACATTTATCAATATGAATATTCTTGCCTGAGTTTCTATATCCATATGGTAATTTGGACCTCTGGGTAATTGCAGTAGTTTTCTTGACCGATTAACAAAAGTGTGGGCCTAACCATGACCCTCATTAAATGGTGTTACAATGCCAGAAATTACTTGGCATATCATGGAATAAGGAATCCAAAATGTTAGAGCGACAGCAATGTTGGACGTGACTTTTTAAATGTTTAACTCACCACTCACTCCCTAAAAATATCTGTCTAGTAGATCAAAGTCATAGCTTGGCTAAAATCCTGAGAAATGCATAGATGGGTTGTGTTCATCTTGCAGTATGTGCTGTTTTGTAGACTAGCAGACCAGAGAAAGACACTGTGGTTGCAAAGAGACCTTTGATTTCAGTGGGACTTGGTAGACCCTGAAATCGAAGAGAAAAATAACAGCAATGAAGTACCAGAAGCAAAGTTGGCATGCGTAGTAGACGGCAGAGACTGCTAAGGTAAGAATCCTTCTCTCTGTAAGGGTATTTGAACACACAGAACTGTGTATTTTTTAGGACCAGAATAGATAGATAATAATCCATTAAAGTCCTTAGTAGCAGGTACTACTGGAATCCTATATAATAGTCATCCACTGCATATTCCATATTAATAGGACCCTAATCTTGTTCCATTCTACACTCATAAAAATGGATTCCTATGAACTATTCAGACATCAGTTCATATATCTAAGCATATTATAGTTATCTCATTCATACTGCTAGTGATTGACTTAGGCATGGGAGTCTAAGCTAAAATTATGAAACATGAGCAAAAACTTCTAGCTATTTTCTGCAAAGTATTCTATTTTAAAAAGGAAAAAAAAAGTAAGATATTGCCACTCTTCTGTCACTGGAATATAACCTGTCTAGATGATCCCTGGAACAGTAGCAGCCATCCTGTGATGATGAGGCAACTAGCCTATGGACCAAGTTTACATGCTGAAGACAGCAACGTGAAAATACAAGGGAGAGTCCCCCAAAACGCAAAATTATGTTTTGGAGGGTGGGCCCTTTGTAGTACAGGCATCCCCCACTAGGGAAGTGTTCTAGGAATCCACCCATCCGCGTACTAGCTAGCGCTGTGACAGGCTGTGTTCAGCTTCAGTTAAGTTTCCTTTTGGAGATTCAACGCATTTGCTCATTTCACGATGGGTGATTTACACGAGCAACCTACCCACTCTGCGATGAGTGTTCAGCAGTTTTTAACCAAGAACAAAGACCTCCATGCCACCCTCTCCCTATTCACCTGATCTGTCCCCGAGTGACTATTTTTTGTTTGTTTGTTTGTTTCTCTGAATGAAAAAAGCTCTCAAAGGGAAATACTTTTTTCTGATGTGGAAGAGGTGAAAAATAGCAGCACTAAAAGGCATTAAAATGGACGAGTTCAGACACTGTTTTGAGTAGTGGAAAATGCGTCTTGATAGGTGTTATTGCATCAAACAGAGAGTACTTTGAAGGTGACTGAAGTTTAAGCATGTAAGAATTAATACACAATGTTTTGTAAATAAATTTAATATCATTTATAAAAATAATTTGGGGGGCCTCCCTCATATACAAAGAATCCTCAGTTACAGGAAAAATTGAATTAACCATTTAGGAAGCCTTTCTCCGAATTTTTTTCTCCACATAAGAGAGAAAACAAAATGTTTTTAAAAGTTTAACTACAATTGCTTTGTATTTTTTAAAAAATAATTCTATGTCTGGAGATCAAAGACATATTTTACTGGAGCCAGGAGGATAGTGATTCATGGTTTTTATCATAATCCCTGAAAAACTCAGAATCTCTCTGATAAAGAGAAGGTAAGTCTATCCAGTAGCCACACGGATGTATGTGAACCATGCTTTCAGGTTTTACCCTAAAGGGCCTGTAGGAATTTACCATAATTTCTATCCTACAAGAAAGGCAGAAATCCAGCTCGACCATGAATTATAAAACAGGAACTCTGACTGACACTAGTATTAATTGTTGAGAACCCAGAACTCCACAAATTCACCAATCAGTGTCAAGGCTTATGAGGGTCAGGTGATAAATGGAGTTTTGCCCCAAGTTTGCTTCATAATCAGTCTAGTGAAACCTCCAATTCCTCCTGTGTTCATTCCGTCAGTTCCCAAGTATGCATTTGGAAAAGGTAATTTTGCAACCGGCAGAATTTTTTCACTGGCCTATTTTTTTTTTGCAATAAGTGCTATTTTGGGACGATTTCTCCCTATCCAGAAAGTTAACAAAAATCAGTATCATATCTCTGGGGAGAGTACAAAATTATTACAGCCATCTAAGATTTTTAGAAGATAGGATGGTGATCCCTATCGCATTCTCATTTAATTTTCAAGTTTGATTAACACAGAAATGAATAGCTCTTAAAGAAGGACATTGGGTTAGCATCGTGTATGTTTAATTGATTAGCAATTCCAATTTTATTTAGATTTCCAGATGTAATTTCTTTTCCAAAGCCAAACGGTGTCCTTTGTCAAAGTAAATAAATATTAACCTAATAATGTTATTTTTTTCCCTTCTAGCCCAGAGAAGAACTGGATCAGTTAGCTCAGACCAAAATAGCAAGAAGTAGAGTGTATCCTAGGTATCTCAGAATAACCCACTTGTTAGTCCAAAATACAAGTACCTACAATTTCAGTGAAGTTTCTGTGTATCCAGTGAACTTGGCCTCAGTGGGGTAATACATTCCAAAGGGAAGGACATGTGTGCTCCTGCCTTTAGACAAGAAGCACATTTGAGCCTTTTTATAAACAACAAAAAAACATTTTGGATTCAATAAGCAGTACATTTAATTATACTGCTCTGACCCATTAATCAGTGACCTGAAAGGATGCCACTTTTGAATAAGGCTCAGAGCAAAAGAAGTTTTTTTAACTTGTGAAGGTGGTGGTGTGAGACTCTCTAATACTAAGGAGGTACACTGCTGTGCATGGGTGTGTTCAGCACGTTGGAACAGAGTAGGCGGAAAGGAACAAATCCCTAAATGAGAACTATGCTGGAGACCACTGGGGTTTTGAAACTCATGTCTACTTTATCAAGTAACTTGTCTCCTTGTGACAAACATCTCTTGGCCTCTACTGGAATTTGATGGAGTCTGAATATTTGAATACCTCACCACAGGACAGACAATGACACTGTGACCTTACTGCAGTAGATATTATCTGATCTACTTGGACTCCTTCTTATCACAGGGGTGGAACCACCTGAAGAAATCATATAAACAAACGGCACACCCTCTTAGTGCCACCCTCCTGCCCTATTGTAATCCCTCCTTCATTACTCATCTCTTATGTCATGGAGAATAGTCAGTGACCATTCAGTGAGGGAGAAGATGCTGGAGCCAATTTTACAATAAGTACTGAATGACATTCTAGTACTAGCTAGAAATTATTCTTATAGAATTACACTCCCATCCAGGCATCCTTGAAAGACTCTAAAAGAGCTTAATCCTTCTAGTACAAGGAACTTTTAGAACTGTATGTCATTGCTCACATCTTTCTGGAAGGGATGATGGCCCAAAGCCAAAATCTATACTAAATTATAGACAGATGTGGAAGGAAAGGGGATTAGCAAAAGCCAAGGATTAGGAAAAGGGCAATTTGGGGGAAAAATCATGTGGAAGGACCTTCTGGAATGTGAGGACAAAATGTGAGGACAGATGCGTTCCATGTGAACAGTAATTTGAAGACTTCTTTGAATGCTTCCAGAATTGAGAGAACTCTTAATATCAGGTAGACAAGTGATCAACATGAAGTAAGCACCGTATAAGCAATGGTTAAATAAATAATAGAAAATGATCATATCTAGAGGTAGATAAATTAATGGAAGACTTCAAGAATGATAGTTATACCTCTTTTAGGATTGAATATGTGGGGCACACCTGTTGGTTAAAAGCTTCAACTATGTGTGGTGCTAGCAAAATAACTAGATAAGATAACTTGCTAAGCGTTCAACAGCAGCCTTTGTTCTCTATCCCCTGTTGGGTCTGTTGAATGGGCTCATTACTCACGTGAACATGACAGTAATACTAGAGATTATGTAGACGTTCAACAACTTGAAACTTCTCTCACCAAAGCTCTCCAGACTACTGTCACTGATGAGGGCCAAATTTGACAGTAAAAGATATCAACATGGTGGTTTGTGGAGTGATTGAACCGAACAAAGGAAAGTAATATTGGTCCTCTTCAAAGTATATAGAGAGTTGTATGGATAAAACCCAGGTGACTCTATGGGGTATTCTTTCACACAGCATAGAAGGCCTGCATTAACATTCTGATTCTACAACTTACTACTGAGTAAAAGTGGGCAAGTTACATAAACTCTATTACTTCAAATGTAAAATAAGAGGAAAAAAAAATCTTACCTCTGTCTCAGGACTGTCATAAGTATTAAATGACTTCATATATATAAAACATTAAAAGCAGTGATCAACTTGAAGCAAGCACCATATAAGTAATAGTTAAATAAATAATAGAAAACTATCATATCTAGGGGAAGATAAATTAACGGAAGACTATAAAAAGTGATTTCAGGACTGAAGATGTGAGGCTCACCAGTTGGTTAAAAGCCTCAACTATGTGTGGTGCTAGCAAAATATAAAGAAAACCTAAAACAATGCACACATACTAATTACATGCTTATAGCCACTTGCAGAAGTGAGGTATATCGTAGCTCGACCCATATGCTTTTCCCGATGCTGTGTGTATGAGCAAATATTCACTTATTTTCCTTTCTTTTCCTCCATGTTTAACCCCCTTTTGTATACTAACTATGAGTGTGGAGGTAAACTTTTTGATGTTTACAAGATGATGAGATGGATCACAATAGAAGACAAAATACGTGGATATTGCCTGGAGATGCTGTCGTTGGTGATAGGCAAGTGATGGCAATTTGGACTGTTTCTGTTTTGAGGGGATGGTTTAATGAGAGTTAGTTACAGTGTCCAACAGAGGAGTAGTGGTAAGAAACATGAATGTAGCTGTTCTATGGCCAATCTGCCAGAATCTATTGCACATTAGTCAATATTCAACTCTCAGGTCCCCTTTTCCTGTGAGAGGAATTTCTCGGTACTTAAACCTGATGGGAAGTGGGTCCAGTGTCCTATATGAAACCCAAAGGGATTGTGTGGCTAGACACACAGGCATATGTCTTAGGTTTAAGCAACCAGTCTACCACATAAGTTTTGGAATTTTGATGACGTGCAGCAAAGACCTATTTTCACGGGGAAGATAACAAAGGCACATATGAAATTGTCAAAGGCCCCGCAGTGTCCGTGACATGAGGAGAGTGGCTGTGATGACAATGGCCACGTCCTAGCTAGACTGGTGGGACTGGCTGAGCTTTCTCTTCCCTGTTCTTGCTACCTTTTACCAGAAGCCTAGAGCTCCAGTTTTCCGTCTATGCAGGTACTCAAATGTATATTTAAATATATATAGACATGCATCTTTAAACACACACATCCACAACACAAAGAGAAAATTGGTGGCTATAAACTATTATCAGAAAACAATGAAAAGCTGTACACATATTAATAGTCGTTAAGTCAGGATATTATAATTTCATGGTGGACCATCAATATATTTTGTATTCTTACTTTTCTAGAATACTTTTTGTTTTTTGAGTTGGAGGCTCACTCTGTCACTCAGACTGGAGTGCAGTGGCCGCTCCCAGCCACCGCAGCCTCGACCTGCTGGGCTCCGGCGATCCTTCCACCTCCGCCTTCCAAGCAGCTGGAACTACAGGCGCGCGCTACCACGCCCGGCTGATTTTTTGATTTACTGTAGAGATGAGGTCTCGCCAAGTTGCCCAGGCGGGTCTCAAACCTGCGGGTTCAGGCAATCCACTCGCCTCAGTCTCCAAAGCGCAAGATTACAGGCTGAACCACTAAGCCCGGCTTAGAATACTTTTAAATTTAGAAGGAAAAAAAAACACAAAGTACACCAAATTTGAAAAATACATTCTGTTTTCACAGTTTTGGGAACTTTATCTTTCAATCTGCAAGTTTAACTTTCACAGATGGTATAAAACACCAAAGTATACATGTAAATATGATTCACCTGCTAATGGCATGCCTGGGTTTCTTCTTACATTATAAATTGTCTCACTTTGTTGATTAGGAAACAAAAGATAAAATTATAAAGTTTTATAATTAGAAGAATATTCCTGATCAGAACCCCAAAAACCCATGCCAAAAGAGATAAGACAGACAAGAGGGATCTTATCCAAATGAAAAGCTTCTGCAAAGCAAAAAAAAAAAATCAAGAGAGCAGGGAGACAGCCTGCAGAATGGGAAAAAAATATTTGTCAACTGTATATCTGACAAAGGCCTAACATCTAGGGTCTTACAAGGAACTCGAATGTGCCAAAAGGTAAAAAAAACAAACAGCCCCATTAAAAAGTGGGCAAAAGACATGAATAGACACTTCTCAAAGGAAGAGATACAGGCAGCCAACAGACCCATGAAAAAGTGCTCAGCCTCACTCATCATCAGAGAAATGCAAATCAAAACCACAAGGAGATATCACCTTACCCCAGTAAGAACGGCTATCCTTAATGAAACAAAAAACAACAGATGATGGCGAGGCTGCAGAGAAACGGGAACGCTTCCACACTGCTGTTGGTAATGCCAACTAGTTGAATCTCTATGGAAAACTGTGTGGCGATTTCTAAAAGAAGTAGACATCGACCTTCCGTATGACCCAGAAATCCCCTACTGTGAATATACCTGGAGGAACACAAAGCATTCTACAAAAAAGATACCTGCACACACGTGTTTACCGCAGCACTATTTACAATAGCAAAAACATGGAATCAACCGTTCTGTCCATCAAAACTGGACTGGATAAAAAAAAGTGATACATGTACACGATGGAATATTATGCAGGCATCAAGAACAACAAAACTATAGACTTTGCAGCAACTTGCATGACATTAGAGTCTATAATACTAAGTGATCTATCATGGAAACAAAGAACTAAGTACCATATGTTCTCGCTCATAAGTGGCTCCTGAACATTTACCATAATACTATAAGAAAGAGATCGGCAGTAGCCAGAAACCACCAGGGGAAGGAGTGGAGGAGTATACAACAGAAGAGTACTTGATCTGAAACCAGGTGAAGTAGGGACCAAAGGGAGGCCCAAACTCTACCTGTATGATGACCACTTATATACCTAATCCTGACTTGTATCCCACGTCTTTAAAATACAATAAATTGCCAGGCTCGGTGGCTCAGCCTGTCATCCCGCGCCTTTGGGAGGCTGAGGTGAGTGGATTGCCTGAGCCCGCGGGTTCGAGATCCGCCTGGGCAGCGAGACCTCATCTCTACAATAAATCAAAAAACTAGCCGGGTGTGGTAGCGCGGGCCTGTAGTTCCAGCTACGTGGAAGGCTGAGGCGGAAGGATTGCCGGGGCCCAGCAGGTCGAGGCTGCGGTGGCTGGGAGTGGCCACTGCACTCCAGTCTGGGCGACAGAGCGAGACTCCAACTCAAAATAAATAAATAAATAAATAATAAAATAAAATAAATTTTTTTTAGAAAGAAAAATATTGTGAATTGGAAAGAAAGGGGAGGGAAACTGCAGTGGCAGATAAAATATTTATTTATCTATTTTTCTTCCCATTTGGTTTGGTGGACATCAAAGGGCATTAATCTAACTTCAGCAGATCCTGGGCACTGCACTGCTCCAGAAGAGACGGACAATAAACTATGAGTGACAGTGATTGACAGGCCCTCATGGTAGGTTCAAAGACCATGGAAGTTTCTGTAAGGAACACTCAGGTCACTTGGATGACGTTAGTGTCTTTAGCCCGTAGGTTTGTTCTTCTTTATGGCTGCATAATATTCCATCGTGTATATGTATCACATTTTTTTTATCCAGTTCAATTTCGATGGACAACATGGGTGGTTCCATGTTTTTGCTATTGTAAATAGTGCTGCAGTAAACATGCGTGTGCAAGTATCTTTTTTGTAGAATGCTTTGTGTTCCTCCGGGTATATTCCCAGTAGGGGGATTGTGGGGTCATATGGAAGGTCAATGTCTAATTATTTTTGATGTAGAGAAGAAGTCTTAGTGTCACAGAAAGTGTTTTTGTCTGAATAATTTTTCTGTGGTAATTGTTAAATTTGAGTTATATACATTTTAAAAGATTACCTAAAATTTGCAAGCAAAAAAATCCCAGTTATTTTCTATCTTAAGAATCATATTTATAATAAGGAACAGGAGTGGGGTTAACAGAAATGATTAGAATGCATGTATATATATATATATTCATAAATTTATATTCATACATAAACATAGATATACATACATATAAGATATACATATATAAATACAGATATTTCATATATAATATATTAAATATAGATATTATATATAAAGAGAGATATATAGATATATATGTATATATATGTATTATATATGTATTATATATATGTATATATATAATATCTCTTTATATATATCTCTTTATCTCTTTATATGATTTATAAGCAGTTGTGCTATATATATAAAGAGATACAGCACAACCAGCTTATAAATCATCAAGACCTGGTTTAGTTATTAATTCTTTCTCTTACCAGCTATATCATTTGTGCTAGTTACTTTTCTTCTCTCTGGACCTTCCATTGCTGATGTTAAAAATGAGAACAATAATTATCTGCTCTTTGAGGTGGGGTAAATAATGAATGAGATAATCCATGAAGAGTGTGTATCCCAGTTCATGGCACAAAGTGGATGCTCAATAGATTTTATTAATATTATTAATTCTATATTCTACCGCTCACATTAGAATATATATGTTAGAACATGAACTGAGACATAGAGTGGCCCTTAGAAAGCATTTATTTTGTGTTACTTATCTCACAGGTGAAAAAGCTAGAACTGGAGATACTTAAGGTTATACATAATTTTAGAGAAAAAATGAAAAATATAATTCAATTTTTATTTTATTTCTATCTGTTTATTTGAGTTGCAGTACCATTCTGTTGCCCAGTCTGGAATGCAATGGCATGCTCACAGCTTACTGCAGCCTCGACTTCCTGGTCTCAGGCGATCTTCTCTGCCTCAGCCTCCTGAGAAGCTGGGACTACCAGCATGTCCTACCATACTCGGCTGATAGTTTGAGGTTTTTATATAGACGGGATCTCATTATGTTGCCCAGGCTGGTTTCGAATTCCTGGGATCAAGCAATCCTCTGATCTTGCCCTCCCAAAGTGCTGGGATCACAGGCATGAGTCACAGTGCCTGGACTAAACAATTTCCATAATTTTCTGCTTAGTTTTTTCTCCGACTGGTATATCTTTCAGTTTCTCAGATCTATACACTAATACATACTCAGTACACATTTTCCAAAAGTACATGCAGGTGCTTTAGGTTAACTACTGACACAAATATTAAGACTGTATTTATAAAATCTTAAGAGATATCTGTTGGATTTTTCTTTTAACATTGGTAGTTTCTCAAATAAGTTGGAAAGTACATGTAAGCACTCATGTTAAGAACATTTTGATTTTTTATCTTTGCTTGGACAAGGAATTAGGATGAATATTGAATATGTTTATGAACAATCATAAATTTTTAATATTGGACAATTTTTTGCTTATTTTTCCCTTAAAATAGCTAAAGGAAGACATTATTTTGGATGCATATATCCATACTCATACACTGATCTGTATGTTAATCCATGAATGAAAGGAAAAAAAAATTCAAAGAATTTATGCTTAAAATAATTTTGATTTAGAAGGCTTTTCTAATCTGTGTTTCTTTTGTACCAACATGCTTATGGTTGGCTTCTTGAAGTGATTTTAAAGGACAGTAACTCAAATCACAAATACTCAAAGTGTACCGAAGG
The DNA here is from genome assembly GCF_000164805.1 of Carlito syrichta. NCBI lineage: Eukaryota > Metazoa > Chordata > Mammalia > Primates > Tarsiidae > Carlito > Carlito syrichta. The sequence goes on from NW_007252063.1 coordinate 890,958, forward strand.
AGAGTACTTTTCCTTGCCATGAAAACTAAGAGGCAAAAATCTCATACAATTCTCTGTAGCAACACCGTAGGACTTTTGCATTTCACTTTATCATTTCTAAGTAAAAAGGGGAATTGAATCTATGATGCTATTGACAGCTATTAACCAAAGCTGCTAATTCAAGTGGGTCTAAGTTAAGACAAAAAAAAAAAAAAAAAAAGGAAAGAAGGAAAGCAAGGTGTGAGGGAGGAAAAGAAAAAAGTCTGGAACAACAACAAAAAATGCCAGATGCCAGTCTTAATTCTACAAGTAGTGCCATTATTCAAACCCGATGCTTTAATTGTGAAGGAAATGGTTCATTTTAGTAACAAACTAATTACAAGCTAGCAAACTAGTCAAGATTTCTTTTTTTTCCCTCCAGATCATCACCTCACTGGTTGTATGTATGTTGGACAAGTGTTCCTCAATGACGAGTATCAGGTGGTGGGTCGGGCAGTCCACATGATGTGGAGGAAAACTGAACTCTACTTACATATTTGACTTGATTCTTAATGGATATTTTTGTGCGTATTTCACACAGAACATAATATCTTAGTATATTAGTACTTGTTATATCCTATACATATGATATGTATAGATATGCATGTGAAATTGTTTATACGATGATGTATGTGATCAAAGTTGTTTAGAGATCACTAAAGTTGTTTAGTCTATACTGTCAAGTAGGAGGTAGCAAACTATGGGCCCTGGGCAAAATTTGACGTTTAATGCCTGGCATTATAAATAAAGTTTTATGAAACACAGGCATGTTTGCAGGTTTTCTATAAATGCTTTTGTGCTACAATGGCAAAGCTAAGTTGCTGAAACAGAAACCTTATGACTCCCAGAGCTTAAAATATTTATCCCTAGGCCATTTATAGAAAAAAGTTGGGTTGTCTCTGCTCTAGAGAAATAAGGAAATAATTCAGGTCAAAGTTGCTTGTGGACAAACAGGAAATCTTCATATCTCTTAGGGACTTGGTTTCGGAGTTTATAAATAGTTGTTGCACCTTGAAATTTTCTCAGCTAACAGAAGAAAGGTGCTAGTATGTCACTTTTTTTTAAGCCATAAATGTTAACTATGCTTTATATCTGTTTCCTCAAATCAGTCCTTTTCTCTATTTATAAAGAAAGTGAATGACCTTGGCCAGTTACTTAAATGCTTTAGGCCTCAGCTTACTTATATAAGAAAAAATTAAAACAAATAGCAGTGCCTTATATGGTCCTCTGAGGGTTAGACAGTCTGTAGGATCCCATGTTTGGCAAAAGAACTCTCAGTAAGTGATAAATGCCTCTCCCTTCACATATTTTAACAGAATGTAGTTCATGTAGATTTGATTCAATATTGTAACAGTAATACATGAGTATTTATTTATTTATTTTTATTTTTTTGAGTTGGAGTCTCACTCTGTTGCCCAGACTGGAGTGCAGCGGCCGATCCCGGCCATCACAGCCGCGACCTGCTGGGCTCCGGCGATCCTTCCGCCTCAACCTTCTAAGCAGCCGGAATTACAGGCACGCGCTACCACGCCCGGCTGATTTTTTTGATTTATTGTAGAGATGAGGTCTCGCTGCCCAGGCGGGTCTCGAACCCGCGGGCTCAGGCAATCCACTCACTTCAGCCTCCCAAAGGCGCAGGATTACAGGCTGAGCCACCGAGCCCGGTTCATGAGTATTTATTGATCTTTAAAAATACGTTTATTAAGCTTGTGCATATATACAAATTATATATCTTAAAATTAACATAAACAAAAACAAGCATACACAAAAACAAAATATAAATTACTGATCAAATAATATTAAAATGAGAACAGAAATATAAATAAAGGTATAGGAAAACTGTGGTTGCTCATTGACGGGTGTTAACTGATTGATGGAATTTAGCCAGGAATTTGGCCAGTGATCTCATTGATTAGACCATGACCATGAGGCTCAGCTTGTGGGTTTACGATTCAACTGGGGAAGAACTTTACTATATTTAATATTTTTAATTAGAAACACAAACCTATGTAAGTGTTTTCCAATATGGGTGTTCTAGTGCTGTATGGTTTTTTTTAAAACCAAAAGAACCCTGTTCTTTTGATTCCTTAAGAATTCTGAATTTTGGTAATCAAAATCTATGTTCTCAATGGGAAGAATCATGGATTCTTTTCATTATTTACTGCTGTGCATGTTTTTTAGACTTTCGCTTTTTTGTTGAGTTGATTTAAAAAATATTTAACCGACAAAAACTGTAGTTATTCAAGGTATAGAATTGATGATTTGATATACACATTGCCTAATGATTATTAACATCAACCTAATTAATATGCCCATAGCTATCCGTGCTGTACATCAGATGATCAAAACTTCTTCATCTTATAACCGCCTGCCATTTGCAATAACGCGGATTCATCTGAAGGACATTATGCAGTGCGGAGTCAGCCAGACCTTGAACGACAGACGCTGTATGATCTAAGCTATACACGAAATCTAAAAAAGTCAGCCTCGCAGAAACAGACAGTAGAATAGTGGCTGCCAGGGAAAAAGGGGTGGAGGAAACGAGGACATCTTGATCCAAAGATGCTACAGCCTTTTATCTCTAGAGTCCTACTATCTCACTGGGGGTCTAGACAATATTCGTCTCAAAGTGAATATCTATGGAATATAGGACAGTTAAAGGGAACTGATATAACATGGCAACTGGAAGGAATAGGTAAGGAAAAGGAGAATGAATCCCTCGCAAGTACTAGAAATGACTAGAATTGACGGTCATTAATTGTATCTAATATCTATTCTTTTTTTTCCTTTGAGTTGGGTCCCACTGTGTTGCCCAGGCTGGAGTACAATGACCGGGTCATGGCTCACCACAATCTTGACCTCCTGGGCTCAGGCACTCCTTCCACCCGGGCCTCTGGAACAGATGGGGCTGTAGGCGTGTACCATCATGCCCAGTTGATTTTTAGATTTAATTAATGAATCAACGAATTATAATTTTTGTAGAGGTGAGGTCTGACTCTGCTGCCCAGGCGGGTCTCAAATTCCTGGGTTCAAGCAATCCTCCTACCTTGGTCCCCCAAAGTGCTGGGATTACAGGCATAAGCCACTGCTCTTGGCCTATCCTTTAATTTTAAATATTATATACATACAAATAAATAAAATTAAACAGGACTTTATTTTTAAAGATGCAAGTTCCCGGTGGAAAAATCCAGTATTTTTAGAGTGCCAAAAATCTGTTATTGAGGTGAGCATCTGGAATGCTAAAAATTAAAAAAAAAAAAGTTTCAGCATTTGTGACATTATAATTTATAAATTAAATAAATAAAAGAAAGGGAAACAGTCTTGTTAGCATAGAAAATCTGTATTGCAGACATTATGTTATAGCTTGAATAATCTATTTTAAGGTAATTTTTAATATGCTATGCACTTTAAATACGTTTTTAATCAACCATTAAATATTGGTGTTCTTTTCCCTTTTCTAGCTATAAATAGCAATCCCGACGATTCTATTTAAAAACATAGCCCAGTGTTTTCAAAGAGAGAAAGAGATCTGTTATAAAGTCAAAATTGCTTATCTGCCATAACTTGAATGATCTTGTCTATTTAATTTTAAATGTTATTTAAAAGTCTTCAGTGCTGGCCCCAAGGCAAAGATGGGAAGGCAAGCACCAGCAGGGCACTTGATGGGCTTTCTGACCTAGAAAGGGTACCCCTCGAGCAGATTGCAGAATCTTTTGAGTATGTGTGTGGCAGGGGTTGGGGGTGGAGGGCTAAATTAATGTTAAATTTGAGCGCCTTTTAACACCCAAGGACGTCTAATATGGCCGGATAATACAAGTAGGGTCCTTTAGTCAGTGGTGATATTCAAAATCATGTTCTATTCTCTATGACATATTAGATTGAGGCAAGCCTGAGCAGAAAACTTGCGGTAAAAAGACAGAATCTACCTATGCTTGGGAAAACGTCTTTAGCAAGAGAACATGAAATCAACCACATGAGAAAAAAATCTAAAGTGCTAAGCATACAGGTCGAACAATTAAGTTCATGAACTTGCCACCATGAGCTTTCGTTGGTGGCACTGTACAAACGATTCAGAAAGGTTTCATCACCCTGGTATATCGGTGTCTCAGGGCTGTGTTTGTGTCAATGTGTGGCGATGTCTTGCTGAATATTGTTCATTGTTGTTGCATGTTTTCGTGTGTGAGAAGCATAGAAAACCAAATAAACATCAATCAGAAACAGTTAGAAAAATCCAAACTGAAAATCTTGCCACGAGAAAGGTGTGTGCAAAAATAGTCCCAAAGGAGATCTTGCATCATGACAATGCACCAGCTCACACAGCAGTGTCTGTAAGGGAGTTTTTAGCCAGTGAACAAATAACTGTGTTGGAACACCCTCCCTATTCGCCTGATCTGGCTCCCAGTGACTTTTTTCTTTACGCAAAGATAAAAGAAATATGGGAAGTAAGACATTTTGATGACATTCAGGACATCAAGAGTAAAATGATGACAGCTCTAACGCCCATTCCAGAAAAAGAGTTCCAAAATTGCTTTGACGGGTGGACTTGGTTGGCACTGGCATTGGTGCATGGCTTCCCAAAAGGAATACTTCAAAGATGACCATAGTAATATTCAGCAAGGAGGTTCATAGCACTTGTTCTAGGATGAATTCATTAACTTAATTGTCAGACTTTCTAGACAAGTTATAATGCCAGTCCTATAGACTGGCTATGTGAACCTGGCAATAGTTAGTTTAAGGCTGCAATTACATAGCCAACTAGGCTGTCAACTATAGAGCTATTTCCAGCTCATGTGCAGAGGAAGGTCAACACATGGATTTGGAACAGGAAAGGGGCCAGATAAGACTAGACAAAGCCCCGGTTTGGTGCTCGTCAGCAGCCTAGAGAGACTAAGGCAGGCAGGAAATTAATCTGCTTATGTCTTGAAAGAGAATAAGTCTCAGCGTCCCAGAAATTATGTTGCTAGGCATGGAAGCAACTTTCTATTTTTAATATTTGTTATTTGGAAATTATCTGAGTGTTAAATACATGATCATACACTACCTCCAAGCTCCCAGTGAGATACTTCATTTCTCGATTTAACGATGTCTTTTTCTCACCGGTTTCATCCCCAGATTGCAGATCTTTATACCTGTGTATAAAGCACCCCGGAGAGGGATCGTTCACACACTTGGTCTCCAGCAGCATTTGCAACCACAATTATGCTTGTTTTCTCCAATGCTCTCCTCAGTTTTCACAAAATTTAGCCAACATTTAAGGTAAGAACCAGACTCGGGACAAGCAAACAACTTTAGTATTATCAAGTAATAGAAAATACACAGTTATTCTCTCTGGAGACTTCATCGTTGCAGGAATAAAGCCCTCAAAACGACTCTAAATAATTTTTGCTAAATATTTCAATCCAGTTTTTATAAAATAAATTATTTTCAGGGTATTTGACTCATGAGAACAAAGCTATTTTAACATACAACCTCAAAATACAGTGCACGTAAGAATTACCAGAGGAGCTTGCAGATTTTTGGACCATGTCAAGGACTTCTGATTTTGTAGTTTGAAGACCGAGCTTGGAAACTTATTTTTAAGCAAGTCATCAAGCTCATGACGCCGCCAAACACCAAATAAACCAAAGATGAAAGAAAAATGAAACTGAAAGGTGTTAGTGCTGACAGTTTGGACTATAGAAATGGTACACCGAGAGTCAGAAGAAGGAAGATTTTCCTTTTGATTGACTAAAAACTGCCAAAGACATCTGTGAAAGAAGCCATGTTTAAACCCATAGGAGAATTAAACAGAGTAGGGGATTATGATAAAGCTTTTATCTTGGACAAAATTGATGGAGTGACAGTGCTGTGATGTGTGAAGCTAGCAGAGAGAATATCATGCTATAAAATAGAAAATTTCCTGAGTATGTCAGGAGAAGAATAAGGTATTCAGACATTCAAGTAAGTAGGAGTAAGTTATTCTTCTAAACAGTTGTAGTTTTAAAATGCTAATTGCCAAAGAAGTATTTCCTTTAACTTGGCTCTCAAGTAGCAATAATGTCTAAATTAGCTCTAAGTGTCCCTTTAGAGCAGGTAGAATTTAGCTCAGTTTACTCCTATGCATGCTACAAATAAATAAATAAAACAACCAAAGCACATCTGACTGGATACCCCAAAAGCGATGACTTTGCCATTTTCACTTCAGTGGGACACATATGCCAACCACAAGAAATTACTAATGTGTTCTGTGATATGTGGCAAATAAATACAATGTATTTTTTATTTGGGAGTACCATCTGCAAGATTTCAAGCATGCAAAATATTTTGATGCTTCAGGGAATTTTATATAATTGATGTGATGTTTTTCTGAGAATGGCTCAAATGACTGATTAGGAAATATCGTCCCAGTCTAAGTTTCATTAACTCCTGAAAATAATATCCCCATCCTCTGACTCCAATTTGGGCAGTCACCTCACTTCCTCACCAGGGCCCCCTAGTCCTGCTATATTCCTTCCACTTGACAGGAAAACAGAAGACAACAAATCCCACAAGTTATCTAAGTATGGAAAAGGACCTTCCCCCTGGAAGTCCTTGGCCATTTCTCAATCGCCAGGTACTCTGGCATCCTGTTATTCCATTCTTCCTGTTGTCATGGGAGCTTTCCAGGCAGGGCCAATTCCTCTTCCCTGGCTGGTGCTCTAGACCCCCGAAGCCTCCTAATGGCCCCAGACTTACCAGAAGTGTCAGGTGTCTGTGAAGTTGTCTTGGAGCATTAAAAGAGAAGCCTGTAGGACTTTCTGCGGAGCGGAGAACTTAGGCTGGAAAGTGCAAGAGCTTTGCCTTTTCCACTGAACCAGCTGAGACACCTGCCCATAGGTAATGCACATCACACTTTTTAAAAAGACAGACCCACGTGATGAAGCTACATCCTGCTAGAGCGGCCCCCAGCAAGAAGTGCCAAAAAACGAAAATCACACAAAGGTAACAGCAGCCCACGTGATTCACAATCAGCCTTGAGGACTTTTCTCATCTGGAAGGACTTGTGAACAAAGTCAGATGAGCTGGAAAGCCAAATTGAGAGCTGTGGAAGAGGGGGAAAACTTTAAAAGGGCCTCTGAAAAGTGACACCCCACTTCAGGTGTTTCTATTTTCAATCTGATCTCTTTACTAACCTCATGGATTAACCCATAGATTTTACAATGTAATTTTCAGGGGGCACTACCTGTAAAGCCAGATTTCCCAGCATCTGTTCTGTTAAATTCGTTTATATCAACACATATCCGTTAGCTCCATATCTTAGCGTGGGGATTACAAATAAAGACAGAGACACGATCACTAGACCAAACACTCCCTGAAGCCAGAAATGCATTTCAATAGTAGAATCCAAATTATGTCAGATGTGATGGTAAATGCTCAAATGTGTATACAATAAAACAGATAGGGATGACATTATCACACGAATACACATTTACATGATTTAGCACATTTAACCCTCACAACTCAAGAGGCAAGTGATGAGAAGGCTGAGGCTTAAAAAACTGAAGGCCTTGTCCAATGATACACAGCCTCTAAGCGGGAGAGCCAAGCTTTAAACCTGGGCTTCTACCCTAGAGGATTATGACCTCCATCTATGTTTTCTGTCTAAGCAGTAAAATATGTAAAAGAGCTTAAGAAGAAAATCTATCACAAAAAATGAATATATATATAATACATATGTCCTTCTATCTTCATCTATTTTAATAGAAAAATAATTTTCAAAATGAAGCTCACATGGATAGATCCTATATGTGTCCAGCCTTATATCCCTTTCATGCAAGAAGAAATGTTATAGCTGTTTGATCTTCAAGGCCTACTGAATATGTCTTTGAAAATCAACTAATAAAAAATGCACACTTTGGCCATTTCTAATCGATAATCTATTTATTGGAGAATCCAAGATATTTTCTAAATGGAGACAGAGAATTGTCTAAGCATATCCAATTACCTGAAAAGCAGTGTCTGTGTATTTGGGGAATGGTCACTTAAAGAAGGAAAATACTGGTGAACTTTCTGGAAAATTTGCAGTGGAGAAAGCAGCTATATTTATTACAGAATTTGGTTCCCTGGACTACTCAGCTCACAGTGAGTTCCATATGATCTGAAAAGATCAATTTGTAAAGGCAGATTCTACCACAGCTATTTTTATAGGAGGGAATCAAGAAAGGAGCATATACCTGCATTATCATAGAAGATGGGCAGTAAAAGATAAAACAATTAACCCAAGCACCAAACAGCAACAACAACCACACAAACAAACAAATAACCTGAGGAGATTATGAGCATCAAGGTTGTCTTTCCGTTTTTACACAAGAGTTGTTGGTTGACTTAAATGTGCAAGTTTAGCGAAATTAGAGCAAAAGTCAGGCTATTAATATCTCTTTAAATGCACGATATATACAGAAATCTGACTGCAATGCTATTGTCCATTCTGAGCCTTGAAAATGAAAATGATGAGCCAGGAAAGGAAAAGAACTTCCAGGATGATCATAGTCAGCTGTTGTGAATCATTCTGGACTCAAAGAGAAGCTTGTCTGTCTCCGGGTCATCGCTAAACTCTCGGCTGGCATTTTAATGTCTTGATTCATGATGTTCAGATGTCCCAGGGAATCAGAGACTGGGAAGTCCTAGCTGTGTGTGACGTGAAGAGTTGACTGTTGCACCTGGCTGACACTCCACCCCAAATCAGGAAGCCTCTAAGAATCAAACCAAAATCTTCACATCCTTTTTCTGAACACAGAAAACATTGAAAGTGTGAGTAGTTCATGACCTTTTGGAGCTTAATGTGGTAAAGTCCACATGCCAAATCAGGTCCTGCAAAGGATTCAAATCTGTCCAACACTCAACACAGCCCCAAGTCATGAGCATAATGTGAAAGTAAATATATAGGCGGATGGCCTTGACAAACAAGCATCAGGTCCAGAGTATGCCTAGGCTTTGAGCTCGCTAACAGAGAAACTTCCCGGATGATGCAAATCAAAAAATGCCATTTATTCACACTGTGGCACCACCAGTCAGATCACTTAGATGTAACTCTGGAACATAAAGTTACGACTGAGTTGTATATATTTTTTCAAGGATACTAAAAGCTGGTTTTTAGCTTTTATTTTTACATAGCCAAACTTTGATCTTTCTGGTGATGTTTTGTGGGATTCAGATGTATTATAAGGCTGGAGACTTGAAGATCACATTATACTGGAGAAAAGAAATAATTCTGGGCCAGGAGCAATTGTTCAGGCCTATAATCCCAGCACTTTAGGAGGCTGAGATGAGAGCAATGCTTGAGCCCACGGGTTCAAGATCAGTCTGGGCAACTCGGCGAGACCTCATCTCTACAATAAATCAAGAAAAATTAGCTGGGCATGGTGGTGCGCGCCTGTAGTTCCAACTTCTTGGGAGGCTGAGGAGGAAGGATCACCTTGTGATTGTCCTGGCTTTCTATTCTGCTTACTGATGGAATAGGTGACTGAAACATCAAACAAATAAGAGCTTAAACAGCTTTTTCTGGAGCTGTGGTGAATTTCAGTTCATTTATAACTAAAACAATAAATTCATTAGAGGAGATTTAATCTTGCATTTTTATTTTCATTGATTCATTTTTTAAAAATTAAGTTAAAATTGCATATATTCACAGGATACAAAATGCTATTTTGAAATACGTTAAGTATTGTGGAATAATTAAATCAAGCTAATTAACATACGCATTACCTCACATATTTATTTGTTTTGATGAGAACACTTAAAATCTACTCTCTATTTTATTAACTGTAGTCTCCATGTTGTACAATTGGTCCCTTGAACTTATTCCTCCTGTCTAATTGAAATTCTGCATCCTTTGACCAGCATCTTCCAACTCCTCACCCACTACCCACACCAATAGCCTCTGGTAATTACTATTCTACTCTCTGCTTTTATGAGTTTATTTTTTTTTTAATGAAGAGAAGATTTAATCTTGAGCAAAACTCCTTGGAGAAAGTTTAATTAAACAAAGGTACGATGATTAAAAGGCTTAGACCTTGCAACCAGAAAGACCTCAGATGCCACCCACCAGCCATGTGGTTTTAGGCAAAATTATTTAATCTCACTGCAGAGTCTTCACCTGGAAATTGGTGATCAAAATTCCTAACTCATAATCTTATTTTAGGATCAAATGAAGTGGTGCAGTTAAAGCACTGTGCTTAACCTGTAGTAAGCATCCCATAACTGACATCTACCATTATTGTACTAGAAATGAAACATGGAACAAATGTGGAGTCAGTATCACAGACATTGCCAGGCATCTCTGAGTGAAACGTTTCTTCTGCGGGTTAATGGTACATCACATTTCTGGCTGTGCAATGAAAAGTTTAGGGTGAAATCTTCCCACCAGGCAAGCCTTGGCATAACGACTTCTACTTAGACACAACTGTCAGTTATATCTACAGCAAAGAATCAATGGGGAATCAGTCATATATTTTAGTATGTATACAATAAAGATTTGAACACTGCTTCTTTTGGGGTTGAGATGAAGTTGCAGGAGGTACTTGTGGTGCTTAAAGATTTATATTCTCCAAGAAACTATCTTCAAGCTATTTTAAGAGTTAATTAGCTTCTTTTAAAAAGGTGTAAAGAGAAAATTGGGGTAAGTGCTTTTGTCGGATGTATCTAGAACATATTCATTTAGAATTTCACTGGGCACATATGTTTGCATTGCTTGTTCCAAATCATTGTTATAACAAGAAGCACAGCTTCTTACTGTCAACATTGGTGATATCCTTGTCTTAAAGGAACTTAATCGCAAAGTCCGTGAGCTACTTATATTCAGTAAAATGTTAATAGATTTTCAAATTAAGTTCTACAAAGTCTTTAATTTCAGATTTAACCCGGAAATTTATCTTCCTGATAAATGGGATAGTGTATCTAATTCTTCTTACGTGCAGAGCACTGAAGACAAACCAAGGACACACAACAAAGGAACATGAGTACATTAGGAAGTTCTTAGAGAGAGACAGAAACCTCTATGGCCAAGTGAATAAAATATAAATAAGTTTTGCACAAGTTAAATTTACAGATGAAAGTAAAAGAATCTTCCTTAGGAAAGAAATGACAGAACAACATGTCTAAAATCAGAATTCTGAATTACTATAGGCCAAGAAACTGAAATATTTTGGTAGCTATTACTCTCATCAATAAGGAAGTCATCCTGGTATAAAAGAATATGGGACTAGGGCAAATGGAAGTGACAGACGTAGATTATTAGACACTGACTAAAAAAAGGAGATAAAATTGTCATTTTTTCCTTCTTTAATAAATCCTTAATCAAAAGAAATTAGAATGCAAAATCAGAAACTTGCTACAGTGAGTGTCTCGTTACGTAGACATATACTTAAGTTAATTGTATAAAGACTAGACATCATGATCGCTCCTTATACAGATTTGATCATTTTCATGTACTCCTTTGTGCTGTTTTTATCACTTAACAAGTTAAAGATCCCTATGAGATAAATACCATTATTTTCTATTCTTCAGATATGAAGAATGTTTGGGGAAGTCTAGAGAGGTGTTTACTCATACAGGTAATGTATACGTCTGCACAGTCTGACTCCCAAGCAGTGACTCAATGCTAAACACCCCCCTTCCCCAGCAGGATCCCACTACTGGTCCCTCTCTTGTAGTATTGTGATAAATATTCAGGACCCAATTATAAGTGAGAACAATTGGTATTCAGTCCTTTGTTTCTGTGATAGATTACTGAGTGTGATGGACTCTAAATCCATCCAAGTTGCTGTAAAGTTGATAATTGTATCCTGCTTTATGGCTGTGTAGTACCCCATGGTGTATGTGTACCACATTTTCTTTATCCAATTCACTTTTGATGGGCGGCAGGGTTGGTTCCATGCTTTTGCTACTGTGATTGCTGCTGCAATAAGCATGAGCATGCAAGTATCTTTTTTGCAGAATGATTTGCGTTTCTGCAGGTGTAGTCCCAAAAGGGGAATCGCTGGATCATATAGAAGGTCGATTTATAGTTCTTTTAAAGATTGCCACATTGTTTTTCATAGAAGTTGAGCTAGTTTGTACTCCCATCAACAGTGTAGAAGCGGTCCCTTTTCTCTGCATCCTCATCAGCATCTGTTGTTTACTAATGATGGCCACTCTTACAGGAGTTAGGTGGCATCCCAGTGTGGTTTTGATTTGCATTTCTCTGAGGATTAGTGAGGCTGAGCATTTTTTCATGTGTCTGTTGACTATTCACATGTCTTTTTTGAGAGAAGTGTCTTTTCATATCTTTTGTCCATTTTTTAAAATAGGGTTGTTTGCTTTTTTCCTTTCAGCTCATTTGAATTCCTTGCAGATCCTGGATGTTAGGCCCTTGCCAGATACACAGTTGGCAAATAATTTTTCCCATTGTGCAGGTTGTCTTCTCATTCTCTTTATGGTTTCTTTAGCTGTGCAAAAATTTTTCAGTATGATGTAGTCCCACTTGCCTATCTTATCTTTTATGGCATCTACTTTTGGGGTTATGATCAAGAATTGGTTGCTTATTCCAATGTGCATAAGGGTGTCGCTTGCATTTTTAAAATTTTATTTATGATGACACATAATCATGATACATATTTTGAGTGTCTCACGTGATATTTCCAAATGTGTATATTGTGTAGTGATCAAAGGTGAGATAAGAAAGAGCATCCAAAAGCCTCCCCTCTAGCTAGCTTGAAATATATAATATATTACTGCTAATTCTATCCACTCTGCTATGTAATAGAACATCAAAACTTATTCCTCTTATCTAATTGTAGTTTTGTACCTGTTGAAAAATCTCATAAAAATCCTGTATTATTATTTCCTGCTATTAACATTAAATGGTACATTGATTTACTATATGGTGCATCTTTTCAATGTACTATACAGCTTTAAACTGACATAATTAATTTCACCCATATTGTTAATCAAACAATCCATGGCCATATAAAAAACAAGGTAAAGCTTGCCTTATCCTTGAAACTAAATTATATTTGTCAAGGTTATAATTTAAACATAAGATCTCGGATCGGGGCAAAAGCCTTGGGAATTTATTCTACATTTGACAGAGTAAGGGTTTGGAAATATTTATCCTAGTAAATCTTGGAAAGTTTGTCAAGGAGGTAGCTTCCAAGACTCCCAAGAAATAAAATACCTAATTTTTCCTCACAAGCTTTCCACTGATACACACAAATTTAACTATCATAGATAAATTTGTGGGGTTTTTTGGTATTCTTATTCTTTTAAGAAATAATGCCCACCATGTTGTTTTTTTTTTTTTACTTGTTCTTTTTATTACCTTTCTAAATTAAAATAGGTTATTTGAGCTATAATCTAGGTTTCAAAAATCCCTTTCACCTTCATAGTTTCTGCAAAGCCAACACCTCCAGAAAATCAATAAAACAATAACAGAATATCTGACCTGTTGCCCATTTTGACAGATGAGGGCAAACAGAAAGTGTTCTTGCATGTAATTGCACCTTTTGGCATTTCTAGGGATAGCACTCACAAACTCCTAGAAGCTACCAGTAGTATCAACTTTATTTTCCTCCAACAATTGTGCCATCAAATTGAAAAATGTAGACAATTTTATACTTACATTTAAAATTAATGGAAAAGACTATATTTCTTTCTTTTTTTGCTTGTCAAACAGCCACAAATCAAGCAAAATAAACAAACCCAAGCATCACATCATATGTGCCAGGCTTCCCCTTTGCTAATGGTCTCTTTACAGGCATCTAATTGATTCAAGATTGGCATGGTTCTGATCAACCTACTCTCACCCTTCATGCCATGATGTCTTTGTTGCCAAGATGTGAAGCATTATTTGCTACTTCTCATTTGAGCGGGCGTGTATTAGTGAACAGAAAAGAGAACCATGACAAACTTTCTTTTCCTCTTTTACAGAAACAAAGAATGTACAATGTTTGGTTATTATAACTACAGCAGCTAAAATGAAATATTGCAGCATGGCAATTAAAAAAAAAAAGCTGGAGAAACGATCGCTTTCATGTAGACCAAGCATTGGAATGTTCAATGTATCTTCACGCTCTTCTCAGCAGAACATTACAGCCATGCCCAGTGAAATTAAGGTTGTTTCTAAAACTGCAGAGGCACTCTTACTTTGCTACGTGATAGTTGATCATAGGAAACAAAAAGGAGAAGCCAGGATTGCACAAAGGAAATACTACTTGAAGTACTAGAAAACAAAACCTACTTTAAAAGTACAATAACACAAGCTGGGTGTGGTGGCTCACGCCTGTCAACTCAGTACTTTGGTGCTGGGGACCAGCTCCAGCTGGGTTCAGGGTACCCCAAAAGTGGAGATGGTGTCAGCGATTGGGGGGAAGAAGAGAGAGAGAGAGAAAGAAAGAGACTGGACTCCGGTCTAGTGCAGATGCGATGCGAGTTATTGGGAATCACAACGGGTCTTTTATACACAAAGTCAGATGTGAGAGGGGTGTCCCCCACCCACCAAAAACCTTAATCCATGAAAACTTAATCAATGATTGCCTTTAAACCCTTTTCATATGATAATCTTAAAATCCTATAACAAAGGATAACCTAATCCGTGACTGATATATTCTATAAACCTTTTTCATCCTAAACTGATTGATTTATGCCAAGTTAAACAATTCTATAGAAGCCTAAGTATATACTTTACAAATGAAAGTGGCCCATCCCAGAATGTTTGGAATGTGGCCCAGTTCACAGTGGGCTACCTGCAAGTAACCCAGCCACATTCTTTCAACAAAATGGCTGTCTTCTAAAAGTGTATTCTACAATTTACACCTTCAATAAATCCTAAGATCATGACCCAGAAGCCTGTGACCAATACTAAGGATGTGACACGGGTTTGAATTATAAACTGTGTGAAAGCCAAAACTGCAGTTTGTGGAAGAATGGGAGCAATGAGCTTCTAAAGTTAGCTTGTGTTTGTCCTGATCTCAGAGTTTCTATGTTTTGAGCTCACAGGAGCTTAATCTGGTTAGTGCTGAGTTAGAAAGGGGGAGGAAATGGGGTCAATAGCTCCCGAATGCATCCTAGTGGTCTCGGGGTCAACGGCCCTTCCTGATCCCTAACGCTCAGTGGGCCTCCGTGGCCGGCTCCCAACACTTTGGGAGGCTGAGGCGAGAGGACTGACTGAACCCACGGGTTCAAGATCAGACCGGGCAACTTGGTGAGACCTTGTCTCCACAATAAATTCAAAAATTAGCCAGGTGGTGGTACCAAATGTCTCTGGTTTCAGCTACTAGGAAGGCTGAGGTGGAAGGATCACCTGAGCTCAGCAGGTCAAAACTGCAGTGGCCATGAGCGTGCCACTGCACTCCAACCTGGGCAAGAGAGAGAGACTCCAACTCAAATAATAATAATAATAATAATAAAGTACAATAACAAAGAGAATTGCATCCAGCAAAGTGTATAAGGCAAATGAAATCGCCATTCCTCGAGGTTAGCAGAATGAATGGCAAGAAAAGTGAGGTCATCAGCCAGGGCATCTCAAGGGATGCAATGATCAGTGACAACTCTCAGCCATGAGAGGGGGACCACATTGAAAGGGAAAATTTTTTTAAAAGTTTATTTAGAAAACCTTTGGGGCAACCCCCTGGGGTCCCCTCCCACTGTGGGAGCTTTGCTGTCATCTCAGTAAATCCTGCTTAAAAAAAAAAAAAAAAAGAAAGAAAAGTAAAGCTTTGGGGGAAAATGGCTATCACATTGTAAAGGCTGTCCCGATTTTCTGATGGATGCTGCAGTGGCACGGATCCCTTGCTTAACTGCATTCACTCTCTTCTTCATTCCGTTTGCTCCATATTCCCTATTAGTTCTTCAGTGGAAAATAGTATTGCTTAATAAACCGGAAGAGCCCACGGATGAATAAGCTGTGAAGGAGAAAGGAATGGTATAAGTCTGAAATGTATCAGAAAAGAGAGATTTGGAAAGGTGAGCCAGAAGAGAAAGCGAAACAGGTCACTCAATAGAAAATGGAAGGAGTGGTCCAGCGTATTCTGCTTCCTCTTTTTTCTCTCTCAACATCAGTTGTGAGCCTTGGAAGCAGGAGCTTACATTGCAGTCCCCCAAACCATAGCACATGAATCACCAGCTTTGTGGGAATGTTCTCAGCTCTGATCCATTTGCCCAGTGGTTGTTGCCACTGGTCAGGTCACAACATCAAAGGTTTTGCCCTCCGTGTCCAGCGCTGGAAATGGAATGAAACATCTTCGTCTTTTTGTCTTTACCCTAACGACAGATTTCTGGAGTCCTCAAACTTCTCTGACTTCTTGTTGCCAAGATGTGAAGCATCATGCCGCCACTTCCCATTTGAGTCGGCATATATTAGGGAGAAGGGAAACGAGAACCACAATTCACTGGAATGGAACCCTGAGTAAGTTAAATGTCTCCTGAGTAAATGTGCGGTATCTCTTTCCCTGGCCAAGGTAATTGCTTTTTTATTTATCTCAAACCATTTTCATCCTTTCTGCACTCAGTGCATTTCCATCATAGAAGCTCACGGGACGCAGACCGTGCTGATAATAAATAAATAAGTAAGTAAATAAATAAATAAGTCACAGAGTCCATATTACAGTTAGTGGAAACTGAAGCTTTACATTTATATATTAAATTAAAGTTGCTTTCTGCCCATATTATACAAAACGTGAATGGTAGTTTGGTCAGGCAGCAGACAGAGGTTGGCTCCTTTTTGAGCAGAGATGTCTGAAATTTCTATTTCAGGGCAAACACTCCTCATGGACCACACAGACATTTATTAAGAAGCTAATATGGCAATATTCATTCCGGTCACATTTGGTATCTGTCTTGTGCAAGAGTAAAAGCCTGGGTGAAGAAAGAGAGCATTAATATCTTTTAAATGGGCATGGTTGATGAATACTCTACTTAAAGTAAAAGAAAAAAATTCAAATGGAGAGAAATAATTTTAAGTGAACAAAAAGTGAAGACACGAGGAATGCATTATCATTCCACGCTGAACATCATCTATGTCAAAAGATTCCCTCCTTAACACCAACCAGAACGTTACACTTTCTTCCTTAACCAGGCACTCAGGGAACTCTGATCTCCAGTCTGTGTGATTGTTTTAGTGAATGGAGAGGCACAGGCCCTGAATTATAAGAAGAACACATTTAAGTAATAAGAAATATTTTTATCATTAAAATATCAACTATTTCATGATGCCCTGAAGGCCCAATAACGGAGACATTTGCTACTAGCAGACACATATGGACAATAAAAATGATAGCACAGAGCAGTTATGCTTTGTCTGAATTTAGCCAAAATCATGGAAAGATGCCCGATTTTATAGAGACAAACACTTTCCCGGAAAACGGTACCTGTGACTTCCGACTTACTCTGGCTTTCTCTGTCCTCAGACCTGGCGCGCAATGACGACTCTAGTTAAACGAGTACTTGGGATAGTCATTAATCTACAGATGACAAATGGCACGGAGTCAGCAAATGTACCAGCTCCCACACTCTCCTCTCAGAGCAGACGCAACGGATTGGTTTTGGCACTCTCCCGCCACCCCCAGGTCAATGTTTGCACTCAGATGACTCTTAAGAAAACACAGGGCAGAGGCTAGCCATCGATACGTGTCTCAACTTTCTCAGTTATTAGCATAAGTCGACAAAACTTCTGGATTACAATGTTGCAGATAAAATTAAGAATGGCAGGCTGGTTCGGGTGGTTCATGCCTGTAATCCTAGCACTTTGGGAGGCTGAGGTAGGAGGATGGCTTGAGCCCAAGAGTTCAAGACCAGCCTGGGCAACACAGTGACACTTCATCTTCATGAAAAAGCAAGAAATTAGTCGCGTGTAGTGGCAGGCACCTGTAGCCGCAGCTACTTGGGAAGGTGAGGAGTCTGAGATTGCAGTGTGTCCTGGTCGTGACACTGCACTCCAGTCTCAGCAACAGGGTGAGATTGACTCAAAAAAAAATACAATGAGAAATCTATTTTTTAAAAAAGTATTGCATCTTATTTTACAGATACAGAAAATCAGGCTAAAACAGGTAAAATGGTTTGCTCAA
Source organism: Carlito syrichta (assembly GCF_000164805.1). NCBI lineage: Eukaryota > Metazoa > Chordata > Mammalia > Primates > Tarsiidae > Carlito > Carlito syrichta. Next base: position 909,032 of record NW_007252063.1, read on the forward strand.
ATTGATAGAGTTATTTGTAGAGGGGAAAAGGATCCTGGGGGAAAGGGTTAATCCAATCTATTAATTTCACAGCTACAGAAACTGGAACTCAGAGCAGAAAGGTTTGCCAGGAACAGGTGTCAACTCTCATACCAGCCCCAATCAATTGCAGTGACTTCCCGGATTATGGTGTTGAGAGGAATTCTAGAGTTGCATCTGAGCCTACTGGAAAAGAGTGCCTTGGTCAATTAGTAATTTCTCCTAAGTTTGAGGGTGGGCAGGGGTAGGGAAAAAAATGCTATATATTATGCATTCTTTAACCTCCTTATCCTGAGTCCAATTGCACCAAAATCACTTTATGATAATGATTTGCTTTCCTACACAATTCCCTCCAGCTTCAAGGAGAGAATGCTCTTGTCAGGTCTGTATACATATTCTAGTTTATATGAAAGCAATATTTTTCAATAGCTGTAAATAAGTTGGCATTCTGATTTAATACAACAGTTCTAGGAACTTGGTTAACGCTCTCGAGATCTTGTCTCAAATTGCTGCCATATTTACATTTCTGAGCCTGCAATTTCATGGTCAGACTGGAATATGGTGGCATCGCTTGAAGGAGCATGTTTGGGGGAACGTCGGCTGATGTCTTCTATAACAAGTCTCCGTTTCTTCATGTGCCACATCTCACTTTCCTCAAACTTTCAGCCAGGATACTCGTACCCGGTTTTCGTCAGCAGTACAGAAAATCACAACTTAGAAAACAAATTAGAATATTTCACATCAAAAAAGTGTTCCTCACAAGGTCTCTAATAGTCACAAACTCCTTTGGTGCAATGAAAGTAAGATTTGATTCTCTCAAATTGTTTAAAACTAAATCTTTCATCACGTGTAGATTGCATCAAGTAAAATTCGCATGACCCTACTCAATATCTACGATAGAACAAGTCAAATCATTAGTAGTATAAAGTTATTTTTCTTTCTAGAGTCATACAGCATCTGGTGTTTCCCAAGATCTGCTTTTGAAGAGTGTCATGATCATTATTCCACGGTGGAGTCACTAAAGGCAACACAGATGCAGGGAAGGAATGACAAATGTGTCCAGAAAAGCCACACTAGGAACAACTTGTATTTGAAAACTCGAGGAAAGAACAGTTTGAGCTAAGTTTGGAGAAATTTCATTTATTTCCTGAACAAGTGTTATGTGTATATAGGTGGGTACCTTTGCCTCATGTGGACTAAAGACAGACACAACATAGCTTCTTTTTGTTTTTTTTAAAACTATTTATTTATTTATTTAGAGTTAGAGTCTCACTCTGTCGCCCAGACTGGAATACAGTGGCACACTCACGGCCACCACAGCCTCGACCTGCTGGGCTCAGGTGACCCTTCCACCTCAGCCTTACAAGTAGCTGGAACTACAGGCATGCGCCACCACACCTGTCTTATTTTTTGATTTATTGTAGAGATGAGGTCTCGCCAAGTTGCCCGAGCTGGTCTCGAAACCATGGGCTCAGGCAATCCTCTCACCTCAGACTCCCCAAGTGCTGGGATTATAGGCTTGAGCCACCGCGCCCAGCCTCACAACATAGCTTTTGATGGTTTCTTATTTATTGTTCACATAAGAAGACATATTGAAAATATTGAGCAATATTTTACTGGTCTTTCTGGGTAGTCGCCATTGTACATTAACTCACTGTAGGCACCACTTTCTGTTGCCTTTTTTATACCCAGGTTGCAAGAATGCCAGCTCTATGACAAATACACTCACATTTCCCACTCTGAAGGAAAAAAGATAAAAGCGTAGATTAAAAGAGCCTCACATAGTATGTCAATGTCACTTAGACTATCCCATTTTGGAAATATATGTGTGAAGTTTTCCTAGAACCACTGGCAATTATAGTTCATTGTTGATCCATACCACTATGCCTTAACATGTAGTGGTGTTTCTTGGTCAAAGCTTTTTTGTGGCTTTTATTATCATAGCAGAAAATAGAGTTGCTAGTTTTGTTGCAATTTTCTTTAACTAACATCACCGATTTGCTACGCTTGTAGTGTGGATCACATCTTTTAGAAAAATTTTTAAAAATGTTGAATTCATCTACAGAAACACTAATTTTAAAAAGTAAAGAAATTCATAAGGTTATTTCCAAAGGTGACATTGACAATGACAGTCAAGAAAAACCAATGAGTTGGAATATTCACCAATAAGTATATCTATGTATATATACAGTTGTATTTACATGCTCCACACACCATATTTACATTATTTGCTTTGATTATAATCATAACATATGCTCTGTTGAAAGGATTTGCCATGTGAGGTTTAGAAATATTTTTGTTATTTTAATATTTTTCATGATTATAAATAATAATGTGGGCTGGGCATGGTGGCTCATGCCTGTAATCCCAGCACTTTGGAATGCCAAGCTGGAAGAATTGCTTGAGCCCAGGAGTTTGAGTCAAGCCTGGGCAACATGGCCATACCTCATCTCTATATTTAAAATAATAATAATAAATTTTAAAAATCGATCTCTAAAGATAAACTTATCTTTTCTAGGCCAAATGCTACAGATATCTGTTGACTCTTCCTACATATTACAAGATTGCTCTGTTCAAAAGTTTTTTTCTCACCAGTTTGCTCCCTCAAGCAATATATAACGGCCTCTCTTGCCAAACCAATTCCTACTGAGTGCCATCATTGAACAAAAAATTAAATCTCTACCAACACACATCTCGCAAGATCAATTTATTTAAGTCCATTTAAAAAGATTTTATTGCATCCTGCAAGATAACCAGGTTAATGTAAAATCTGTCCCCATCTAAGCAAATGTGAGAACTAACTAACTCTATGTAAATAATGCCTCATACCTAAACCTGCCTGGTCAGTGTCACTAGTTCTTCAAGATATGAAGCGAGAAAACATCTTCCTATGCTTAGTGAGAGGTTTTTCTAAGCTTTTCCCCATACCTTCTCCTTCCTGTTTTAATTCTCTGTCATAGAAAAAGCTACAGGAATGGAAAGATCAACTGCTTCAGCTTAAACATCAAAGATAAGAAATCACGACTCAGGATAAATCATTTGTATTTGGAAATATGTTTTATGGTATGTTGAGCTGAATTCCCCCAATGCTGCCTGTCTGTTAAAACATCTTGCTGCACAAGTTATGTTCAAGAATAACGCAAAGTAGCTCTCACTAAGACTAAGGCGTGGTCCTACAAAAATTAATTCTAATACTTAACCAAAGTATGTTTTGGATTTTTTTTTAAATCTCCAGCTTTATTAAACGCTTCTATCTAAGTCATCCCATATATACTATATTTCAGATGTTCTTGTGCCTTTTCCAATTATATATTAGTAGAAAATACAACAAAATATTTGGGGCAATGAAAGTTACCTTTTTTCCTTAGATCATGTTTCATAATCTGTAAACTTTCCAACTGCAATGATTTCTTCTCGAATATAGGAGACTCAAGAACAAATTGCAAGAAAAATGTACCTCGCAGCAGTTTTGTGAAATGTATTCTTTAATGTTATTCATTCAGCAAAAATAGTTTTAATTGCCGAACTCCAATATTTGAGTCTCCAAAATGCTACTGAATTAGGGGATACAAAGATAAATCAGAGAAGATCTTTTCACTTGAAAAGCTGACAACAGAACACAGAAAAGATGAGACAGGAGGTCACTGCAAAACTCTAAAGCAGATTAGACCAAGACAAAGTGCACAGACCAAGACAAAGACAGAAGAGAAGGGACGCAGGAGGTGTTGGATTAATAACTGCTCCTGAGACACATTCTGGAGAATTTGGTGTGAGAGTAAAGGCAAGAGGCAAGGATGTATCTAATTCACCCCGACACACTAAAGAGTCAGTCATATTATTAAACATAAAGTCAAGTATATAAGACCACATTTGTTGGTAAAAAAAAAAAAAAGCCGGGCTCGGTGGCTCAGCCTGTAATCCCGTGCCTTTGGGAGGCTGAGGTGAGTGGATGGCCTGAGCCCGCGGATTCGAGACCCGCCTGGGCAGCCAGACCTCATCTCTACAATAAATCAAAAAATCAGCCGGGCGTGGTAGCGCATGCCTGTAATGCCGGCTACTTGGAAGGCTGAGGCGGAAGGATCGCTGGAGCCCAGCAGGTGGAGGCTGCGGTGGCCGGGAGCGGCCACTACACTCCAGTCTGGGCGACAGAGTGAGACTCCAACTCAAAAAAAAAAAAAAAAGATGGGGGGGCGTACTGAATGTTGAGTGTGTCTGACTTGTTTCCATCTCATTTCTTCCCCCATTGTGTAACAACCAAACAGTCTGGGGGGATTGATTCCATGTCCAGAGGTAACCATGATAATCTTAGCTAATCAAGGTTATCCTATCCTTCATGCCATAGCTATAGCTTCAGACAAGGCAAGCCTAAACCCAGAGAGAAGGGTGTTTTCTCCCTTTACCCCAGAGATTTATTTAGAACAGGCATGTGACTCTCTTACGCCACTGAAATACTCAGAAGAGGTTTGTTGGAAATGGAGAGATACATAAGACAGAATCTTCCTAAGGACAGCAATAGAACTCCAGAAAGACACTCTCTTCTTCCATCTATGAATGAGGTAGCATGAATTGCTGCTCTGGTAGCCATCCTACATGCAAGATGAAAACCAGATAAAATGGTAACAAAAAAGTGAACCCAAAGACTTGTTTGAAATATACCTGATTTCTGTCTGATCTCTGAATTTTACAGTTATGGGAGTTACTTTGAGTTGGTTCAATTGTTACTTGCTAAAAATATCCTAATACATCCAAATGTCAGTTCCGTGTGGGACCTAGTAAGTTTGAAAGGGTTGCGAGGTAAGATATAGCTGTGAAGCAAGCAGTTGGAAATAGAGGTCTAGAATTGAAAGAACTACCTTGGGTGTGTGGGTGTGTGACACAGATTGTGTGATCTGCAGAGTAAAAAAAAAACAAAAAGTGCTAATATACAGTTTCCATGCACTTCATAGTACAGAAGGCATTATTCAAATCAAATTCATTGCATATTTTATACTTTGTATAATATTTATTGTAAAAATTAGGTTATTTTAATATAAACCATAACATAATGCTTTTATGCATCTCTGATATTATAGTATATAATAATAGATGAATCATATACTAGTAGACATATTGGCTTATCTGTAATTGATATGTTAGAACAAACCACCATACCTGTTTCTTGTTTGTTTGAAGTAGGAGGTATTTTATTAATTTTTGTTCCTGCATCTAGGGGTCAGAATAGCAATTCATTATGTCCTATTTTTTCCATTGTAAAGCTAATGTTTCTAAAACATATCAACAATGATATTATTAAAATTAAAGTATGCATTGGGATGATGACCCCAAAATATTTATATTTCAAAGCTGTGTGTCACAGACAATAAACCTATCTATATTTGAAAATCAGGTTAGTTATTGCTATGGGTTGAATGTCCCTCTCAAAAGTCATGTTGAAGCTTACTCCCTAATGCAGTGTTGAGAGGTGGGGCCTTTGGGATATGATTGACCCAGGAGGGCTTTGCCTTTGTTAGTGGAATAATCTATGTATGCATTAACAAATTAATAGGTTAGTGGGTTATCATAGGAGAGGAACTGGTAGCTTTATAAGAAAATAGATATCGGAACCAGTATGAGAGCACACATACCTCCTCTCCACATGAGTCCTCGTACAAGAAGAATGTCCCCCCCATCTACATGCCCTTTCAACCTTACATTTCCCAGCCTCCATAATGGAAACAAACAAATTCCTTTTCTTTATAAACCTCCCAATTTCACAAAGGCATTCTGTTATAAACAACGTAAAGCAGACTAAGACAGTCATATAATTTAAGAAACAAGCAAATCCTCTGTAATTACCACTGAGATCATCAGTTGGCACTCCAGTCAATACTCTGTAATGTTCGCTAAAAGAATGTTTTCTTTAAAAAATAAATCTAAGTCATCCTGAGTATTTATTATAACTGTGTGATAGCAAAAGTTACAGATTTTACCTTTAGCAGATTTTGAGATAATTTCGTTCTTTTCAAAGCCGACTTTGTAACATCAATTCCATCATGTTGTTTGCAGCTGTAAGAATTCATAATGGCTTCCAATTGTCCATATTCTGAAGTCAGTGTCCCTCAGTGTGTTCCTCCCATCTGAACAACCCAGCTGAGGGAGTTTCATCCTTCTGCTCCTCTGGTCTCTTCTTTGCTCCCTTCCCCTGCCATCTTTTCACACTTCTCTTCCTCTGCACATGTATGCACACACATATGTTTCTGTGGCCCTGAAACCTCCTCCTCCCTCACTTAACGTTTATCATTTAAGGTTTATCATTTAGTATCTAGTTCAGGTTTCATCTGTTTTCTATAATGTGTCTAGGTCGACTTTTATTTTATAATAAGGTTAGCAATTTGTACCACATATTTTAGAATCTGCATATCTATCTATTCTCTCTCTCTCTCTCCCTCTCCTAACCTTTGATTAGTCCTGGTTTTGTTCATATTATTTTCTTGAAAATGTACTATACACTTACAGAATGTAATATTTCATAGCACTTATTATAGTATTACATTTATGGGGATAATTTAATAACAGTAAAATAATTCTAATTTTAATTAAGCAGTCACAGATACTCAAGACATATAATGCAGTGAGCATAAATGTCTTCCAATGGTATGGCTAGAAAATTTCAGTCTCTCAAACAAAGATTCTAGATAAAATTCCTATTATTTTTACAATTTGACAGGCTATTTTGGTGCTATTTACTAAGAAGAAGAAAGAAAAATAGAAACAGATAAAAAGGGTGGTTATGTGAGTACTAACCCCTCAAAAATTTAAAGAGGGAAATAATAGTGAAAAAGAAAAAAAGTTAAAGGGCATGTTTGAAGTTTTCTTCATCAAATTAGCATAATTTAGAGAGGTCTCTGGGTCAATCTCTTAAACAGATAATTGTGAATATGCTGGAAAAAAATCTATTCTACTTTATCATAAGTATAAAATATCCTTAAAACATAAATCAATCTTTAAGTATCTTCCAAGTTTAATGTTTAAACAGGATTTTAGTAAAGACTTCAATATAACTGGAGATATAGTGTTTTACATTGACATAGAACAACACAGTTTCTATTAAATAGGAGTGGTTTTTGTTTTTGTTTTTGTGGTGGGGACTAAGTATAGCTTATACTATAGTTTGATTCTTTTATATTTTGCGTATAGTCATGTTGATACTTTTGGCTTTATAGTTTTCAAACGTAGCACTCAAACTCAAAGTTATCTTTGCATAGACACAAAAGGTTTAGAAACAAAAGAGCTCCTATAGAAAACAGTATGCCAGTGTTCCATTTGATGGATGAGAAATCAATGCTATTGTAATTTTTTTCAGATTTCACAAGTTAACTGGTAACATCATCAAAATTAAAACCCAGGACTCTTAATAATTTGAATTACTTATTTTCTGATCACGTATTTGGCTTACTCAAAGACATGTTTCATCTTGTTTTTTATTTTTTAATCTTGTTATTTAAGTGGGAGTTTTAAGAAAGCTATGAATAACCAAATTATTATACACAATATCAAATTGTCTTCTTATTCCATGTTGGGAGGGATGAAAAATTTCTTTACTGACTTGACATATGATCGCTACTTCCAAGAGGATTCAAGATATTCTACATGGTTAAACACAACACATAGTAAATATTTTCCTCAACATATTGCTTAAGACAACCTAAGATTCAATATATTTTTTCCCCAAATTTGACCAGCTGTTATTTTACAGGAGAGTAAAATATGAGCTCTCAGCTTACATGAAAAGTAAAACTAATTGATACTTCAAGAAGCCGGGCTTGGTGGCTCAGCCTGTAATCGCGTGCCTCTGGGAGGCTGAGGTGAGTGGATTGCCTGAGCCCGCGGGTTCGAGACTCGCCTGGGCAGGCGAGACCTCATCTCTACAATAAATAAATTAAAAAAATTAGCCGGGTGTGGTAGTGCACGCCTGTAATTCCGGCTACTCGGAAGGCTGAGGTGGAAGGATCGCCGGAGCCCAGCAGGTCGAGGCTGTGGTGGCTGGGAGCGGCCACTGTACTCCAGTCTGGGCAACAGAGTGAGACTCCAACTCAAAAAAAAAAAAAAATTGATACTTCAAGAAATACATATTCTTCCAGGCCGGGTACGGTGGCTCACACCTATAATCCCAGTATTTTAGGAGACTGAGTTAGGAGGATTGCTTTAACTTATGAGTTTGTGAAAAGCCTAGGCAGCATAGCGATACCTTGTCTCTACAAAAAAATTTTAAGAAAGATTAGCTAGTTATGGTGGTGCATTCCTGTAGTTTCAGCTCCTTGGAGGCTAAGGAAAAAGGATACCTGAGCTCAGGAGAACAAGGCTGTGGTAAACTGGGATCATGACACTGTACTGCAACTTGGACACGATCCTAGAATCAAAAAAAAGAAAGACAGAAAGAAAATAGAAAGAAAGGCAGACAAAAAGAAGGAGAAAGAAAGAAAAAGAAAGAAAGAAGGAAGGAAGGGAGGGTAGAAGAGAGAGAGAGAGGGAGAGAAGGAAGGAAGGAACGAGAGAGAGAGAGAGAGAGAAAGAAAGAAAGAAAGAAAGAAAGAAAGAAAGAAAGAAAGAAAGAAAGAAAGAAAGAAAGAAAGAAAGAAAGAAAGAAAGAAAGAAAAGAAGAAAGAATGAAAGACTCTACCAAAGTTGAGGTGGAGGGAAGCATCCATGTTCCCTTCAGTTCTCAACTTAAACCTATTGTCTTCTCTTAGGTCAAGAAATTAGTGGAGCTGGCAGGTTAATGGGTTTAAGCCCAAGCAATGAACAAGGAACTTCCTCCTCTGTTGTCCATAGGAAAGCATAGCAAGCAGTAGAGAAGATGCAAAATGTGACAGACCCCGAGGAACTCTTGGCCTTAAAGTGGGAATGGGAGTCCTCCAAGTCTTAAGGTCAAATCTGGAAACAGTCAACTTGAGTGAGATTGGTGTTCTTACTCCACAAAGAGATACGCAGCACAACTAGACTAATTCCTTTCTCCCTGCAAGGTCAGGAGAGTATCAAGAGACTTGGTAGCAGAATAGTGTTCTCTTGGGTCAGCCTGATTTAGGAAGTGCCTACAGACCCCAGGTGCAGATAAACCACTGTGCTTTTTGCCACCCTATACCATTGCTTAGCATTTTAAAAAACCCACGGGTCAGAAAGAGAACAAACAAACAGAATAATCAGAACAAACCTCTAATGAAATACAGATATTGGAGAGCACAGAACTTTAGTTGAAATAATATCAAGATAATAATTACAAAAATAATAAGAGTAAACTAAATTAAATATAGGCCAGAATTCTTTTTTGGAATTTTTTTTAAACTAAAATTTTATATACACCCTGAAGAAGAAACAGTTTCTGTCATGATTCAAATTATTGGTCTGGAAGATGAAGTCAAAGACCAAAGCAAACTTTAAAGGCACTGTAGTCAGGAGATAAGCTTAAGAGATATGAAGGGTGGATACAGGAGATAACGTTTGAGAATAATAGATTTCTGTAAGATGTAATAGATAGAAAGATGTCACTAAAACAAATCATAAAAAAAAACTTGAGCAGAAAAAGACTGCTGCTGTGTGTAGTTGAATAGAATTTGGCTCTTTCTAAGCGGAGTTTAAGAGGAAAGATACGCTCCTAGGAATTTTCTGATTAAATACTTGAACTCCCTGGGCAAATAAAAGTCTTCTTTTTATAATAATTGTTACTTCCTCCCTCCCTCTCTCTTTCTTATTTTCTCTTCCTTCCTTCCTTCCTCCCTCCCTTCCTTCCTTCCTTCCTTCCTTCCTTCCTTCCTTCCTTCCTTCCTTCCTTCCTTCCTTCCTTCCTTCCTTTCAAGAGAAGGGTCCTGGCCCCAAGCATTTCTCCTACCTTGGTCTCCCAAAGTGCAAGGATTACAGGTTTTCAACTAGACAGCATAGGCTACTTATAAATAATAAAGAATTTCATTGTCACTCAGTTGCTAATCTATAAGGTTGGAAACTTCTACAACTCCAAAGGCAAAAAGCCTGATATAGAAAGCTTCAGAGACAGTGAGCTCTCACCTACACAAATACATTTAATTAAGATACTTTGGGAATATGGTATGATAGTTGAATCCTGCATGCAGAAAAAAAACTATGAAAAATGTGAGAAATTCATCACTGGAGATAAAATGAGGACAATTATTTATTTTTCTATAAACTGAAACATAAAAGAAATGAATCGATCATTATCTTGACTTTTCTGAACAAACAAAATAGGGTCCAAATGTTCATACAAGCAAATAGTTGATTTAAAAAAGTGGTCTTCTTTACAGAAGAAGTGTTGCTAACAAATGCACTGGAAATATTAGATTTAGAGAATCACCATTTTACAATCCTTAATAAAATAATGTAGTTAGATGATAATCATTAACGGATTATAAAACCATTATGTGTAAGGTGGTGGGAAACTTTATAAAGAATGGGCTAGACTGACAACACCTAGACTCACATATAGTTTCTCTGTAAGTAGAACATTGTGCATTCAACATGCATGGTAGTTTCCTGAAGGGATGTATTAGCAAGTATATAATTCCAAAAATAATATAGCCTTAGAAAAAAATGAAAGACAAGTACCTGAATCCAACCAAACACCTAGATACAATGATCAATAAACGGGAAACATGGATGGATGAGTTACAGTTTAAATGTCATCAAGAGCAAACGTGCAGGAAAATCCAGAAAGTGGGACATTCTAAAAGAAAATGACAAAAATGGCTGCCAATAGGTAAACTACATGAAAAAAATCATAGATAAAAGGAAGGGAGATTTATGCAGTGTTCAGTCCTTGTTTGGATCACTGTTTGAACAAACCAACTGTAAAAATACTTTCATTTAGATAATCAGAAAAATAGAGACTAGCTATTAGATGGCATTTAATAACTGTTAATTATGTTAAATTTTGTTATAGCATTGTAATGTGTGTGTGTGCACTGTATATCCACATGCATGATCTATTTGATAGATTGTGTCATATTATCTGTTAGGCTAGGTCATATTGAATTATCTGTAGTATCATCAGAAGTATCTGTAGGTCATCTGCAGTATCTGTAGATAGAGTAATGTGATGTCTGAGATTTGTTTAAAATATTATTCACAAAAAAAAATTGGAAAAGGTGAACTGTAAGACTAGAAAAATGTTAAGTTCACTAAATGTGGGTGGATGGGTTTATGAAGATTTATTATACTATACTCTCTATTTGGGGATATAAGTGAACATTTCCAGATAAAAATATTCTTAAAATTCAAAGAATCTTGATATGAAAGCAATTATAATAACAGATTTCAATATATCACCCTCCTTAAAAACTGGGATAGATATAATAGACAAGAATAAAGAACATAGTCAAGTTGAATAAGGCAGTCCACAATCTAATTTTTATATAAATATAATGTTACATACATAACTTTGTTACTTTAACATAGAATATTTTTATATATCCAGGGAAATTCATAAAAAATTATGAAGTTGCTCATAACCATTCAAAACTTTGAAAACGTGAGATTTTACAGAAACATTCTTTACTCAAAATGTATTTCACTCAAAATAAAAATCAAGCATTTATAAAATATTTTAGAGATATTAATAGAAATGTATATAACTGCTTGTTGGATAATGTTATTTCTATTCCATTTCACTGATGCTAAATCTCTTGGATGTGATAATGCTATTGGAGTTATGTATGACAATGTCTTTGCTCTTAAGAGATGCCTACTGCAAGGTTTAGGGAAGAAGTATCATGATGCTTTCCATCTAGTTTCAAACAATTAACCAAAAATGTTATGCATACACAAGGAGAAGAAGGGAGAGAAAGAGAGGAGTAGGGGAGTGGGGAGTGGAAGAAAAAGAGGAGAGAGAGGGAGGAGGTGAGAGGGAAACTCAATGTTGAAATATGTTAACAGTTGCTGAGTCGGGATGAAAATATACATTCACTATTATACTATACTTTCAACTTTTCTGTAGTGTGAAGCTTATTGTGGTAAAGAGTTGGGGAAAGGAATAAAATTAATAAATGATAAAAAAAGGAATGAACATGTTTACTTTATGAAAATTAAGACATATGTTCATTTGATCCCTTGACTCAGAAAGAAGAAAAATACGAAATTACATTCTCTCTTGTCTATCACATATTTCATATAATCATTAATGGATACACTAAAAGCTATTTTCACATGAAAACTTAGACCCTAAAAAACCTAGAAGTAAAATAGTTTAGTATTTACCTTAAGAAATTACAATAAAGTATAGCAAAGTGAAATAACTGGAAGTCAAACAATAGATTCAATAGTAACAAAATTCTAACTTAACAAAATAGAAAAAAAAATTATAAGGCCAAAAGTGTGGGTGATGACATATCCACAGTAGAGATACATTAGCACTAAATCTTTCTGAGAATGTTAATTGCATGTGATCTTGTATCCTTGATGGAGTAGTCACTCTCCTCTATTTTGAATGTTTTCTGATATTTGATTGTATGATACCTTGTCCTCTCCGGTTCAGCATATGAAAGGATGAGTGAAATAACCAGAAGTGGCTGCATCCAGGGGAGTTTTCATGTTTCTAACTCAAGCTCTTCAAATAAGCTGAAGGGGAGAGGGCAGGCAACCTACCTTTGGGTTTGTAAACAGGCATGGGGGCAGGGTTGGCTTGATCCTTAAGGTACATTAGCAACAGGAATGCATGAGTCTAACTACTCCAAATCAATCCTTATGATAACAAAAGCTAATGCTTACTGCCTATTTACAATTGCCAGGCAAAGAACTAAATACACATAGCACCTCATGTAGTTCTCACCACAAACTCATGAGTATGTGTTAGTGTCTCCTGGGTTTCCAGTAATCCCCTAGATGGTAAGTGGTGGGGCCATGATTGCTTCCCTCTATGATTATTCCCAGGATAATTATATTTCATCTCACCCTCAATCTTCACTGCTGGCGGTAACTGTGCTCCCAAAAACAAAATGCACATACATTTCCCCATGTCTTCCTTAGCCTAGTGATGAAGATGGTAGGCTCTGAAGGCAGCCGACTTACTAATTGAATTCCACTCACAAACTAGCTGTGTTAGCTTGGGCAAGTGATTTGCCTTCCAATTCCTCAATCTCCTCAACAATAAAATGGAGATAGTACTGCTTCACCGTGTGACAGGATTGCATGAGACAGGTACACTTAAAAGACACAGCACAGTGTCCAATACCTGAAAGTATATCCTAAATGCTACAGATCTCCATTATGATGGGGTACATAACTTACTGCAGTGGCGTCAAGTGATTTTGAAAAAAGTAATTGAGTCCGTTCCAAAATAAAAAACCTTCAAGCGAAGATAGAGGAGAGGCAGAAACTGAAAGTAGCAATATTAATCAACTAAATAGAAGACAGCCTATATTCAGTTACATCCCCAAGCAAAGTGCCTGCTTAATATTAAGTATAAGCTCGATAAAGCATTTCTCAAATAGCTGAATTTAACAATCTATGCCTAAGCACTTTGCCATAGAGAAGATTTGGAAGATCAATATTATTTTATGCATTTAAAAATAATAGTATTAATAAATGAAATGTGAAGTATTTAAAGATAATTCCATGAAATGAGTGCATTTCACTGAATCTCCTACCCTAGCTAAGGAAGATCAGACAGAAGAAATATTATCAAAGTACGATTCATCACCAACATGTTGGGAGCATTCTCCACTGTCTATTTAACATGGCAAGATAAGCTGTTCTGGCCTTTCATGTAAAGAAAAGCCCCCGTTTGTTTTTGAGCTTCCTGCTTTTCATGGTGGAAACATTAGCCTTGGGTGACTTATCTTCCCCTCTCCTTCCTATTTTATCAAACGAATAATTAAAGAATGAAATAATCCTTAAAGCACAAAGCATGGTCAATATACTTCCCATCCACTTACAAAAAAAGTAATTATCCAGAAAGTCATAAGCTCTAGCTAAAACCTGTATCTTACTTTGTTTTTTCTTTCATAAGAGAAGTTAATAACAAGTAAGGTAACGATGACTCTCTGGGTAATTTACCACAGAGTTTAAGGAGTAGGGCAAAGAATTTGTTAGCAGAAATATTGTTCCTTTCTTGCATTCTGTATCTCCATTAATGCCATGCTTATGGTTATGTAAAAATCCAAAACACAGAAGGAAATTAGAATATAGCTTGCTTCAAAAAAAAATTCTGTAAATACTCAAAACTGGGAAGATAAACATTCTTAACTTTTAATTACAACAGTCTTTCTTCAATCTGAGTTCATATTCCGGAGTACCCTCAATGTAAAAAAAAATTGCAGAAGCATGTCTCTTAAGACCCTAATTGGGAAACAGTGTTATGAGGTGAAAAATGTTTGAACTTAGTTTGAACTTATTAAATCCTTTTAATGGGTTTAATATTTACTAAGATCAAACAATTGTGCATAGAATGTCATGGTATAAGTTATTATAAATAAATGAAGAAAAAATTATGAGCAACAGACAGACTCTTAACACAGATAACATTTGTTAGGAAAATAAAAACTTTTTAAAGGATCTTTCCTTTGTGGAAGACTTTAGGTGTGTTCTCAACGAGTCAGGGGAAAACAAGAAGCAGGACTGTGTGCAATAAATGAGAAGGCACCTGCCAAGTGGGCTGTAGAGTAGAGACAGGAGGCTGGGGATGACAGAGAGGGCTGCAAACAGGAAAGCCAATTACTATTTAGTTTTAAGTCGTCTACTCTTGATTAAATAATCCCTAGTCACAATCTCCAGATCTTCACTAAAAGTCTTTCAAAAACAATCAATCACTTTCCATGACTGTTGTTTTATCAGATATCAATATTGGGTCAGAGAGAAAGGAACAGTCAGAACAGATGAAACCCAACATGGATAGAAACAGGAAGTCACCACCACAAGTGAAATCTGAGCATCCTTTTCACCAACTATAAAGAGTTGTTGAAAAGAGGGCTTCACTTGGCCAAATTTATTCAAATCTATAAGCACGGATGACGAGTCCACTGACGTCATCCCAATGACTCAAATTCTCCTCTCTCTTTGTTTAAAGAATAAACTTCAGAATATGTTTTGCTTTCTGTCAAGTAATGTGTTCACAGTCCTCCAGCCAGACATTGAACGACTCTTTCTTAACTACTCAGCACAGCAAGACGACCTGCCCAAATCATAGAATTGATGATTATTCTCATATATTTGTCATGAAATTCCTATAAACTTGGAAAGGTATGCAGGATATATCTGAACCCTAATATTTTGTGTCCAGGCAATTTGAGATTAGTCAGAAGTTATCCTACTATGCAGTTTGTAGAATAGAAATATAAGATGCTTTCCACTATAAAATTTTATGATTCTAAGTTTTATAACAGACAAATATACACTAAAATTTCTGGGCTTCTGTTCAATCATTTAAATAAAGAGCATTTAAGTTACAAAGTTATTCTTAGAACCATGAGATAACTCAAGTGAACAAAATTGGTAAAATTTCAACCTATACAATGAAAGGGTTTTAGTTATTATAATTCTTAAATATTTAGTTCTTACTCAGATCCTGCATTCTCTGGTTGCCATTTCCAGATACCCCATGTTTTCTAAACTTTGGCCTAGACCACTGTTAACTTAGGACCGTAAGTAATTTTTAAAAATTATATAGTTTTGAGGGCCGCTGACTATATCTCATATAGGAGTGACATGCAATGCCATTCGTCAGAAAAAGTATTGACATTCTTAAACTGTTGAGGAAAAAGTGAGTTTTTAAAAGGCTAGGTAATTTCAAAAACTCTGAATATTTGTTAATAGCCTAAGTAGGATTCAAGCCCAAGACTATCTAACCAATCTTGACTGCCTTCTTATTATACTTTGCATAGGTTCCACTCCCAGGATCCCCAATTTGGACGACTGTCATTAGTGTTACTATAGGTTTATTTGTTTATTTATTTTTATAGAGATGAAGACTTCTTATGTTGCCCAGGCCAATCTTGAACTCCTGAGCTCAAATCATGCTCTCACCTCAGCCTACCAAAGTGCTAGGATTACAGGTGTGAGCCATGGCACCCAGCCTGTATTGCTATAGGTAAATAATGTCTCATCTACTTGGAAACAGGGCCTGAAATCTAGTCATTGGTAAAAACATAGGTTCTAGGGATCCAGGTTCTAGATAGCTGTCCTAAAAACAGAGTTTTTGGACTATTAACCCTTCATACATTGAAAACGTCTATGTTTAAGACAAAATAATAACAGTTCGTAACACTGGTTATTCTTAGTCAAATGAGATAAGTATCAATCTGTTTACTTGATAAAAACTGAAATACCAATAAGTCTATATAAAAAGGAAATCCAGAGATTGATGAATGCAGGCTCCAAGATAATTATTTTCTCTAATGATGGAAGCAGAAAGATGAACTAAGGGGGATATAGAATGAAATGCACAATGACCTGGAGTTCCTGGCTTTGTTTTGCTTTCTGAGTTTGCAGGTACTCAATTCATTATTATAACTCAATTCATATTATTAAAAAGGAAGCAAAAAGGAAGGAAAGAAGACATAGAAGAAAAGAAGATGTAGACCAATAATGATTGTGTTGTCAGTCAAAGGTTACAATTAATACAATAACGGGCACCTGAGTTCTAAAGGTGAGGTAGACAAGGGTTGAGTGAGAATTCACATTTGCTGTAAAAATTTAGGAAACTTAGTCTTACACAAGCAGATTTTTCTTGTTTTATTAAAATGAACACGTAGTTTTCTTTCTAATGAAGCGTCCTACTAAATGAAACAGAATCATTGAAAAGGTCTTGGGAAAATACTTTGAAAAGCTCTTTTTAAAGTAGCACTTCAGAAGCAAGCATACATTTAGAAATTTTGACTAACATCTGTGAAATTTCACTTATATTTAAACAGAGCTGTTAATGTCTCTCCGGGGCACCTACCATTCTATTTTAATTATGCCACTTGGAAAAAAAAAATAGCTGTTTTAACATCTAACAAAGCACACATGATGTGAAAACACTTGTTAAAAACCACCTCTGCAGTTTTAACAATAAGACAAATATGAGATCATTGCATTTCTTGTGGCTCATTAGACGAGAATAAGTGCAGTGGCACTATTTCTGGAAAAAATTTGCCCTTGATATTTCCTTTTTACATATATTTGTCATTTTGGGAACTTTTTCTCAAATTTCCTTTACACAAATTCTGCATCAGAGTCATGAGTTATGAAGTAGACCTATATTATGTTATCATGGTGGCACAAGCAAACACAAGTCAAGAAAGTCAAAGAATATGATGGCATGACATCCATTAAGGATGACTTTAAGTCATGCTTTTGTGACAAACTGTCATCCTAAAAAACAAATCATAGGTTTTTTACTCATTTGTATCACATCAAAGAAATCATTTAAATACTTCATTTTGCTTTAAAAACAAGACAGAATAGGTTGCATGTATGAATAAGCTGAATTGTTTGCCCTTTGCTAAAGGTTTAACTTCAGTTACATGGCTCAAGCCACTTGTTTAAACTTGCATGTACTTGTTTAAACTGGATGCATACTCTACATATAGAAAATTCTAAAGAATTCAAGACACACAGACAACAAAAAGATCTACTTACAATACAGAGATATTCTGGCTGTCATTTGTAATTACCTGAAACTTGTCATGGTAAGTCTTAGGATGTAGTGGTAATACTTTAATAGAAACTTGGTTAACCAGTGAGTCATACATCTCCCAAGTTTACTTTTCTCCTGTAAAACAGACATAGACCCAAGGACAACTCTCTGGGAAACACACACACACACACACACACACACACACGCTTCATAAGTACTCTGTTCCTTCACAGTCTACCTAACTACAGTGAAGAAAACGGAGGCAGATTTGAGGCCAAGACTTCTAGCCTCTTTCTCTTCAACCTTTGGTCCTGAGAAAATTTTTTTTTCTCTCTTTTCTTCCTCTGAATCGAGATTTCACTGTTGCCCAGGTGGGAGTGCTGGGGCATGATCACAGCTCACTGCAGCCTCGACCTCCTGGGCTCTGACGATCCTTCTGCCTCAGCCTCCTGAGTAGCTGTGATTATAATTGTGCACCACCATATCCAGCTTATTTGCAGAGGGAGAAGCTTTGATTTTTGATACGAATCAATGATGTATCTGGGACTCTCAACTGTCTCAGAGTAGGGCATCCTTTCCTCTTTATAACTCACATGTTCAAAGAGAGAGTGAATATTGGGCAAAAGAAGTAACGAGATAATTTTCTGCTCAAAATTTTGCAGTTGAAGGAAAAAAGCATTATTACATGGTCAATGAGGCGCATTCTAGATCACTAAGGTAGGAACACAGGTTTTGATTAAGTGGAAGAATTCTTGAAGGAATGCATTTACCCCCCCCCAAATTTAGATAAGATAAAGGACCTTATCAACTGTGGTAGAGATGAAAGGCCACAACCCCTTCCTAAGACATCCAGCTAGAGAAAAACAGTGACTTTATAAACTGGAATCTTAATTTTTTTTGGCAGTTTTATTTTATTGAAATATATTTAAATACTCCTCAAAATACCCAGAAAGATCTCATGTAGAAAGTCATTCATGTAGCCACATGGGAACATACATTACATATGTACTAGTTGCTATACACCACACTAGTGACTGAGACTTCAGTGAATAAGAGTTTATATCCCCATGGGAGTGTGAGTGGACATAAGCCATTGCAATCACCTGAAATGGGGGCCTCAGTTGAAGAAGGAGGCACAGAAATCCTACTGGGGGTGGCACTACAAACTCGCAGAGAGGGCGAAGGAAGAAGAATAACCCAAGGGAAGACCTAAAGGATGAAAAGGTACCATCCAGGAGGGCAGAGGAAATGTAAAAGCAGAGAATTAACTGAATGTGAAAGAGACTTGATAAGTTAGAGAATAGAGAAAAAGCTGAGACTTTTGAGAGCGAGTTCTGTTGAGCCAAGTCCTCACTGCACTGCTGGACAAATTACACATTTTCTCTTGTCTTGTTTCCCCATTTTCTTTCTTTTTTTTTCTTCCTCCCTCCCTCCCTCCCTTCCTTTCTTCCTTCCTTCTTTCTCTCTCTCTCTCTCTCTCTCTCCCCTCCCTCCCTCCCTCCCTCCCTCCTTCCCTTTCTCTCTCTTTCTTTATTTCAAGTGAGAAAGCAGGATTCCCTGAGAGGACAGATAAGCTCCCACAGTGGGAGGGGACCCAAAGAGGTTGCCTGTCTCTGGGGTCCAAACCTGGTGCTTATATAACCCTAAGTCCAAGCCGATTGGCTAGCAGTAGCTGTAAGCTGTAGCTGTTCTGATGGGTCAATACTAAGTTTCCTCGTTTTCAAATGGCATTGCTAGGAGAAGGAAACAACATTACACAGAGCCCACCAAACACAATACAGTGGGTTTCTCCTCATTGTTAGATGCTTCCTGCCTTAGCTGTTCTCCATCCACATTCTTCTGTCTTCGTGGCTTAACACACATATTAATTTTCAGCATTTCCACAACCAGAAAAACAGGGAAGGGAAGAAGAATTTTATTTCTCCTTTTCTCTTCCTCTTTCTCTCCGCAATCAACCACAAACCATGGATGTGTGAATGGTAGGGACTGTGTGTAACGGATTTGCAGTATATGCATCCTGTCCCCATCAGTCTGGATTCTATTAGGGGCTCCAGTCACATAGTAGGTTTTGAATAAACGGATGAATCCATGATTGAGGGAGAGGAGATTGATTATTTCACCTACCCTCGAAATGGATTATTTGACCCATCCACAAGTTTTTCGGTTCAGTATTTTCCATGTTGTTTTGCAGTTTTGTCAAGACTATTAAGTCCTCTTCCTATTTGTAAGACTATAATTTATCCTTAGGTTCCATTCTCTAGGACACACAGTGTGAAGGACTGGAAAAATACAAATTAGCTGTATTTGTCTCTTTTGCTTATACTAGGATTTTTTTCAACCTTTTTAGTATTAACATTTGAGACAGAAGATTCGGTGTTGTGAGGGGCTGGCTGTTCTAGTTTGCTTTGTGGCATCCTTGGCCTCTGTCCACTAAATGTCTGTATTACTTCACTCCCACTTATGACAAGAAAAAAAATTGCCTCCAGATATAACCAAATCTGCCCTGGGGCAACCTCTCACTCACCCCCCACTGAGAAGCAAAACTACTGTAAACATCACTCAATTCAAAATAACTTGGATCATAGAAGAAGCAACCGATTTCTTTTCTTTTGAAAATTCACAAATGGTCATAAGTAAATTCTGAGGTTTGAAGACAAAATTAAAAATACCTGTATACGTATGTTTATCACAGCCTTGTTCACAATAGCAAGAACCTGGAACCCACCATGCTGTCCATCAAAAGAGGACTGGATTTTAAAAATGTGGTAGATATACACGATGGAATACTATGCATCCATAAAAAAGAACAAAATCATGAATTTCACAGCAACCTGGATGGAATTGGAGTTTAAAATACTGAGTGATCTCTCACAGAAACAAAGATCTGAGTATCACATGTTCTAATTAAAATATATAATAGAGTGACTGAATGCATAATGGAAAATGGCCCGTCTGTATGCTGCCTACAAGAGACTCACCTCACCATTAAAGGAAAACAGACTAAAAGTGAAGGAATGGAAAAATATACTTCAGGCAAATAAAAACCAAAAGCAAGTAGGAGTAACCATACTTATGTAAAATAGACCTTAAACTGGACTAAAAAATGTGGTACATATGCACAATGGAATATTACGCAGTCATAAAAAAGAACAAAACCATGAATTTCGCAGCAACCTGGAAGGAACTAGAGTTTATAATACTGAGTGATCTCTCACAGAAACAAAGATCTGAGCATCACATGTTCTCAACTCATAAGTGGACCTTGAACAGCTATCGTAATACTGTAAGAAAAGGATTGACAGTGGCGGGAAATGATGGGGGGGCAGGGAGGGGAAGGGAGGTGGGATTAATGGTAGTCAATATCTATCTGCCTGGGGAGGGGGGATACACCTCCTCAACAAGGGTACCTGCACTATGCATATTTGTATACCTTTCCCTTAACTGTATCCCACAATTTTAAAATAAAAAGTATGTTTTAAAAAATAAATAAATAGATATGAAAAATAAACAACTTAAAAATAAAAATAAAAACTCGGAAGGCTGAGGTAGAAGGATCGCTGGAGCCCAGAAGGTGGACGCTGGGGTGGCCGTGAGCGTGCGTGCCACTGCACTCCAGCCTGGGCAAAGGAGTGAGACTCCAACTCAAAAAAATAAAAAATAAAAAAATTCAAAGTTACAAGTATTTGACACTGCAACACCTATAAGCATTTTTTTCAATGCAGTCACTTTTCTACTCATGCCCATCAAAACGGAAACACGTTGACTGAATGGGGAAGGGAGCTCAAATGAAAGGTTGGATTTTGCAATTTAGAGAACAAAAACCTCAAGATCAAGAAATGAGATATCTCTGGGAAAAGATCAGACCATCTCAAGAGATATGAAGCGTGAAGGGCCGGGCTCAGTGGCTCAGCCTGTAATCCCGGGACTTGGGAGGCTGAGGTGAATGGATTGCCTGAGCCCGCGGGTTCAAGACCCACCTGGGCAACCCGGTGAGACCTCATCTCTACAATAAATCAAAAAATCAGCCGGGCATGGTAGCGCATGCCTGTAATTCCGGTTACTTAGAAGGCTGAGGCGGAAGGATCGCCAGAGCCCAGCAGGCCGAGGCTGCGGTGGCCGCGAGTGGCCACGAGTGGCCACGGCACTCCAGTCTGGGCGACGGAGTGAAATTCCAACTAAAAAAAAAAAAAAAAGAAGGAATGGAAAATTCCTTGCTTCTTGGTTTGCTCTGATCTATTTAATACTGAAGAACAGTTTGAGTTTCCAGTTCACCCTGCCTTGGAGAGCTTGGAGATCAAGAAAATCACTGACTATTGGGTCATATTGACAAGGAAATTGTATTGCAAGCTTAAAGCTGTCTATATATGTTATGCTTGAAGTGAAAAGAAAAATAAAAACACTTGAATTTCTTTCTTAGAGTGGCTCAAAGATGGTTCTATGGTTAATTGCTAGCATTTAAGTGAAAAATGTTAATGTACTCCTCAGTTGTTGATTGATTTATTTTCTCAGAATTTTAAAAATCAGATTTATTTCACCAGGCCCATTGAGTATAATTCTGAACAGTATGAGAATGTACATGCAAGTTGAAATTAGCATATAGTTAATGTTTCTGATGCTTACCTGTTTTTGTATTTTTTACCAGCTTTGAGTTCAAGTATACTTTACCTTGGTTTCAATGCATTAGAGAAGGTTTTAATTAGTTTCGTTGGGACTCTGTGTGTGTGTGTGTGTGTGTGTGTGTGTGTGTGTGTGTACATACATGCACACGTGTGTGATAAGCAGTGTCCTATAATTATTATTGCAATTAATTTTTTTTGTAAGTATGGTAAAATATCTTTTTAAGCAGGTGCTATTTACTGCTGAGACCATTACAGTCAGCCAAGCATTTAATTATTTCTGTTCATCTGTTAGCCCCAGAGAGTTCTTTAGATTGACGCCACTTTGACCTTTGCTGGTCATTTATTTTTTTTCCTGCTGTCCAAAACTGATCTTTGCTTGTTATATTTTAGAAAGTAATCAGAGATTTTTCTTTTTCTTTTTTTTTTTTGAGTTGGAGTCTCTCTTGTTGCCCAGGCTGGAGTGCAGTGGCTCACAGCCACTGCAGCCTCAACCACCTGGGCTCAGGTGATTCTTCTGCCTCAGCCTTCCAAATAGATGGAACTACAGACGCACGCCACCATGACTGGCTAGTTTTTTTGTGATTTATTGTAGAGATGAGGCCTCACTAAATTGCCCAGGCTGGTCTCGAAGCCCGGGGCTCAGGCAATCCTTTCGCCTTGGCCTCCCAAAGTGCTGGGATTACAGGCTGAGCCAAGACACCTGGCCGTAATCAGAGATTTTTAAATGTTCTAAATAGGTTAAGTGAACAACAATCCTTCCTTTTACTAGTACCAAGATGTAGTAGAAAACAATTTCCCATAGTGACAGTTGAAATTCTGCATGGAGAGATATTTCTAGCTAAAGTACAAGAACGTTTGGTAAATTCTTATTAGCCATTTTGGAAGGGTGCATTCTGGAAATCCTTGAGCAGTGAAGTGAAATACTATCCAATTCGTATTTTTTAGAAATTCATTTTATATTCAAAGAAATTAACAGTAGGTATTTTAAAATTGGCTAGCACTACAGAATTTGGACATTTAAAGAAAAATAACAGAAGAGTAAACAGCAGCCTCAGGACATTCAATCATCTTTTGGATACACAGCCATGACTTGATGGTCAGCTATTTTAACACTGGACTCTCAGACCGTCAACTTACTTGTCTTACCACTGATGTTCTTATAATTACTGTTTTGGCCATCTCAAACTGTAATTCTCACTTCCTTAGTTCTCTGCTTTTGTAATAAGATGATCAAGAACTTTGGATTATAACTTAGGTTTGAGTTCAAGTTCACTAAGGAAAGTTGTATTACCTCTCTTCCTCAGCATGTTTATTTTTTGTGAGCAGAAAATATCTATCTACAGGGCTCTTGTACAAACAACTGAGATGGTGACATAAAGAACCTCCAATTATATCTGGAACTTTTGAAACCTTCAGTAAGGTTTGGAAGCACCACCAACAGCGGGAGGCGTATATGTACCTGTGTGTGGTCGACCGGCTGTGTTCAGGTGCCTCTTGGTTTACTTGTCTCTGCATCTCACTGTGTGAGCTTCCAGGGCTCGGCAACTGGATTCTCAGATGAATCATGTAGCTTGCTTTAGCCAATGGGATGTTAGCAAAAGTGAGAAAACAGAAATGTGAAATATGCCTGAATGACTGTTTTTACCTGCTCTTACACCTCTACACTCACATAGGACACACCTGGGCTAGCTTGCTGGAAAAATCTGAAAAGTCACTGGGACAGAGTCAAGTCACCAAGGCAACCCCTGGACAGGTGAGACCTCTGTTCGACAACTGTTGCTTCCTCAGCCCCCAATCCATCATAAATTGCATCGTGTGTATGTGTCAAGTCTTTTAACTTCTATGGAATTAAAAGAAGAATGTAAACAGGCTAAAAAACAGACAAAATAAAGAATGTCTAATGACCTATAGAATATCGCATACACACAGTTTTCATATCTGTTAATATTGCATGTATACTGAAAAGTTCCACAGTTTATCTCCTTGAGTCTGCCCTTTGACTATTTGCATTTTTTCCCCAATCTCTCTCCCCATGGAGATTCGATCTCTCATTTCTCTTCACTTGATAATCAGCAGAAGGGTCCAACTTGGAACTTTTCCCACAGGCTGCATAAGCCCAGACTGAGCTGAAACGGAGAGAAACCCTTAAAAGGTTTTTTACCACAATTTGATCATTTCTGTTATATATACCATTCATATTTGGCCAAGACTTGATCAACACAGTGATTTTCTTCGAAGAAATGAATGTTCCTACCTTTCTCGATTCGAGGACGGAAGGTGCCAACACTTATTTTTCCATACACAAAAGGGCTTTAATTCGGAAGGGCTGGGCATAGCATTGATATTTGACCTAAATTAAATAATTTTTTTGAAGAAAAGAATGAGGCTTTTGTTGGTAGCGTTTCAGAGACTGAGAATAAACCTTGAGCTTATTGTAAGGTATATGACAACTGTCAAATTCTCCATTTAGATTGTGCATTAAATGCCTCTGTGTCCTGTTGCTAAGTAGAAGGACGTGCACGCCCACTCAACCTCCCCACGCATGCTGCACACAAACTGAGAGGCAAAGTCCTGTCCTTAAAGGTGCTTACACTTGAAAAAATAATACACAGAAAAGACAAGACCCCGATAAGTTTGTTTTTTTAAGCTACCCTTGTTGCTGCAAACATCGAAACACAAATTCAAGATTTCCCATTCTTTAATAGTCACTGACATTTCTTTCTTTTAAGAAAAAAGTTAGAGATTTATTTATAAGCAGGAGAGACTTTGGGGAAAAGAAAGAAAACTCTCTGGAAACTGATGTTCAGAAAATTGGGAAAAAGGTTTGAAGAGGAAGTCAATCAAGAGAGGAGGAAAGTATAGATACTGTCTGGCAATCTGAGGATACTAAGTGTGCAAAGATGTTAAGAATGTTTCCTGGTTTTCACTCTGAGCACTACCAGGTCTCTTAGTCAATGAGGAATTTTAAGAATAGATCATCTTGTACCAAAGTCAGACAGTCACATATCTGCTTTTTTATCAGTGACGCAATCATCAACATTTCTAAAAATATTTTGGTGACACACAACAACTGCCACGTGTGGACTCAGTCTGACCTCTCTGCCTGCCTTTATTACCAGCATTGAAATAAATACATTTATCATTCAGTCACATACTGTAAAATTTTTCCATCACTTGGTTTTTCTCATTTTCCAGAGCAAACTTTTCAATACCCGAGGGAAAGCAATTGAAGTAGAACTGTACCAAAGTGCATTTCCAATGTGAGGCAGAGAAATAATGTTCAATGAAATTATTCTGTTAGTAGTGCCTGGGAAGCCAAGCTGAATACTGTATGGTTGCAGTGGGGGTTTGACATTTGTTCCTTTTATTTTCCCAGTTCTAGCACCTTCGTCCTTTGTTTTATTCCATGGTACCTATTTATTTAAAGAGTTATCTCCACCTATTTACCAACACACAGTGATAATCACAGCTGAGAAAATGCCAAATTATGTAGCAGGTGAGATTTCTCTTGGTCCCTCTTTGATTTCCCATCATCCTCCAAACATTGACTGCAGACTCTATTCAGGGAACCACATATAACATTGTAGAGAGTGGAATGAGGCATGAGACACAGAGTTCAATCTTTCATGCCTTGATCAGAATTCTGATGCTTTTATTTATGCTTTTCCTCCCACTCTTCAAAACAAGAAAGCAACAACATTAATTCTTTACAACTTCAATATGCGCCTAAGTCAGGAAGTTGCTGACTTGGCAAGGGAGTCTTTCCTGAATACTATAGCAGAGCTCATTGCATATATTCCTTGCTTATAAACATTTACCATCAACAAACAATGTAACATTTCCTGTCTTCTCAAACATAGCTTAGGAGTTCAGTGCAGTGGTGGAAAGTTTAGTAAAACTGTTGCCTGCAGTAACATGAAAAATAACAAAATATTCCTAAAAATTCAGTGATGGAACTAATAAGATTCGCAGGCAGAGAGTTGAAGGTACTATGTAGCTTCCTCTAGCTGCTTATAATAAAATATGAGTGCAAAGGAATAAACTGTTAATCTATTGAATAAAATTTAGAAATTGCTAAATTGAAAAGGAAGGGCCCAGAGCAGTCCTTTCAGCCAGCAAAAGATTCTCAAAGTAAGAACTGGCCAAGATAACACGCATTCCTGTGTTAACACCTAGGGAAGATTTAAGATGGTGTCTCAAAAAATCTTTCGCACAGACAGCAGGCCTTCTGAGGATGTTACAGGCATGCATAGCAGAGCCCCTCCATTACATAATAGAGTTTCTAAGAATCTGGAAGGAGCTTCCCTTGGCAACTTCACTGGGGGCCTATGGATGGATATTGCTTATACAGCAAAAAGAATTTGGCAGATATACTGAAGTTAAGGATTTTGAGATGGGGGATTATTCTGAATTATCTGGGTCGGCCCAACATGATCACAAGAGTCCTCATTAGGGCAAGAGAAGGGAAGAAGATGTGACAATGCAAGCAGAGTTTGGCACAACGTGAGGCTGTAAGCCAAGGGATGTGGAAAGCCTTTGGAAAAGGAACAGAGATAGATCACCACCCAGGGCCTCCGTTTAGACTATGATCTCCAGATAATAATTTTGTGTTGTCTTAAGCTGCCAAATTTGTGGTATCTTGTTACCACTACAATAGAAAGCTACTGCAGGCCCAAGAAACAGAAGGGTCTATTACAAAGAGATTTATAGGTGTGGGCTTTGTCTCATATAGTAGATTATAATTTGATATCTTACAAAACTCGCCATTAAAAGCAAAATGATTCCAAATAAGACAGTGCAAAATGAAAAGAGGTTTTGGACTTCTGAACTATTGAAGGAAACAGACTGAGAAACTTTTTCACTTGCCACTTGTTCCAGGAAAAAAAAAAATGATGCCCAGGGAATTCAGCCAAGAGACAACAGGAGACAACTCCAGAGAGCAGGAATAAGCCTTAATCGAGGAATTCACAACATAAGCCCGCAAGATATCAGAACTGCTATATGCAGTGACTGCCGTGAGTGTCTCATTTTGTCTATTTGAATTGGAATACCCGTACTGGTTATCTTAAGTTTCTTTAATTCACAGGCATTCAGGTGAACAAGAGTGATATTTAAGGAACTGAAAATAGCTTTATTCACATGTTGACATGATATAGATGAAAGATCTTAGACCTTGAGCCTGAGACTGTTGTCATTCTAAAAAGAAAAAAAAAAAAAGGCTAGGCATGGTGCCTCACACCTAAAAGCACCTTTCTCAGTGCTTTGGAAAGTCAAGGTGGGAGGCCACGAGTTCAAGACCAGCTTGAGCTTGAGCAACATAGCGAGACTCCATCTCTACAAAAAATAATAAACAATTAGCCAGGCATGGTGGCACACACCTGTAGTCCCAGCTATTCAGGAGGCTAAGTAGATGGAACCCAGGATTTCAAAGTTACAATGAGTTATGATTGCGCCACCGAATTCCACCTTGGGTGACAGAGTAAGACTCCCATCTTTACAAAAATAATAGAATTTTAAAATGGGGTGGGGAGGGGAGTCGTGGCAAAGGATGCGCGCGTGTTTTGCCCATGGGGGGATATAAATTGTGACCAGGGGACCGACTGTGCTATAGTGTGTAAAAATGATCACCCAATGTCTTCCATCCCAGAAGAAATGCTGCAATGTCATCTTAACAGTTCTCCCGTTGAAAAGAAGGACCTGTTTTCCTTGATCTTTGAATCTTGGCAAGATTTGGACTCCTTTGTGCCCGCAGAGTGAGGAAGACCACATGACTGTTTTGGCTCAGTTAGAAAAGACAACTCAGCCTCCTTCATGCTTACTGGAAAACTCACAGTATACTCTGAGTCGCCATGCAAGTCGCCCAGCAGCCCTGAGGTTTCTAGGTTTCAAGGAAGTTCAAATCAGCTCATGAGGAGAGACTTCAGATTCCATGAGCTTTGACTCTACACGAAAAGCACCCAGATGCTCCAGCCACTCTCTGATCTGCACTTATATGACTGTCCCTAAGCACATCCCAGATTCCTGATCCACAACAGATCATTAAAGGTAATAAACTCATGGAGTTTTTTTTAGTCACTGAGTTTTTTTTGCTGTTGTTGTTTTTGTGTTTTTTGTTTTTTGTTTTTGTTTTGTTTTGAGTTGGAGTTTCACTCTGTCGCCCAGACTGGAGTGCAGTGGCCGCTCCCGGTCACCGCAGCTTCGCCTGCTGGGCTCCAGCGATCCTTCCGCCTCAGCCTTCCGAGTAGCCGGAATTACAGGTGTGCGCTACCACGCCCGGCTCATTTTTTGATTTTATTGTAGAGATGAGGCCTCGCCTGCCCAGGTGGGTCTCGAACCTGCGGGCTCAGGCAATCCACTCACCTCAGCCTCCCAAAGGCGCAGGATTATAGGCTGAGCCACCGAGCCTGGGTTAGTCACTAAGTTTTGAGGCCATCTGTTATGTAACAACGTATAACCAAATAAGCCCCTTCGTCCACACCTTCAAAACAAGAAAACCCTAGTGTCAGTTACACATTGGTGGTGACTTATTTTGTCTCATACTATTAGCTGTGTCAGAAAGCCTTCCCTGAATATCACAACAAGCTGTTTGTTCATTTCATCTTATTTGCCACCACTAAACCTTGCAATTTTTCCTTGAGATTGTATTCACTGTACTGAATATGTATTATTTATACACCTCTATGTTTTCCCACTGAGATATGAAATCCTCATGGGGAAGAGCTATTCAAGTTTATGTCTCCTGCAATGAAAGCACAAAGGATACATACACAGCCGTGTGTGACTTAAGAGAGTGTAACACATGAGAAAAAGAAAAAACCATGATCAGAATACTTGTACACACACATTTGGAAGGAACAAGAAGCAGCTGATCTTATGGTAAGCCTCTGGTCAAGAGGGAGAACAAGGTTAGAGGTTAAGCTTCCTGTGGGACAAAGTTAGGATCCCTTCGTGAGAACATGACTGAGTTCTGGGCACATACATGTTGTTAGAGAAGCCTGGACACCCAGCTGGGGCTATGTAGGATAGGAGAAAAAAGAGTTTTTGAAAAGAGACCTGACTCTACTTCCTTAAGAGTATTTCTTTGTCAGATATACAGTTGGCAAATATTTTTGCCCATTCTGTGGGCTGTCTCCCTGCTTTCTTGATGGTTTTTTTTGCTTTGCAGAAGCTCTTTAGTTTGATGAGGTCCCACTTGTGTATCTTATCTCTTAAGGTATGGGCATCTAGGGTTCTGGATAGGAATTGGTTGCCAGTTCCACAGTTGAGGGAAACTGCTGGGCGGGGGAGGGACATACCTCATCAGCAAGGGTACCTGCATAACCAACGTTTGTATACCTAACCCTGAAGTGTACCCCACCTCTTTATAATAATAATAAAACAAGTATTTCTTGGGAAGTGGAAAATTGGAAAAGGCTCAATGCACTTTTCAGGTGTAGCAAGTTTTACTAGTAGGGAAACGTGAAGAGGATATCTTTTAAATACCCTTTGGTACAGTCATTCAGCCAAAAAATATTTACGGAATATCTACTTTATAATTGGAAGAACACATAAGACAGATATGCTCCAGGATGCATGGAGGTGTAATTCTCATTTAGGGAAACAGTAATAAACTCACAATTTTCGCCACAACTTGGATGAATTTAGCATCAATCACACTGATCTGCCACAGAAACAAAAGATGGAGTACCACGTGTTCTCACGTATAAGCAAACCCTGAACATTTACTATCATACTATATGAAAGAGATCGACAGTAGTGGAATACTGCTGGGGTGGGGGTGGGGAGAACACAACATCCATCAGGGCACCTGATCTCAAGCCAGGCAAAGTGGGGACCAAAGAGAGGTCACACTTTCTCTTTACGATGACCACTTGTCTACCGAATCCTGAATTGTGCCCCCCATCTTGGAAATAACAAATAAAATAAACTCACAAGAAGCTAGTTAAGTAAAATAAATATTAAAGACTCTTAAATGCTGAAAAAGAAAATGACATGGGACATAGGGCGAGACGATGGCCTGGAGAAACGGGTCATGGGCGCCAGTGGGTAAGAAGGTGGAGAACATGTTGTCACCTGTCTGTCCACAGCCGCCCCCTCACTCACTTCCAAGGGAGGAGCAGGTCTCTTGCCAGTTACTGGCTTTCCCACCCTGACACGCAGCCAGAGGTGGAGAGCGGGAGAGATACCATGATGACACGTTAGAGAGAAGTCTACCAGGGCGAGAAGGGTGCAGTTCGGACGCTGCTCGTGCCCAATGGGAGAGAGAGGCCCTAGGGAGGGTAATCCCACGTTCGTTGCCGACTTTGGACACTGCCCTGTGAGGGCGAGATGCACAGGACCATGGCCAGCATCTTGTCATGCGATGGGGACACGGATCCGATGTCTGTCTCCTCCAAATCTCCTGCCATCCCCAGCGTTGGAGATGGGGCCTGGAGGGAGGTGTTGGCTCACGGGGTCAGATTCCTCATACTGGCTTGGTGCCACCCCGGGGTACGGGGTTCTAGCTCTGTGAGTCCCTGTGAGAGCTGACTGTGAGAAGCTGCCTGGCAGCGCCCTCCCCGTCTCTTGCTCCCTTCTGGCAGTCAAGACATGCGGCTCCTCTTTCCTTCCTCCCGCCACCAGCAGGAGCTTCCCGAAGTCCTCACCAGAGGGAGAGGCTGGCCCTGTGCTTCTAGTACAGCCTGCAGGATCGCCAGCCAAACAGACCTCTTTTCTTTGTAGCTGA
This sequence comes from Carlito syrichta, assembly GCF_000164805.1. NCBI lineage: Eukaryota > Metazoa > Chordata > Mammalia > Primates > Tarsiidae > Carlito > Carlito syrichta. The sequence goes on from NW_007252063.1 coordinate 939,990, forward strand.
CCCGGCCTCGGGTCTTCCTTTACAGCCACGGAAATGGGCTAAGACTGAGGGAGAGGACGAGGGTCTTGCAAAGAAGCTGACCCACAGGGCCCTGATGGGTACGATTCAGGATTAGGTTATGCCCATGGTCATTGCATTTGCACAGGTAAAGTTCGGGTGCAATGGGTCCCCACTTTGATTGTAGGGGAAAATTGTTTGACAACATGTGTGATATTGGCAGGCAAAACCAGGCTAATAAATATAGAAGTTCTAGGGTATTAATATTAAATAAAAGAATCCAGGCACGGAGAGACAAATATCACATGATGTCACTCATACATGGAATCTAAAAAAGTTGATCTGCTATAAGAAAATAGGAGAATGGGGGTTACCCAGGACTGGGGTGGTGGGTTCAGCATGGGGGGACATTGGAGAGATATACATTAAAGGATACAGAATGCCCTTTCAACAGGAGGAATACGTTCAAGAGATCTATTGTACAAGTTCAAGAGATCTATTCATCTATGGTGACTATGGTTAATGATAATCAATTTTCTTCTTCTTTTTGTTTTCTTATTGAGACAGAGTCTTGCTTTTTCCCCCAGGCTGGAGTGCAGTGGTAAGATCATAGTTGATTTCAGTCTCACGCTCTTGGGCTCAAGCAATCCTCCCACCTCAGATTTCCTGAGTAACTAACTAGGACTCCAGGTGTAGGTCACCGCCCCCAGTCAATTTTTAAAATTTTTTCCAGAGACAAGTTCTGTGTTGCCCAGGCTAGTCTCAAGCTCCTGGCCTCAAGTAAACCTCTTGCCTTGGCATCCTATAGTGCTGGGATTCCAGGCATAAGCCACCCCCGGTTGTATTCTGAAAAATTGCTAAAAGAGTGAATGGGAAGTGTTTCACCACAAAAAATGATAACTATGTGAAGTAATGCATGTGTTAATTAGCTAGATTTAGACATTTAGTCATGATATAGTTCAAAATATCATGTGGTACACACAATTTTATGCATCCATTAAAACAATTATTAAAAGTGTTAAAAAATAAATACAAACATATCACCGAGAAAGTGAATCCTAAACTGAGATGTGTGGAGCACCAAAAGCAATCGTTTGCAGCTCTGGAGGCAGAATGCTGTGAGCCCAGAAAACTGCACGTGTCAAGCCCTGAGCTAGCGCTTTCCCCAGATTTTAGTTTCCTGTGTGTGTTAGTAATTGATTTATTGCCCCTCAGCCCCAAACCTGCAATTTATTTCCTGTTCTGTGACAAAGGATCTGGACTCTGTAAATATTTCTCCTTTGCCATCTGACACTATATTAAGCTGGCTGTGTTCATATCGGGTCCTGGAGGGACACAGAAGGATAAAGGTGCTCTCTTCCTGATTCTCCTGTGTTCATCTCAGCAAGTTGCTGCAGAATGTGTGTGCACGCACGCACATCCACGCGTGCACATGTGTGCATGGCCTTGGCAGAGACAGGCTTCCAAAGTGTGCATGTCTTCTGCAGTGACCGTGGCTGGTAGTACACGGCCCCTCCCTGTGGCAGTTTTCTCAAGAACCCCAGAGGGTGAGTTACCAGCAAATCTGGCTAGTACAGGGGGAAGTTCAGCAAATTTTTCCTCTATCCAGTAATCCATGACCATACCCGTTCAATGAGGCCTGGTTCTCAGGTCTAGGCAAGGAGTTAGTTACTCTTTTAGACTGATCTTTTTCTTGGGCGTCTTATCTTAGCTCTAAGAGTGGCAACTCCTTTATTAGCAATTTCTGAACTCTTTAATGATGTCTTTACTCCTTACTAGCCAATCGCCACCTACAATTTCCGGTTGTAATTAATAATTATCTATATTATACTTTTCTTGTTCAAATTACTGTGTGGTTCCTGCCTCTTGATTGGGCCCTGATTTATGCAATATGCCAGACATTATTTTACATCAGAAGAAGTGGAAAAGCAGACCCTAGAACAAGACTCAGAAAATGACTCCCAGAATAACCCTGTGGAACTGACCCATTAAGGAGCAATTATCGCTGCCCAAAAAGCGGAGAACCAGGAAGTTAGTATCATTCTAAGAAACATATCTGTTTAGCTGCAATCCTTGGAAGAGGAAGCAGATGATTATTCTCAAATATCTTGTGTCTTCAATGTCCCCCAACAAAACAATGTACCCCTCAAACATGGCTGAATCTCTTTCTTCTTGTCTCATTTAATTCCAAATTTGAGTTTGGCAATAAAATGTCAGATTAGTTGAATCTAAATGACACTGGATTTGAGGACATCGTGTCTATCTTGCAGGCAGTAAGACACAGAGAAAAAAAAAAACAGGGAAAATGACATTGTCAGTTAATTTTTTCCCTCTATAAAACTTCCATGGAAGCCAGTGACTATGACTATATCACATTGACCAAACGGGATCATGTGGCCATGTCTAGCACAGTATTGGAAATGGCTAGGAAATAAGGAAGCAGAGAAGAGAGTGCCATCAGTCAACTAATAGTCTATGCTCATGTATATATTTCCTACTCTCTTCTTCAATCCAACTCTGATTTAACTTTTCTAGAGATGTGGGAATGGGGCTGAGATGAACTTTGTATGAGATGGGCAATACATTTTCCATTATATTAGACTTAAGATCTTAAGAATTAAGGACTGTCAAAGAGATACTACTTAGTTCAAAGGTAATAAATGGAATTTAATTTTTTTGGTACAAAGTTATTGGTCTTTGAAGACTGTGAACAATGTGTTATTTAGTGTCTCGAGAAAGTCATTACTAACATGCAGGTTATTATTTCTTCTGTCATATAAATGCTATGTATATTTCTGTGCATAATTTCTCTCTTAACAATACATATGAGCCTATCTTCTTGACAGTGCTTTCAGATTGACCTAATTATTTTTGAAGACTGATACAGACCTATCCTATTTCATCAATTAAATTTTGATCGTTATTTAGAGAAATGTGATTTTTCTTTTCAGACGTTTAAACACAGGTCATGGTTAAATATACAGTATCTTCTAAGTAAAAAATATTAGGTGTTTTAAGAATAGTATGTCTGGACTTTGTGTACACAGGCACACAACACTTACCAACCTCCACTACAAACGACTGGATGAGTTCAGAGTTTTTATGTCATAATATTTAAATTTTAACAATGTATTATGTACATACTTCAGCTCTTTTTGACTACTCCAGATATAGCGAGTTATAAACTCAGTTTACAAATGGAGAGACTAAGTTTATTTTTTATTTTTATCACTATCCTTCAAAGCTAAGCATAGAAAACAGAATGGCCCTGTTTTCTCCCTTGTATGAGATAAAATACATTGAGAGGAGATTGAATTAAAATTTACTTTTAATTGCTTCTATTTATACCTTCCTTGATAAAATGAGTATTTGTTGAGTACCTATCATGTTCTAGGCCCAATAAATAAACAAGTAAATAAGTAAAATGCGTTTTAGGTGAGATGCTGATACGTTCTATGAAGAAAAATGAACTAGCAAAGTGGACATGTGGTAAGAGAAGGGAGGAAGGAAGAAAGGAACAGATAATAAATAAAATAGTCAGGAAGACCTTACTGAGACAACCTTTGGAGAGGAAGTGCTGATGGACACTGGATGCAAAAACCCCAAGAGTGTGTGTGCACTTGTTTTGCTCACGGAACAGAAAGTGGATCTGGAGCACAGTGAACCAGAGAGAAGCAAGAAAGAAATTCAGAGACCTAGCATGGAAATCAAATCATTCAGAACACGGTGGGCACTGGTAATGGTGCTATCTTTTACTGAGTGAGATAAAAAAATCATTGGGGCATTTTGGGCAGAACAAAGCTGTCTCATGATCTTACTCTACATCGTAAAGAATCCTATTGTCTTTGGTGATGCACGGGGCAGGCAAGAGTAAGAACGGAGGTCCATTAGTCAGGAGCCTGTTATCATAACTAAGTAAAAAATAATGGTGGCTTGTTCATGGAGACAGCAACAGAGAGGTTGAGTGGTACAATATTGGCTAGAATTTGAAGGATTTCCAGAGGTATTGCTTGCATATGAAAGATGAAAGGAGACCAGGATGACCCAAAGGTTTTAGACTGAGAAAACAGAAGGAAAGAATCATTATTGCTTATACTGGGGAAATGTGTAGAAGGAGTAGAGTTGGGTAAGGGTGTTAGCTTACGGATTTGGTTCAGACAGAATACATCTGAAGTGCTCATCAGACATCTGTGTCGAAATGCTGAGTAGGCAGCTGGAGGTAAGAGTCCTAAGTTCAGAAGAGCACTGAGGTGAGAGACATACATTTGGAGAATATCAACATACAGACTATATTTAGAGACTATATTTATGAAACTGAATGGGTCACTGCAGGTAGTGTTAATAATGTCTATTGGTGACAGTTATTCTGTTAGTCCTCCCACATTTAATCCTCATACCAATTTTGAAAAAAAAATTGAGAGTTAAGAGAAGTTTAATAATTTTCCATAGTCACACAGCTATTATATGAAAGAGTATTCAGTCCAAGATAGACTTGAAATTTGAATCTGTTCTGCTATGCAGTGTGGACACACTGCGTTCCTTGTTCTGACTGCACCGAATATTAACTCCTACCTGGCTGTGGAGAGGTGACTAGTAATTAGGTGTAAAAATTACCAATCAGCTGCTGTTGATTGCCCTATCTTCTGCCTTCCTAAATCACTCAACTTTCCCCCAGTTTTAGAAAATATTAGCAACCTATCTCTCTGTTATCCTCCAAACCTTGCCATCTTTCATAGGGATAATTAGAAATAACTACCTATTGCTTCACCAGAAGAAGCTATCAGTGATCTAGATAAAGATCTCAATGCATAGACAGCATTTTTGGAAATGTATTGTAGTAAATTTCAATGTAAAACAGACTTAAACTCATTGCACTGCTCAATATCATTTCTTTCCTAGAACATTGGGAGCCAGCCATGGAGGCCTGCCTGCTGACAAAGTCCAGGGTACTGAAGACCCCGAGTCGCAAAGTGAACCTGGGCAGCTGAAACTCTTGCTTCTTCTACTTTTGTTATTAATGCGGCCAGAAAGTTCTGTACAGTCTGAAGATGGAAAACAAATTCCACTCACACCAGTCACTACCCCTTGCAAAAATGCAAAAGGGGAATTCATGAGAAAATTACCTTCCCTTCATTGGAACTCCTCCCTAGGTTTCCACGTCCCCAGCCTCCTGGTACTAGACCATGTAATCACTTGATTAAACACTGTAGTTGGGAAAATTGTGAAAAATCAGAAGGTGCTCGATTTAATGTTTGTCAGGGAACTCACTGGCCTTGCCAGGGAATTATAGTAAGAGATTTTAAAATCATGTGTGGGTAGATAATCGCTTGTAAGATTTTATTTCTTCTGATTGGCGACTAATTGGAGAATTTGAGAAGCTACAGTTTGTATGTTTAGGAAGAGTGCCAATGCAAAAATTACATTTACTTAATTTCTACATGTGGTATATTATGCTTAAGAGATTAGCAATCACATAAATGTTATAGGACTTCATGTTATTCAGACTAAGTTTTTAACATAGAGTTAAAGGTATAAAGTTAAGATTATAGAATTTTAAGCATAAGAAAATACAAAGCAGGTTTTATGATATGAGTGTGTTACATTAATCATTAGCATTGAGTTAATAGGCTTTGAAGATAGAAAATAATTATAGAAAAGGCTTAAGACACATGTTCATTGTATTGTAGAATAGCCTTGAAAATGGGTCTTTTAAGAATTTAAGGAGTTGAAATATACAAACTGGTCAAGAAAATAGATAGCAGCTGGAAACTAAGAGAATAAGATTAACAAAGTAAGAGTTATGCATAAGGGCAGAACGGAATGCTTTGTAGACCACAAGACAGTGATATCTTTAAAAAAGATATCTGTACATGAGGGAATTTACATCAGAGTGGTTTTATAAAAAACATCACATATGAGTTACTTGCTCTGATCTTTGTCTTTAGCAAGGTTACTAATTATGTCTGATGCCAAGAATTTTTCAAAGACTACTTCTTTGTAAAGAAAAGTATATAAGCTGGATGTTAACTAACAATAAACGGCATCTGTCCTGCTTGCAACAGATTCAGTGTCCAAGTTTTCTCTCTTTCTCCAACTCTGTTCTTCCTTCAGGAAACCCTGACCTGCTGGAGCTGGCCTCTGGCACTAGAGCTTATATCACATCATTAAGGATTAGGGTAACAGAAAGGGTTGTTTCTATTTATGTGTCACTTGTGTCTTTTATAAAAACATATAAGTGTAGATGCATGCTCTCTTTTTATTTTATTTTATTTATTTATGTTATTTATTTCAAAGATGTGGGGTACAATTCAGGATCAGGCATATAAGTGGTCATCGTACAGATAAAGCTTGGCCTCCCAATGGTCTCCACTTTGCCTGGTTTGAGATCAGGTACCCTTATTGATGTTGTGTTCTCACCCACCCACCCACCATGTATACTCTCTTAATAGATGTACTTCTAAGATCAATTGCCACTTTGCAATATTATCACTGCTATAAGTATATAAGCTTTCAAGACTCTCATAATCTTGATACATGCAACAAAAATACCACAGTAACAGAAAGTCATAAAAACAGTTCACAGGCTTTTAGGAATTTAATTTTATAGAAATAAATGAAAGTATCATTTAAACACTGGCTAGAAATGAATCTTGGGTTATATATGTGATTTTAAACATAAACTTTAAAAAAATACATCTGATCATTTTATTCTTCTGTATTTTACAGAAGAAAAGGAAGGAAATTGTATACCATTGTAAATCATTCTGCCGAACTAGAGTAGATTAGCTGCTGTGAATATTGCACCTTGCCATTGCAACGGGTCCTTAGTCAAAGTTCTCAAGCTGTCAGACCTTCTAAAGAAAAGTTGAATAGAAAAGAAAGTTATAAATAAATGTTAAAAGCTATGCAATAATTAATATATGTAAGTCATAATTAAAGAAAATTTAAAATTATACGTTTCTGCCTTAAACAAACTATAATCTAGCTTTCTACATTTAAATAGTTTATATTATGGACACAGGCTTGATATCGGAACAAAGAATTAAGTGTATTTCTTTAACATAAAAATAATTTTCTAAATACCACTGATTTAGAAAATAACCCAATGAAATAACATCCTAGGAAGCATGTTTGTCACTTGTGGTTACCTGTCCAAGATCCTTGCAAATCCTCAATTTGCTTCAAGATATCAAGGCAGGCATCTTGATATGTTCAGATTTCCACACATCCCTACAGCAAACAAAGTCTCATGGCAGTTTTAACTGGTGAGATGTAAGCACAAGTTGCAGAGTTGGGAATTCTCTGAGACTCATTAAAGGTTGAATTGTACCCCACATCTTTAAAATAAAAAAGGTAGAAAACATAGCATCTGCCTTAGTACCTCCTTAAATTCCCTCTGTACTCCCATGTTGCCCTGAATGCCTTTCTTTCTAAGACGAATTCCAACAGTTACCATTTCACAAGTATTTGGGGTACGAGCTAAATAACATCTATCTTTTTTATTACACCATATTCCATGTGTTCAGAAACTTGCCTTTTTCTGTCTTGTAACCACAGTGCCAGCACTGTGTATACATGGTAATAAATATTTGTTGAATAAATTTTCTCTGTGCATTCCTCTGACATTTCTGATTGTTTCTGAGGTGTTTCGGTGGTTTTTACTCAAAGGAAAAAAAGGAGAAAGTACTAAAAGATGCTTCCATCTCTCTCTTGATCCCTAATTTCCTTTTTTCTTTTTCTTTTTTTCCCTTTAAAAATCCTTTGAGAAATAGCAAAGTTTGGTCTCCAGATACACAATGGGTTGAAACAATATGTGCATATTTCTAGCTTTCATCCAGATGAAGGATATGGCCCAGCAAGCAATTTGAGGCTTTGGATGGCTATGAGGGAATATGGTGACAAAAATAAAAATTGTCTTCTTTTCTTGCAAGTATTTTTTCCTGTCCCAAAAGATGTATTTGGGTCGAAGTTCAAGAGGGGAATTGGGTAGGAAACACCTGGGGTTCTGGATATTAGCAGTACAATAAAAAAGGAACAGGACAACAAAAACAACACAATCTTAAGTGATGATAGTGGTAATGGGAAGCAATTCTACCAGGGATTTCTAAATTGGGAAAAATGAAATGAAGGCAAGACAGGTGTGCCCCAGTCTGAGACCTTAGACGTATTTAAACAGTTCAATAGAAGATATGAGAGTTTTATTGTTTTTAATTTTCATTGTTATATAAAATAATGGCTATTTAATTTTTTAATTAGTTATTTAAAATAATCACATGGTATGCATTTGGCATGTGCGCCATGATGAAAATTTGATCTCACAGAAGTAGAGAGTGGAATGGTGATAACCAGAGTCTCAGGTTATTAGGGGAGAGGGAAGGTCCGAAAGATGTTGGTCAATAATACATATTTACAGTTAGATCGGAGGAATAAGTTCAAAGAGGTCTATTGTACAACATGACTATAGTTAATAACAATATATTGTATTCATGAAAAATGCTAAGAATGAGTGATGGTTTTTTCCCCCCTCAAATTGCAGAATGAAGGCCTAGTAGCAGCTAAATTTCAATTTAGTACTCATGGCATCTAGTTCCTTAAAATCTTATTGATTTATACACTTGCTATTCTTTTTTTATGGTTATGATAAATAACTTAAAAATTGAGTCTATCACAAAGGTGATGAATAAGGTCATTTTTCATTGATAATGGAAAGTCTGTCTTTCTTGAGGTTATATGGCATGTAGGTAGAAGGTAAACTTACTCATAACATGAATGATGGGTAGCTAAAGGGTCCGTTTGTCACAGTTCGTCTCCTGCAAACGAGATGGCTACAAAGCTTAGGGCCCATCCATTCGTTTACAGAGACAGATTAATTTTTTCATCTTTTGTTATCTCTTTGGAAACTTAGTTTATAAACAAAGGGGGTGAAGTCTTCCTAAAACACACACAACCATACACACACACACACACACACACACACACACACACACACACAGAGAATAGGAATGTCTTATTAAAAGACACACATGGAATATGAACATTTTAATGATCTCCTTGTCTCAATCATGTCCCAGAAACAAATGAAAGACTATGGGACGTTTTAAGACAAGGAAAGAGCAGTGTCAGGGAAAAGATTGAGATTCACATAGAAGGCAAAACCTTCTGAAATTACTTCTTTCAGCCTAAAACCAGATTTTCAGGCGAATAATCTTTCCCAGTGCAAGGTTTGGAGCAGCTGAAACTGGAGCAGGCCTCTCCTGTTTATTCGTAGATGGTGCTTTGAATTTTATTAGCATAACTACTGGGAAATCGGCTAGTGCATTTGGATTGCTAAACACTTTTTCAAAAAATGAAAGGGAAAGTCTACAGTGATTGGCAACAAAACAACATGAAAATCATCAAAACATCTATATTTCTTTCATAAAAGAGCATCCTCCAAAGAATTAGATCTAAGGAACTCATTTTGAAGAAGACCAGCCTTAGGATCACTGACTTATGGATTACAAAAGAATATTTCAACTGACATATCAGAACTTACAGTTGCTTTTGGCATCATCTGAAATATTAGCAATTATCATAATTGAGTACATTTTCAAGTATAAATATAATGTGAATCTGACATCAGTTGCCATTTATTTGGATTATAATGGGAAACACTTTTAATAACACATTAGAAAAATCATTAACGGGAGATCCATTTCCTAAGTGACAATAATAAAAACCGATGAGTGAACGTGGGCAGATGTATATTTGCAGTCTCAAATCTTTCTGTAGTTTCTCATAAATAATCTCTGAATTTGCAGTGTTTCTCAGTAGAGGCACTAATGACAGTTTTGGGAGAACACTTCTTTTCTCTTTGGGACTGGTCATATATTACCAGGTTTTTGATATTCCTCCTTCCTGGAACCTAAGCACTTTCCAGCCTTTAAAACAGCAGAAACATCTCTTACATTACACACACACACACACACACACACACACACACACACACACACACACACACCCTATCACACTGCTAAATAACCCCTGGGGGTTTACAAAGATACTGCCCACTTCCTTTCAAATTGTTGCTTAAATCTAGAGGGAGTAGCATGAGCTTTCAAGCAGACAGTCCACAAAAGTCTCTAAATTACTGATTTGCTATATCAAATTTACACACTTTAAGCCAAAATTATATATAAATTAAGGACAGTATTATAAACCTATATACTTCCAACAAGAGTTTTAAAAAGGAAAAAAAGACTTGCATTAATATTTTTTTTAAGTGAAAAATATTATGTACACTTGAGGGAAAACTGAACTCTACAATGAATGCTTAGGAAACCAAGAAAAATCTATTGTAATATAATAATCATTCTATATCTGTATATATTTTTCTTCAATGGGAAGAGATCTGAATTTTATTTTTAACTGTCTCATTTTCAAATATCACCAAGGGAATACATTTGTACTTTATTTTTAAATAAGCTTTTTGATCATGCTGTGATCATAGACAGCATTTTACACAATAGAAATAAGCTCAATATAAATTATAGGTGCCAATTCACCTATTAATCAGAATTTTACGTAAAAAAAGAGACAATATTATAATACTATATATGATTTATATTCTTATTAATACATTTTTAAAATACACAAATACTTATCGAATATTTTATTTCAAGTCTGGTATTTTGTAATGTAGAGAATATACACTTAAATGTTTTTCTGACTCTTAACTACCTAAATCCAGCATCGACAAACTTTTCTCTCTCTATATATATAACTTTCTCTCTCTCTCTCTCTCTCATTCTCTCAAGTATCATATTTAAGTACCTCATCATAATCATGTATACATATATATTATATATATATAATCACACACAAACACACACACAAAGAGGGACCCCCCCCCCAACAAAAATGGAATTCTCTTTTGGAAAGTGGGTCTCTTGTAGTACAGGCTTCCCCTGCTAGGAAAGTGTTCTAGGGATCTGTCAGTGTCAGTGTACCGGCTAGCATCATTGTGAGAGGCTACATTTGGCTCCAGTGAGTTTTACTGGAGATTCTTTCAACTTGTTTGTCCATTTCATGATGTGACTTGCAAGAGCACCTGCCCACATGCTCTGTGGGTTCCACAGTTTTTGAGCAAAAGGACATGACCTCCATGCTCCACTATCCTTATCCACCTGCTGTCACCCCAAGAGACTTGTTTTTGTTTACTTGAATGAAAAAATCCTCAAAGGGAAACATTTTGCTGATGTGGAAGAAGCACTAAAAGGGATCAAAATTGACAAGCTCAAAAACTGTTTTGAGCAGCAGCAAAATACTTGTATCGATAGGTATATCATTCAAATGGACAGTCTTTGAAGGTTACTGAAGTTTATACATGTACGAATAAATACACAATTTTTAATGAATAAATTCTAGGATTTTTGGAGTTCTCTCTCAAATTCCAGGCATTGCAGGTTGGATGATCTCTTGCAACTATTCAACTCTGACCTAGTAGTGTAAAAATGGCTGTTCAAAATAGAAGAGCAAGTGTGACTGTGTTTCAACAAAACTTTGCTTAAAAAGCCAGGTGGCTTTGATGAGTAGGCTGAAGTTTGCAAAACTCTAATCTAATTGTGATATAATAAGAATATCTTCAATAATGTACACAAGCTATCAAAGGAAAACATCTTTTCTTTTGATGTGGAGCTTTTCATGAAAATGTGTAAAACTTCTACAATGTTAAAGGTATGTTAAAGAAAAATAAGTGAGCCATGTAAAGTGATGACACCAATATAGAGGTCTATGTCAATATGACATTTACAAGTTCAGCAAATGAAAAAATAACCATTTCATTTTGGGACTGGAGGGGGTGAGTTCTTTATCTGATGGTATCAGCTAGTCAATTAAAAAGACATATTTTAATTAGCTATTTAGTTACATAGTGATGATTCTTTAATATGACAATATTACTTGAATATCAATAAAAGCAAGACTCACACTCCGTCATTCCTACAAAAAATTCCCTTTTTTTTCAATTCAATGGCCTTTTATGAGATTTAATAAGCTCTAGATAAGTGTCAAGATTTGAGTACCATTTCAATTTTAGGAATCCCTGGACAGGAAGTCACATAAAGTTCTTATGTGCAGACACTGGGCTAAAATGGTGGCAGTTACCCCATATCACATACTCGCTGTATGAACTGCACAAGTGGACTGAAATATTTGTCATAGAAATGCTAAGTCCTTAAACTTAGTTTTGGAAACCATGGACTATTATATATATTCCACTTGACCGATTTTTCTCAAAGTTCGATCCTGTATCAGACTGTATTAATGGAGTTTTTAAAAAGACATGCCTTAGTCTCTATCCTAAACCCACTAGATTAAAATCTTGATAGAAAGTGACCATGAGTTTACACATTTCCCATATTTTCTGATATAACCATTTCAATGATACTTCTTTGACTAGCCTTTGGAGATCACTATTTTAAGATAACTTATCTTAACAATATTGTTAAAGTGTTAACATGCTTTTATTAGTATAAAACAATTTTCAGAGTTGTTCATTAACGTTTTTTAAAAAATTATTTTATCAATTTTTTTTTTTGAGTTAGGATCTCACTCGGTTGCCTAAGCTAGAATGCAATGGCACGATCATGGATCACCTCAGCCTTGACTTCCTGGGATCAGGCGATCTTTCTGCTTCAACCTCCTGAGTAGCTGAGACTACAGACACATGCCACCATGCCTAGCTAATTTAATTTTTTGGGTGGAGATGAGGTCTCGCTTTGTTGTCCAGGCTGATCTCAAACTCGTAGGCTCAAGCGATTCTCTCACCTTGGCTTCACAAAATGCTGGGATGACAGGTGTGAGTCACCATGTCTGGCCTAATGTTTTCTTTCCATGTATCAGATCTTCAATGTTCACATTCCTGGAATCATGCTTAAAATTCAGCGGCAAATCATGGAATTAGTTGCCATAATCATTGATGAGGTCAAATCTTAAGAAATGTATTTCAAAGATGATTCTGCCATTATGGTTTCACAAAAGAATAATGCTGCATTAAGAAAGTCAGTAACTTCTGATAAGCAAAACACATTAACTATTTGAATATTAACCGTTATTATGGGGTGTCTATAACCACAATTTAAAATGCCTTAAAATACTCAGATAATTCTTCAAAGAGACCAGAGAAATCTGACACCTTTCTTTCTCAGAGACTCCAGTGGTGGGTTCCTGATTGATTTGCACATGAAATGCTGTAAGTATTCTAGGCATGCAAATATCTCAATCAGATTTATGCTCATCAAAGTTACAAGAGTTTCTTGCACTTCAGTTGTTAATCAACTCAAGATAGATGGACTAAAAACAGGATATGGGAAATCATTTTAATGAATCTAAGGTCTGACAATGATTTGCTATTAAATCCCATTAATTTTATTTACTTACCACAGTATTTTTATAATGTTTATTTTCTTTTGTTTGGTTGTGTTTTGGGGTTTCTTTTTTATTTTTAGTTATAGTCTTACTCTGAATGTCTATTTTCAAACATCAGTCAACACAAGTTGACTTTACACCAGTTTGGCACAATATAGACATTGGAATGGTAGCAGGAAGAGTGTCTACTAAAAAAAGATGACCACAATTTTTGTTCAAATAGTAATGGTCTTACTGTGGCATCTAAAGTAAGAACTGGTAAGAACTTAGAAAAATAACCAAGTTAGGTTGAGCTCTGTGGTTCGTGGCTCAGCACTCTGGGGGTCCAAAGTCTAAAGATGGCTTGAGCCAAAGAGTTCAAGACCAGCCTGGACAACATAACAAGGTTCTTGTCGCTACAAAAAAAATTAAAAAAAAAAATAGCTGAGCATGGTGGCACATGCCTATAGTCCCAGCTTCGGAGGATGCTAGATGGAAGGATGACCTGAACCCAGGAGGTAGAGGCTGCTATAAGCTGAGATCGTCGTGATCATGCCAATGCACTCCAGTCTTGGTGACAGAGTAGGACTCAGTCTCCCCAAAAAGTCAAGTTTATCATCACATAAAATACTGCAAAATAAAAATGTACTTTGCAGCATCTTGGATGGATTTGGAGTCTGAAATCCTCAGCAATCTATCACAGAAACAAATAACTGAGTACCACATGTTCTCACTCATAAGAATACCCTGAACAATTATCATAATACTACAAGAAAGGGATTAGTAGTAGTGGGAAACTGCCAGGGAAGGGGGGACACTTCATCCATCAGGGTACCTGATCTCAAACCAGGTAAAGTGGGGACCAACGTGAGTCCCAAACTTTACCTGCAAAATGACCATTTGTATACATAGCCCTGAATTGTGTCCCACATCTTTAGAATAAAAATAAATGTAAAAGAATAAAAGCAAATTAAAAATTAAAAACTATTAGATAGAGGGGAAACTATTAGAAAAGGCTGCAGATTTGAATTGCAAGACAGTCAAAGTGCAGCCCACGTGTTCATTCATATGCATGCAGTCTTCATGCTATATAAGATAGGTAATCATTGGAAGAAAATGATTTGATTAAAAAAATTTGTTGCTTTTCCCTCATTTGATGACTTACTTTATGTCACAAAAGGTTAATTTGGCATATATATATATATCTTTAGCTCAAATACATATATGCATATGTAAAAACCTTGATTTTTTTTTTACTGGAAATTTAGATGTTCTTCTCTCAGGCAAAATGTCCTTAAACTATGTGGCAAATTGAGGTCACGATAAATTTTCCCTAAGAAAGAAAGCCTACACGGGACACCATCCTACTTCTGAAATAAAACAGGATATTTTGACAGAATTGGAGGGAGTTGCAGTTTTATTTTCATTGGCAGCCAAAGTCACACTTTCAATTTCTGCACAAGCAGAAGGATTTAGAAAATGTTGCCCTTTGTGTTGAAAAAGCCCTGTCACCTGAATATCAAAGTGTAGTGCATACTCACTGCGGCGTGTGCAATACCGTTGCACAGCACACGAACTTAGAGCTACAAAATGGAATCAAGAATGAAGTAGAAGGGAAACACTTGTCATATGAAAACAGGGAGGCTTAGCAAAAGGGAACAAGTTGGTAACAGTAGAAGAAGGAGGGGCTCGATATGTACCAGACCCATAAGCTAAATTTTAAGAAAGCTGATTTCAAAGAGTTAATGTGATATACTCTGGGGAATAAAATAGTTAATATAAAAATTACTGACCACATAATCTTAGTGTCTCTGACTAATAAAAATAGGAAGAAGCACATTTATAAAATAATGAACAAAATAAAGAGGAACGTATACCCATCTCTGTCTACTCACTCAAATCTTACTCATCAGATTCAACAAAAGTTTATTGTAAGTTTAATGCAGTAATAAAAATAATAGCCACCATTTATTAGGGATATCATGTATACCAACAACATCGCCCCTATTATCTGGTACTTTTTATTTTAATAACAACACCGTAAGGCAAGGCACATATTATTTCTTCATTATGAATAAAGGACAATTAGTTGGGAGAGTTTCTGTAACCCGCTAAGGTCTCATAATCTAGAAGTAGAATCAGAACACTCTGACTCCAGATTTTACTCACGCATGATGCTAGCAGTAGCCTCTGACACAGAAGCGGTCCATCCAACCCCTTAATGTCAAGTTAAACTTTTTTTTACATGGAACATTTGATATTGTTGGTGTTTGCTTCATGCTTAAAATGTGACAGGCGGTTAGTCTGGTTATTCCACCACAAGCATATTTCATTAACGTGTGCGTTTATAATTCCCTTCAGACTTCTGTGTCTTTGTTGCCCAAATAATAAAGCTGAGATAATCACAGAAACAGTGTCACAAGCTTGTGAGAAAACATTCACAACATCCTCAGAACTCCACTGGGCACAAATCTGGTACTCAATACATAGGAGCTATTTCTCATGATGCACAGATGAGCTTTGTATTGTTTACTTTATCTATCCAGCCTAGAACATAGTGCCTAAGAAAGACACTCAATACGTATTTTCTGAAAACATTAATTCATACAGGAATAAAAGAAAAATAAGATACAATTAACCAATCAACATTGTTGATCTTTATGGAAGTCCAGATTTTATAAAATATTCTCTCTTTTCCTCGTCATACCCTAGGCTCAAGGATGCCAAGACCTCCTAAAATACTTGAAGCTTTTCATTGGATCACCTCATCTCTCCAACCCTTTCTATCAAATAGCATTCAGCACCATCACGACTATGCATCTCATTAAAGGTATGTCAGAACAACTGTGTTCTAGCTGTACTTGGCCATAACAATAAACTCGGTTTCAAAATGTGTTAATCAACTCATAGGGTCATTGGCTTACAACCTACAGACATTTGAGCTGACATTAGCCTCTATCTCGGGTCAGAGCCCCTGCCTTTCAATTTTGGAATCATCAGCAAACCATGAAGTTAGCCCTAGCAAAGTTCAGACCTTCAGGTGCACTGATGATTGCAAAGGGCAGTTTTCCAAAGCACAACCTGTTCCTTTTTATCATCTGACTTCTTTCTCTGTTCCTCAAGAGCCTCCCTGTGTCAAAGATGGGTGAGACAGTGTGTCTGGGTCTAAGGCTGGAAATGCTTTCCTTTCTAAACCTTGAATATGTGTTCAGTCTAAACCTTTAATGAGCTCCAGGAGGTGAGGTAGTCTCTTGGAAGTGAAATGCACTAGCATGAGATGGGTCACTTCTTTAAAATGATCACATACTGACTATTGGAATATGACAATGATTATTTCGGGAAGGGGAAAAAAGTACTTGGGATCAAAAGCTTGGGGCAGAATAATAATTCTACATGTGTTTTAAAATTGAACTGTTATTTTAACAATTTAAAGTTTATTTATTTATTTTTTAATATGACTCTTCAATTAGATTGCAATTACCCAGAAGGCAAAGATCAAAATCCAAAGGTTGTGCTCTCCATCACACAACCTCCCCAGGTTGAAATAAGAAGACACTAAATAGACCAATAACAACCCAGGAAATGAACTCTGTCATATGAAAACTACCTACAACAACAACAACAACAAATCCCTGAACAGGATGGCTTTCCAGCAGATTTCTATGAAACATACAAGGAAGAGCTGATACTAATCCTATTGAAAGCATTCCAGGCAATAGAGAATGATGGATGATGGAATTCTCCCCAAATCATTTTATGAAGCTAACATCACACTGATAACCAAACCGGGTAGGGATCCAACAAAAAAAGAGAACTATGGGCCAATATCCCTTATGAACATAGATGCAAAAACAAGGTTCTAGCAAATCAGATCCAAAAACACATCTCCAAAATCATCCACTATGACCAAGTAGGCCTCATCCCCACGATGTAGGGCTGGTTCAACACTCGCAAGACCGTAAATATCATTAAATATACCAAGAGATATAAAAACAAGAACCACATGATTATCTCATTAGATGCAGAAAAAGCTTTTGATAACATCCAGCATCCCTTCTTGATAAAAACCCTCAAACACCTAGGTATAGAAGGAACATACCTCAAAATAGTAACTGCCATTTACAATAAACCCACAGCTAACATATTGCTAAATGGACAGAAACTGGAAACTGGAACAAGACGAAACTGCTCATTCTCACTACTCTAGTTCAACATTGTGTTGGACGTCCTAGCTAGGGCAATTAGACAAGAAAGAGAAATCAGGAGTATCCAAATAGGAAAAGAGGATGTCAAGTTATCCCTTTTTGTTGATGATATGATCCTAAACCGTGAAAATCCAAGAGAACCTGTCAAAAACCTGCTCACACTGATAAAAGACTTTGGCAAAGTCTCAGGTACCAAATAAATGTGCAAAAGACAGTTGCATTCCTATACACCAACAATAAGCAGGCAGAGACCCTAATAAAAAGCACAACCCCCCCCCAAAAGAAATCCCTCAGCATCCTCCTGACTAGAGAAGTGAAACACCTTTACAATGAGAACTACAAAACACTGCTCAAAGAAATCCAAGAAGACACAAACAAATGGAAAAATCGCCCATGCTCATGGATAGGAAGAATCAACATTGTTAAAATGTCCATCCAACCATTGCAATCTACAGATTCAATGCAATACCCATTAAGTTACCAGCATCATTCTCCCCAGACCTGGAAATGGCAACACAGAAATTCATATGGAAACATAAACAACCATGAATACGCAAAACAAATCTTGCAAAAGAAACAAAGCAGGAGGTATCACACTTCCAGACGTCAAACTTTACTATAAGGCTACAGTAATAAAGACACCCTGGTATTGGTACAAGAACAGGCATACAAACCAATGGAACAGGGTAGAGATTATGGAAGCAAATTCTCAATTTCTCAACCAACTCATCTTTCTCCAACAACAATCACTGGGGAAAGGAGAATCTATTCAGTAAATGGTGCTGGGAAAATTGGCTGACCACATGAAGAAGATTGAAACAGGAACTCTACCTATCACCATACACAAAAATTAGCTCTAAATGGATCCAAGACCTAAACATAAAACCTCAAACTATAAGAATCTTAGAAAACATAGGAAACACCCTTATGAAAATTGGAACTGGCAACCAATTCCTGATCAGAACTCTAAGTGCCCATGCCGTAAGAGATAAGATACACAAGTGGGACCTCATCAGAGTGACAAGCTTCTGAAAACAAAAGAAACCATCAAGAGAGCAGGGAGACAACCCACACAATGGGAAAAAAATATTTGCCAACTATATATCTGACAAAAGCCTAACATCTACGATGCACAAGGAACTCAAATGTGCCAAAAGGAAAAAACCAAACAGCCCCATTAAAAAGCAGGCAAAAGACATGAATAGACACTTTTTAAAAAAAGATATAAAAGAAGTCAACAGACACAAGAAAAAGTGCTCAGCCTCACTCATCACCAGAGAAATGCAAATCAATACCACACCGAGATACCACCTAACCCCAGTAAGAATGGTCATCATTAATAAAACAAACAACAACAGATGCTGGCAAGGATGTGGAGAAAAAGGAATGCTTCTACACTACTGGTGGGAATGCAAACTAGTGCAACCTCTTTGGAAGACAGCTTGGCGATTTCTGAAAGAACTAGAAATTGACCATCCATAGGACCCAGCAATTCCCTTTTTGGGAATATACCCGGAGGAACTCAAATCATTCTACAAAACAGATACCTGCATACATATGTTTGCGGCAGCTCTATTCACGATAGCAAAAACAAAGAACCAACCAGGCTGCCCACTGAAGCTGGGATGGATTAAAAAAATGTGGTACATATACACAATGGAATAATGTACAGTCATAAAGAAGGACAAACATATTGACTTCACAGCAACTTGGATGGATATAGTCTCTCATATTTAGTGATCTATCACAGAAACAAAGAACAGAGTACCATATGTTCTCGTAACCGAACCTTGAATAATTATCATAATATTATAAGAGAGGGATTGGCAGTAGTGGGAAACTTCCAGGGGAGGGGAGTGGGATTGACAGTTAAGGGAAATTCAACAAGGGTACCTGCATAACCAACGTTTGTATACCTAACTCTGAATTGTACCCCACATCTTTAAAATAAAAAAAATTTAAAAATAAAATATTTTGTTTATGAAAAACAAAAACAAAGGTCGTGTTCTCAACTGTATCACTAAAAATGGCCCTGGTAAGTCATTTAATCTTTTTGAGCCTCAACCTCCACATCTACAAAATGAACATAAAATTCTCTCAGTTATCTCAAAGACATTAAACGCAATAATGCATGTAGAAAATGCCCTGAAAAAGACAAACCACTCGATAAATATAAGGTTAAAAAGACAAAGGGAATATAACCCAAACATCTTTTTGAATTGAGAAAATTTAATGATTCATCCAAGATTATTTGGAAAATAGATGATGTAAGAGAGTTTGCTGAAGTTTTTTTACCCAAGATGAAACTCAAGGGAGTCATAGATGGGCAATGATACACCTTGGTAATAACAAAGTGAAGATGTAACTTCTTCTGCTGAAAGTGCCTTTAATCTGTTCCATATTTTTATTCAGTTCATTAAGTAACAACATGCATAAACATGGATTTTTAGTGTGCTTAAATCACCTTTCAAAGATGCAAATCAGCGGGGCATACATTATCAATGTTCTGTTTAATATTTATTGTGATCTACTCAGTGGTTTTCCTTTCTAATGAAGGCATATCATCTGAATAATCAGCCTCTTGTGCCTGAACTTAGCAAATTTAGTTCTTACTTGAACAGAACACATTTTTAAAAGCTCTTTCTAAACTATTACATATATGCGTGTATGTTGATACCTATATATTTTTCAGACATGTATAGTTACCCTAAATTCAGTTTATTAAATGTCAGATTAATTTGCTTTTCTAATTCAGGTATAGTCTTAAATAATCATCTTAATTATTATTAAGAATTAGTAAATGAACACCGTATTGTAAAAAATTATATCTAAGTCTTCAGATAACTATATTCTTATATATGCTATCATTCTATACAATACACAATTCATAGTTGCATAAAGCATTTTGTCTCTGTGTAACTATATTATATCAAGTCATTCAGATTTTCATTAAAATAAAAATTTGTTCAATAATTCAAAAGATACCATAAAATAACTACATATCTACAAAAACACACACAAATATTAACAAAAGACTGACTGGCCCTTATTTTAAAACTCTTACAAATGACATATCATAATAATGGGGACAAAATACAAAATAACATGCAATTAAATTTTCAACTGCATAACTGTCACTATGCATGTTATAGAAATGCAACAGGCTCAAAGAATTCAAGGTACTTAGAGGAAAAGGGAACCAAAACTGAACGAGAAGACAAAGGACAAAGAAGAAGATAGACATTACCAGAGTCAAGGGAAAGGACACAAGCGAGGACAGATGAGAAATTAAACAGAACATGGGGGTCTGGGATCTAAGAGCAAACACCCGAGGAACCTGCCCTGCCTGGAGAAGAGGGTGTGATGGGAATCAAGGAACTATAACGATAAGGTGGGACCAGAATAAAGTGAGTTTGGTTGTTAGAGGGAAAATTTTGAGCCAGATGCTGTAGGAAGTAGAAGTCCTTGCAACTTAAAGTGTAGGGGAGAAAAACGATGAAAAGTTTGGACACAGGGTAGAAAAACACATAATGCCTGAGAGGCAAACTTCTGGAGTTTTGTGGAAGCATATAAATTATTCAGGCCGGGCTCAGTGGCTCAGCCTGTCATCCCAGGCCTTTGGGAGGCCAAGGCAAGTGGATTGCCTGAGCCCGCGGGTTTGAGAACCGCTCAGGCCACTTGGCGAGACCTCATCTGTACAATAAATCAAAAATTAGCCGGGCATGGTAGCGTGCACCTATAGTTCTGGCTACTTGGAAGGCTGAGGCAGAAGAATCACCAGAGCCCAGCAGGTCGAGGCTGGGCGACGGAGTGAGACTCCAACTCAAAAAAAAAAAAAATATTCAAGCAATTTGGCAATGAGGGAGGAAAAGAATGTTGGGCTCTGGTAGGAAAGGAAAGGGAAAGATAGACGTGAGAATCTTTTCAAGGTACAACCAGTATTGTGACAGACTGGCTATAAAATAATCGGGTAAGGCTGGGTGCCGTGGGTCGTGTCTGTAATCCCAACATGTTGGGAGGCCAAGGTAGGAGGATTGCTTGAACCCAGAAGTACGAGACCAACCTGGGCAGCATAGCAAGACCTGGTCTCTACAAACATATTTAAAAATTAGCTGGGCATGGTGGTGCACACCTGTAGTCCCAGCAAACTGGGAGGCTAAGGTGGATGGATTGCCTGAGTCCAGGAGGTTGAGGCTGTAGTCAGCTGTGAGCGTGCTACTGCACTCCAGCTGGGACCACAGAGTGAGACTCCAATTCAAAAAACATAAACATTAAGGTACAGGAAGAAAGAAGAATTCATTCAAGGTTTTTAGCCTTGGACACAAGGAAAAGGAGCCTTGGGTGCACTTAGAGATCACGCTACAGTCCTCTAATGACTTTAACTTCACTCTATACTCATTTGTTATCATTGTCTTTATTTTATAATGATTACACTCTATAAATAATCACTGTTTTTATTTAATATTTGATTGACCCACATCAGTATCTATGTACTTGGTAGGAAAATGGCTAAAACTTTCCACTTCTCTTATTTTTCTATTATATATTGGTGGTGACACTGTGCATGCTAAATAAATGCTTAATAAAGGAATTAAGTTAGTTGAAGATAGACATTTCTGTGACACATCTAGGTCAATCTTACACTCAATTCCACAGAGAATTCATTGATGCTGTTTCAACTACATATCATGGCATCATCATTTCTCAGTGTCTAGACTCCATCCTATCTAGGCAACTCATAGACAGGGAAAAGTCAGTCTTTTTAATTAAATCAAAACCTGTATTTGAAGAGAATATGCCGATGAATTTTCTTTGTTACATACCATTACCAGTTTTCAAAAACACAGTCATCAGATCTTTTTCATTCAGGAAATAGCATATTTTATGAGATACATTCTTTCTAGATCAGGAATCTTGAAAGGGTAGTGTGAGATATTGCTCATGGACCTTATATTGAGTTCCCTGCACTTGTGGCCTGCCAAGATTTCAGCCGTGCTGACTCCAGAAAAAAAGCACTATTGTCAAGAGTAAGATGAACATGGAAGACATTTAAGACAAATGGCCAAAATTTGACTTCATAAGGTTAAGTTTTCATACAATTAAAAAAAAATTTTAAATCCCTCCCCTCCATGCCCCCTGCCCCCAAGACACACCAAGCCAATTCCTAATGAAAGAAGTTCAATCAACACCTTCCAGGTAAGAGTGCTCAGTCCCATTTTGCATGTTCCCCAAACTCAGATGTTGCCTTTTTTCACAGCGGCAAACAGAGTCTAATTAGGTCATGCACAATTATCATATACACGATGATTACTAGGAAGTTTGGAGCCTGGTATTTCTCTTGATGGGCCACCATACAAGCATTACTGCAGAAGATATCCTATTAGTATTGTATTTGTCTGCTAGGGCTGTCATAACAAAATGCCACAGACTGGGTGGCTTAAACAACAGAAATTTATTATTTTACAGGTCTGGAGGCCAGACATCCAAGATCAAGGTGTTGGCAAATGGTTTTCTCAGGATGGCTCCGCATATTCTTGGCTTTCTGATAACTGTTTTCTGGCTATGTCTTCACATGGCATTTTTTCTGTTTGCCTGTCTCACTGATGTCTGTTCCTCTTCTTTTAAGGACTCCAGTCATACTGAATGAGGGCCCTACTCTTACGACTACCTAAATCATCTCCTTTAAAACTTTATCTCCAAATACAGTTGCAATGGGCATTAGGGCTTCAACATTTAAACTTGTAGAGAACACAATTCAGTCCCTGACAATTATCACGACCAATTTCAGAAAATAGTGTCATACCTGCTAACACAGTCACCACTCGTGCAAATAATCATAAAACTATCCGAATCATAAGTACTGTGTATAGCCAAAGTCCTCTGATCCTTGCAATGATAGCCATGAATAACTTAATCAACAACAAGCACTCATTTTTTTCATTCATACCAGTAACCTATTACATGTATCACAGAATTATCAGTTGTTAATTACACGATTTAATGGCAAATAGTCACAACAACCCTTGTAACATTGCAAATGATTATTATTAGGGTTTACTGTATTAATGTATCATGTATCTGGCCTATAACATCTCATACTTTCTTTTTTTCTTTTTTTTTTTGAGTTGGATTCTCACTCTGTCGCCCAGACTGGAGTGCAGTGGCCGCTCCCGGCCACCGCAGCCTAGACCTGCTGGGCTCCGGTGATCCTTCCACCTCAGCCTTCCCAGTAGCCGGAATTACAGACATGCGCTACCACGCCCGGCTGATTTTTTGATTTATTGTAGAGATGAGGTCTCTCTGCCCAGGCGGGTCTCGAACCCCCGGGCTCAGGCAATCCACTCACCTCAGCCTCCCAAAGGTGTGGGATTACAGGCTGAGCCACCGAGCCCGGCTATCTCATAGTTTCTTAAGGCTATGTATCAGGCAATAATGACAATGTAGGCATATATATGCAGAGATTAGGGTAAAAGGAGCATTAGGACAAAAAAAGAAAAAAAATATATATATCAGAGAATAGATGGAATAGAAATGGGAGAAATGAAATTACACAATAAACAGTATCCAGTTGAGCAAAGAAAAAGTCAATGGAGATTCAAAGAAACAAGATGGCAGATTCTGAGGCAAAAAATTAAGTTAACATCTCTCTGACAGTTAGTACATGGAAAATGCTGGCTTATTGTGCTCGGGTTGACAGTGATTACCATGTGACCTGACAGTTCTGATGTAAAAGTATCAATAGCTGGCATAGAAGGAGAGTAACAGGGAAGGGAACGGAGGCTATTTCAACCAGTATCAGCGGGGAGGGGTCTCTCTGGGCCTGTCTGAGGACTCTCCTTGGGAATTAGTAGATCCTGGAAGTCTGTGCCATCCACAGAGGCTGGTGTTCACGTATATTATTTCTCAGATGGCTGTCCAGAGTGAAAATGAGGTATCCAATGTTTTGGATGAGGGAAGTGAGTTTTAAAGGTCCAGGGTAGTTACTAAACTATTATCTTGCATCAAGTTGCTATTCAATATTTGAATTTTCTGTTATTTCTGCTGCTTAGATTTCTCTGTGGTGAATGCCTAACTGGCACATCAAGTATATCCAGGAGTGATGGAAAAATAAAATAAGTCAAATTACATTAATCTATGAAACTTATCTTTCACAAACTTATGTAAACATTCACTGATACAGATGCTAGGTCTAAGGAAGTAAAACTATTATATCCTTGGTGTCAAGGTCAAAAATAATACTTCTTTGGAGTTTTATGATCAGTTAAACCAAAATATTATATAGACAAAAGATAGAGAAAATGTTCACCAATTTATCTAAAACTTCTTTTTTTTTTTTTTTTGAGTTGGAGTCTCCCTCTGTCGCCCAGACTGGAGTGCAGTGGCCACTTCCGGCCACCGCAGCCTTGACCTCCTGGGCTCCAGCGATCCTTCCGCCTCAGCCTTCCGAGTAGTAAAACTTCTATTTAATAAGTGGTTTTAAAATTGCTTTGACCGTATCTTAAAATTATACTCTATCAATATCACTAAGGTGAATAAAGAATTTTTAAAAAACTTATTTTCTAGGATGAAAAAGTAAATCCAAACTACTGTGCTTCAGTTTTCTTTTTTATTCTGGAGGAAGAGGAGGACGTAGTGATTTTTTTTTATAGCTAACATACCTATTTTGCTTATCAGAAAATTAATAAAGCAGCACATTTCTACCTGAAATGGTATATTTGTCAATTGTGTGCTTATGTATACTTTTCCCTCTCATATAATGTTATGGATGAATAACATGCTGATGAATGAGATTTTAGGTTAAGTTTTGAAAACTGAACAGTTTTTTTAATGCTTTTCCTGTTAATTTAACTAACACAATTGCTGGAGGGTAAGGAAGTACCATTGGAAGGATTTTTTAAAATGCTTACACATCTGTATAAATGTCAGTTTATTAAAAATGACAAGTGGAAAACGCAGTGTCATATTGAGTTAAATACAGGACTTAACCCATTGACTCCAAATGTATTATTGGTTAATATAGTAAGCAGATGAATCTCCCATTAGGCACAACATTGTATAAGACACAAGACAGTTTAGTAGTTATAAACATGTGTAAATATAAAATCACTTTTATAACTTCTCAAATTGATATTGTCAGCCTTCCTTTTCTTTATAGTTCACTTACACTTTAATGAACTAATTAAGAAATTGGCTAAATTGGCTTGAACATACAAAAATATGAGCCTTTGGGATATCATTATTTGTTGATTTTACATTTCTGTTCCCCGACATTCACTATTCATTAGACCTGACTCAATATCTGTTTTTGCCTATAAGTGCAATTCTTTTTCCCTGACAGGCAAGTTCACTGTACAGTTTGTTTTTTCTTAATAGAAAAAGAAATATTCACTCCTTGTAATTTGTATAGATGATATAGAAGGTAAGCATACAAATGACAAAATCATCCAGTCAGTTAATGAAATTATAATTTCTTGGTGGAACTATTTTAAGGTAGAGATTATGGTCTTTGGAGCCACAGATACTGGTTTTAGACTCTGGTTCACTTGCTTACTACGAACTTGACATCTTGGTCAAGTGTGCACCTCAGCTTTCACATGTCAATGGAAAGAATATTATTTCAGAGGTATCAAGGTCAAATAAGTAAAGAACATAGAACAGCTTGTGGGACAAAATACATATAATGCTATTAGAATACATTTCATAGTTTTCTGTGAATCCACACATTTTTACAGAAAATTTACATAGCATGTGAACATTTTTTCCATTTGATGCAATGTGTTGAATTTTTTGATGTCTAATTTCTCTCTCATAAATATATGTATTTATATGCAGGTATGAAATTTAAAAAAATCTTCCTAGCAATTTGCAGTGAGCATCTATACACATGCATATCTGCAGATCTGCTCAAATGATTTCTTTAGAGTGAATTCCTAGAAGAAAACACACAGAGTTGAAAGAGATCTGTTTTTTGAAGGATGTTTCAAAACAGACACATCCTTCCTGACAGTGTAGGGGTCTATATCTCTTTATCTTTACCAGCACATACTACTGCTAATAACTCATTTCTTTCTCTGTTCAGTAATTACACTGTCAAATAAACAATGTGTTGCTTCAATTTGCATTTCTTTAATTACATTGTTTCCTATGTTTCCTATTAAATTTTGTCGTTTGTGCATTATATTTAAATGTATGTTTTTTTATTGATTTCCATGAGATCTTTTGATGTAAACCACTATTTTCTTAAATTATTAGTTAACTTGATTAAATAGGTAACTATTTCAAGTTTTAGTATGAAACCATGAGACTCTTAAGGGCCTGAATCAAACTTGGAAAGCTAAACAGTTCTAAGTTTAATCGCTCCAGTAGTGATTTCATCTTTGTCAGAAGCCAACAAAGATTACACAACGGGTTCAAGTTGGGTAGTTCTCATTCCTGTGGGTATCATTTCCTTTGGAGCCTGCTTGTGTTGGTTTGGTGTTTGGTTTCCAATTCATTGCTTCATATTTAGATTTGCCTTTTGGCTAATTTCTGGTCTGCCTGGTTCTTAATCCTGACATTGCTCCTAATCTTTGCTTCATTGTGTGAACAGTCTATATCAGCTCCACCCTCTCCTCTAATCAGGCTTTGGGAAGGTCGATAGCCAGGGCAACTATTGTTATCATGTTCAGGAAATGAATTACAAGGCTGGATAAACTGCTACTCTGATCCAAAATATGGTATCACAATATTTCCTATAGTTATCTCTTACTTATTGAAACATAGCTTTTATATTTGGTTCTATCTAACAAAAAAAATCCAAACTTGTTTAAATGCAAATGTATATGAAAATGAACATTAGCCAGATAGTAAAAGAAGGCATTTAGAAACACAAACACGCCGGACTCGGTGGCTCAGCCTGTAATCCCGCGCCTTTGGGAGGCTGAGGTGAGTGGATTGCCTGAGCCCGCGGGTTCGAGACCCGCCTGGGCAGGCGAGACCTCATCTCTACAATAAATCAAAAAAATTAGCCGGGCGTGGTAGCGTGCGCCTGTAGTTCCAGCTACTTGGAAGGCTGAGGCAGAAGGATCGCCGGAGCCCAGCAGGTCGAGGCTGCGGTGGCCGGGAGCGGCCACTGCACTCCAGTCTGGGTGACCGAGTGAGACTACAACTCAAAAAAAAAAAAAAAAAGAAACACAAACACACAAACCACCCCTATCATAACAAACACCAACCAAATTACTACACAAGTAATTACACTGTCAAAATTTTTTTAAAAATGTAAAAAGTTATGGTACTTTTAGTGAAATTGACATTCAGAAAAAAATTAAATATATTTTGTTTTCATAATAATTCATCAACCGATTTCAAAAAAGTGTTGTTTTTATATTTCCATTTGAACATAATGGAAATATAGCATTCAAAATATCAAGTAACTGAGCTAAGTAAGAGTAGGAAATAAGAAACAAAAATTATTGATTTTTATATTTCTACTTTTAAGAATTTTTTTTTTTTTTTTTGAGTTGGAGTCTCACTCTGTCGTCCAGACTGGAGTGCAGTGGCCACTCCTGGCCCCCGCAGCCTCGACCTGCTGGGCTCCGGCGATCCTTCCACCTCCGCCTTCCAAGTAGCCGGAATTACAGGCATGCGCTACCACGCCCGGCTGATTTTTTGATTTATTGTAGAGATGAGGTCTCGCTGCCCAGGCGGGTCTCGAACCCGTGGGCTCAGGTAATCCACTCACAGTCTCCCAAAGGTGCGAAATTACAGGCTGAGCCACCGAGCCCGGCTAAGAAAAATTTTAAGAGAATAAATAAAAACAAAAGCTAATATATTAATTTATTTAAAAAAACATTTTTCCTGTGGAGTTATTGTTTAATAAAAGCACATTTGGAAAGAGTAATCTTCAAAAGTGAGTAGATCTTTTTTCCTTGAAATACAGGGAGATGATCTCTTTTCTTTAAAGTCAATCTTATGGAGCCAATCTATACTTCCATAATTGATCAGATTGAAACATAAGATATATAATGTTCGTTCATGAATTTAAGAATTTCAAGCAAGAGGAATAAGAAAAACGAGGTCTAATATGCAGACTTGCTTATACATCTCTAACATACAAGTGAGGGAAAAAGCTAAAAAAGAATATCTTTTAATTTAAAAGTGGGCAGGTGAGTTCCTCTGAAAAACCTGCCAGTCAAATTGAAAAAAAAAAGGCACTGCAGTTATTTTCTCTGAGTTAAAACACGCAAACTATAGCATGACATTTGTCCAAAATTGAGAGTCTGCTCATTTATTATGAGGGAGCGGTCTCCTTTGTCAAACACCAGCTTTGAGGACGCTGTCAATTCTTCTGTTTCTCTGGGATTCTCATGAACTCTCCTGCATAAAATAATGCTCTTCACGTTACACAAATTAAACCTGAGATCACAATAACGCTCCTCGGAGCACGTGCTTGGCCTTATCCGTGCCTACAGATAAGTGGATAATGAAGCTCCCCGAGAGCTGA
This sequence comes from Carlito syrichta, assembly GCF_000164805.1. Classification (NCBI taxonomy): domain Eukaryota; kingdom Metazoa; phylum Chordata; class Mammalia; order Primates; family Tarsiidae; genus Carlito; species Carlito syrichta. The sequence continues at coordinate 969,060 of NW_007252063.1, forward strand.
ATCACATTCAGTGTTATCATCAGCAATCAGAGCCGCAGTCCTACATGCGGGCTTCCATCTCCCTCTGGTGGCAAAAGGAAATGAAGAGCCGCTAGGTATGATCATCCACAATCCCAGTTATGACTGACTGATACAGTGTGGCAAGAAACCAGTAACACCACATTGAGAACACAGTCACGTTCCCACCGACTTTCTTGGTTTAATTTTTTTTTCTTTTCGTAAAGAAAATGGAATTCAATGACAATTGATGGCAAGAATGTTTATGCTTTGCTGATATTATAACTTCCTCACAGGAAAAAAATTGAAAATAGGGTACAAATGATGCATCTTATGATTTCTCAAAAATTGACACTTTCTTTTCATCTTCCTTCTGCCCTAGCCCTCTTTATGAATGCAAATTACATAAGCACACTAAATAACAGACAGACCTCCTGTGGAAATTCTTAAAATTACAATTATATATTTATTACATCTATATTTAAGTTGGCTTCTTGTCTCATTCTGTAAGATCATAGAAATATGTGATCAATCACATATTTTCTGGTATATCAACAGATGAGGTGGCACTATAGCATCAACAAAAAAAATTCAGATTAAATTTTGATTGCTGCAGAAACTCATTTTTTATAAAAAAAAAAGAGAAAAGCTTTATATGTGTCATATACTACAGAGAAAAACTGAGTACAAGTTTTCTTAAATTAAAGAATCTTCCATAAAGAGTCTTGATTTTAGTCAAGAGTGATAATGAAATCTGTTCAACGTCAGTATTTTCCAAAGTAAAAGGATACTGAGAAATAAATGTTATATAAATTGCGAGAGGAAAAGTGCTTTAAGATCAAATGAGGAGAACACAAAACCAAGTGATATCAGAGAGATGGTTGACCAGAGATGCCTGGCTTTCATCCCTCCACAAGAAGGGACCAAGGCAACAAATAAACAGCAAAGCACTAACTGGAGTGTTAAAGGGAGACCACTGCAGTGCAGTGAGGGTGGAGATGCATTTCTGATCACACCTGCACAGCTGGCTTCACAACTGGCATCGGCAGCCCCATCTCCCCATCCTGGATAGAATCGTCCCAGAGTAAGGAGGGACTTCTCGTTGTGGAAAAAAGGTAAGCTGATCGCCACCAGCCCTCATTGCCAAGACAAACAGCTACAGTTCTCACTGCAGGCAAACCCCACAATCCTCACAACCCCCTAAGCCCAGGGTGGAGAATCGCTAGCAATCTATTTTGCCCTGGGTTAGTGCACCCCCACCTACCCACTGTGAGCCAAGCTGCTGCCACTTGGTACCATCTTGAGACCACGGCCACCTCTGGATTGTGCTCTGCTCTCCGGCAGTGAGGCTCCATCTTCCTTATGCCAAGTCCCCATGTGTGGCTGCATGCTACAACTCCAGCTATGTGAAGTCCAGGCCCAGAATCAGCTATGACTCTGGACCCGCACAGCAGGGTAACAAGCCCTCACAGCTGCACTTCCAGCCAGATGAACACCCTGGTGATCCTGCCCAGGGCAAACTCACCTTTGGACTGGCCAAACTGCTGCACACCCTCCCCAAAGTGGGGAAGGATCCTGAGCCTCTGAGAAGCTGATACATACCTAGGCTAGTAAAGCAGCTATGTTCTTGTGCTCAGGACTTGTGGACCAGTTCCCAGCATCCCTGCACCACATGGATATGCTCCTGGCTTGCTCCACTGCCCTGGATATGCAAGTGGGGCTTGAGAAACAATCTCAAAAGGCTTCCCCTGGTGAGCACAGCTTCAGGCAAGCCAAATAGCCTAAAGCGCATTTCTCGGTCCTGAGAAACATCCCCTGTGGGTCAACCCAGTGACACACCCCAGGTCAGTTGAGTAGCCATGAGGCTTTCTCAAGGGCCTCAGAAACATCCTTGTACTTGCTGGGTAGCTTTTATCCCACACGTAAGGCAGGAGAAGCAGCCTTGCAGGCTGTTCCCAGCAGATAGACCCTCTGGCTGGCCAAGTAACCAGGTTCCTTTGTTTCAGTACTAAGAATCAACCCTATAAGCAACATGCACCAGAGGACATGCACCAAGTCCAGCTGAGATAACTTGTGACTGTGTGCTGTACTGGAGAAACAGCCTTATGGAGTATTCCTCGCCCCCCAGTTGACACAGACCAAGGCCAGTGAAGTAGTTGTACATGCACATTCCAAGCCTGAGAAACAGTCCCATTGGTTATCCCTACACAGCCCCACTCCAGCCAAGCCTACTTGTGCCTGCATCCTGAGCCTGAGAAGTAGCCCCACTGGCCTCCCAACATACTCCCGGGTCAACTGAGAAGCTGGACACCCATATCCTGGGCCAAAAAAGCCCCACAGGCTGACCCTGAAAGATACATCTCCAGCTTGACTGAACAATTGCCTGCCTCTGCTTTTGGAAGGAGTAACAGTCTTGTGGTTCCAACCCCACTGAGTCAGGTCCCAATTTGGCTGGTTCAGTGTGTGTATACACGCACCTCCAGTCTGACAAATAGCTATGTGAGCCCACCCACAGCAAAACATTACCGCGGTCACCACAGACTCGCTCAGCCTAGACCATTCAGAAAGTCACAAATGCCTCTAATATGGATTATAGCTGCAGAAACAACATGAAAAGTACACTACTGTGTCCACCTGCAACAAAGGTCAATGCACCCCACCAATCCAACACCCAAAGATCCTTTCATATGAATAAGTCTTCCCCATGAAACCTACTCCATCAAATTGGAATAAATGACTTTTCTACCAGATGCACAGAAATCAAACTTAGGGACACATCAAACATAAAAAAAAAAAAAAAAAAAAAAACAGGAAAACATAATATCTCCAAAGGAAAATTATACTTTTCCAGGCCTTAATCTTAAGGACATATATGAAATGCCAGATAACTAACCTGAAGGAAACTCAGTGAGATGCAAGAGAATATAGATAGACAATCAAGGAAGTCAGAAAGACAAGTCATGATTTGAATGAAAATTCAGCAAAGAATTGACATCGTAAAAAACGAACCAAACAGAAATCCTAGAGCTGAAGCATCCAATGAGTCAAATAAAAAACACAGCTGAGAGCTTCAACAGCAAACGATACCAAGGATAAAAACTACAATCTGGGGCCTTGCACGCAGGTATTTTTGACATAGCATAGGCAGACACATTCAAAGAAGGGTGAATGAAGAAATACAAGATTCATGAGTCGCCATCACATGAACAAATATCTGTATGGTGGGCATTCTAGCGGGAGAAGCCAAAGGCAAACATATTTAATAGAATTATAGCCAAGAACTCACCAACTCTCGTTAGCAAAAGGGACATTCAGATCCAGGAAATTCAAAGACTCCCAATAGACCGATCCCCAACAGGTGTTCTCTGGACCACATCATAGTTGAATTGATAAAAATCAAAGACAAAGAAATAATTCTAAAAGCAGCCAGAGGAAAAGCATTAAATTACATTAAGGGTTCCATTAGACTCACAGCACATTTTTCAGCAGAAGCCCTATAGACCAGTAGAGAGTGGGATGATATATTCAAGGTACTCATGGAAAAGAAAGGAAAGAAAGAAGCAAAGGAAGGAAGGAAAGAAAAAACATTGCCAGCCAGCTAACAGTAGTATATCCCAGAAAGTTATCCTTCAAAACAGGAGAAATAAAATATTTCACAGACACCCAAAACTAAAGGAATTTATTACGACTGGATCAGCCTTACAGTAAGTGCTCAAGAAGTTTTACATCTAGAGTGAAAAGATTATAATTACCATCACAAAAGCATACAAAACTCTGAAACTCATTGGTACAGTTGATACGCAAAGAAGAAAAAGAAAGAAATCAAATCTTAGCACTATAGAAAAATACTCAACCACTAAAATAAACACGAAGAGAAAAGGTAAGAACCAAATAATCTAAAAAACAATCAATAAAATGACAAGAGTAGTTCCTCACCTATCAATAATAATCACCAATGTGAATGAATTAAATTGCCAATTTAAAAAATGTAGACTGACTAAATTAATTAAATAATAACTATAAATTTAAAATAATAACTATGTACATGCTGCATATAAGAACCTCATCTTACCTTTAAAGGTGAAGACAGACTGAAAGTGAAAGGTTGGAAAAAGATATCCCACACAAACTAAAATCAAAAGCAACCAGAAATAGCTATACTTATATTGGACAAAACGGACTTCAAGATAAAAGTTGTAAAAAGAGTCAAAGAGAACATTATACTAGAGCAAAGGGATGAATTCAGCAAGAAAATATAAAAATAGTAAATATATTTGCCCACAATACTGGAACACCCAAATTTATAAAGAAAACATTTTTAGATCTACAGGGAGAGATAAACCCGTATATGATAATATTTGGGGACCTCGGCATCTCATTGTCAACAATGGATAGATCACAGATCATCTGGACAGAAAATCAGCGAAGAAACATCAGTTTTAAACTGCACCATGCACCATAGACCAAATGGACCTAACACATCTACAAAACAAGGAATCCAACAACTGCAGAATATACATTCTATAGAGTAGCACAAGGAACATTCTCCAGGACTGACCAAACATTAAGACACAAAACAAATCTCAAAGCTTTTTTATTTATAATAGAAATCACATCAAGTATCCTATGTGATCATAATGAAAACTAGACATCAATAACAAGAGAAACCTCCAAAACTATACACATACGTAAAAATTAAAAAGAAAAAAAAACATGCTCCCGAAAGGTCAATCAGTGAAAGAAGAAATTAAGAATGAAAGTTTAAAAGATCCTTGGAAAAAATAAACATAGAAAAATAACATAAGGAAATCTATGGGATACAGCAAAAGCATTATTAAGAGGTAAGTTCATGGCAATAAATGTATTTAACAACAACAATAAAATAAATTTCAAATAAACAATTTTTTTTTTTTTTTTTAGTTGGAGTCTCACTCAGTCGCCCAGACTGGAGTGTAGTGGCCGCTCCCAGCCACCGCAGCCTTGACCTGCTGGGCTCCGGCGATCCTTCCGCCTCAGCCTTCCAAGTAGCTGGAATTACCGGCATGCGCTACCGTGCCCGGCTGATTTTTTGATTTATTGTAGAGATGAGGTCTCGCTGCCCAGGCGGGTCTCGAACCCACGGGTTCAGGCAATCCACTCACCTCAGCCTCCCAAAGGCGCGGGATTACAGGCTGAGCCACCAAGCCCGGCTTCAAATAAACAATTTAACAAAGAACTTCTTGAAACTAAAATAGCAAGTACAAAACAAAAACCAAAATTTAGCAAAAGGAAAAAAATAATAAAGACCAATGCAGAGCAAACAGAACTAAGACTAAAAATCAATAGAAAATATCCATGAGACAAAAAGTTGGTTTTTGAAAAGATAGAAAAAGTACTTAGCTAAACTAAGAAGAAAGAAATCCAAATAAAACAAAATCAGACAACACAACAGAGATGACATAAATACAAAGCAGGATTGGAAAGCCCTCTGAACAACTATATGCCAATAAATTTGAAAACCTAGAGGAAATGGATAAATTCCTGGACACATACATCCTATTGCCAATGAGCAAAGAAGACATAGAAAACCTAAATAGATCAATAACAAGTAACAAGATTAAGTCAATAATAAAAAACTCTCCTAAAAAAGAAAAGTCCAGGACTGGATGGCATCACTGCTGAGTTCTACCAAACCTCTAAAGAAGAGTTAATTCCAATTCTTCTCAGACTATTATAAGAATTCAAAACAAAGAAAATTCTTCCTAAGTCATTCTATGAGGCCAGCATAACCATGATATCAAAAGTAGACAAGAACACAAGAAAAAACTACAAGTCAATCTCCCCAATGACTATATATCAAAAAAATCAGTAAAATACTAACGAATGGAATTCAACAACACATCAGAAAAATAATATGCCATAATCAAGAGAATTTGTTCCAGGTATACAGGGATGTTCAACATACACAAATAAATGCCATGAATCAGATAAACAGAATGAAGGAAAAAAAGCCATGTGATAATTTCAATAAACACATTTGTGAAAATTCAACACCCTTTTGTGATATAAAGTCTAAATAAATTAGTTATAGAAGGAACATACCTTAATATAAAGAAAGTCATAAACGACAAACTCAAAGCTGACGTCTTACTGCAGTGAAAAGTTGAAGCTTTTTCTCTAAGAACTGAAACAATACTAGAATCTCACTCTCACTCCTCTTATTCAACACAGTACTAAAAGTCCTAGCCAGAGAAATTATGCAAAAGAAAAAAAAAGGCACCCAAATTGGAAAGAAAGCAGTCAAATTGTTCCTGTGTTTTCAGACAGCATAATTTTATAGAGAGAGAGAAGCCAAAAGAGCTGATCAGAAAACTCTTAAAAGTGACAAACAAATTTAGTAAAGTTACAGAATACAAAATCAATATACAAAATCCAGTGATAAAGCTTTCCTATGTAGGAAAAATCAGCTGAATTAAAAAGAAATCAAGAAAACAATCCTATTTATAATAGCTACAAAAATAATAAAATATCTAGGAATAAATTTAACCAAGGAGGTGGAAAACCTCTACAAAGAAAATTACACTATGGTAATGAAAGAAACTGAGGAGAATACAAAATAATGACATCCTATGCTTGTGGATTAAAATTAGTATTGTTAAAATGTCAATACTACCCAAAGCAATCTTTTGATTCAATGCAAATCCCTATAGAAATACCAATGACATTCTTGACAGAAATATGAAAAACAAAGTCCTAAAATTTCTAGAGACCCACAAAAGACCTCAAATAACCAAAGCAATGCTGGGCAGAAAAACAAAGCTAATGGCATCATACTACCAGACTTCAAAATATAATACAAGCTGTAATAATTATAAAGCAACATGATACTGGCATAAAGAACACACCCAATGACCAAAAGAACAGATTAGAGAGTCCAGAAATGAATCCATATATCTATAGCCATCTGATTTTTGACAAAGTGCAGAAACACTCCTTGGGGAAAGCACAGTCTCTTCAATACATGGTGCTGAGAAAGCTGACTATCAACATGCAGAAGAATAAAACTAGACCTCCCTATACAAAAAGCAACTCACCCTATACAAAAAGCAACTCAAAATAGACAATAAATGAAAGAACCAAAGCTATAAACTCTTTGAAGAAAACAGGGAAATGCTTTAGAACATGGGTCTGGGGAAATATTTTATGAATAAAATTCAAAAGCACAGGCGACAAAAGTAAAAATAAACAAAGAGGATCATAGCATACTACAAAGCTTAGCATAGAAAAGAAGACAATCAACAGAGTGGTCAGACGACCTACAGAATGCGAGATCATATTTTCAAACTACTCACATGACAAGAAATTAATATCCAGAATACACAAGAAACTTAAATACCTCAACACCAAAAAACAAGCAACGCAATGAACAAATGGGCAAACAATCCAAACAGACATTTCTCAAAATAGGACAAATGGCCAAAAAAAAAAGCTTAACACCACTATCATCAGGGAAATGTGAATAAGAACTACAAGGTATAATCTCACCCCAGATTAAGATGCTTGTTATCAAAAAGACAAAAAATAACAAATGCTGGCAAGGATGAGAAAGAAATGTCAGTGGAAATGTAGACTACCTCAGCCAATGTGAAGGACAACACAAAGGTACTTCAAAAAACTAAAAACAGAACTAATATATTATCCAGCAATCCCACTGCTGGGCGTGTTTCCAAAGGAAAGGAAATCAGTTTATCAAAGAGATACTTGCACCCTCAGGTTTATTGCAGCACTTTCACAATAGCCAAGGCATGCAATCAGCCTATGTGCCCCCAAACAGATGAATGGATTAAAAATGTCCTCCATATGCACAATGAAATACTCACCAGCCATAAAAAAGAATGAAATCCTGCCATTCACTGCCGCGTGGATGGAAGCCGGGGGACACTACATTAAATTAAATAAGCCAGGAACAGAAAGTTAAACACTGCGTGTTCTCACGCATATGTGGAAGCTGAAAAAAGGTTGATCTCAGAAGTAAAAAGTAGAACGGAGGATACTAGAAGATTGAGGGGCGGAGGAAGAAGGAGATAGGGAGAGATTTGTTAAAGGATACAAAATTGCACCTGGATAGGAGGAATAAGTGCTAGGGCTCATTATCACTGTAGGATGACTACAGTTAACAATAAAAGATTATATAATTTTCAAATAGCTAGAAGGAGGCTATTGAATGCTCTCAACACAAACAACCGACAAATTTTGGAGATGAGAGATATGCTAATTATACAGATCTGATTGCTGTACTGCTACACGTATAGAAACGCCACTGTGTGACCCATAATTATGTACAATTATTATTTAACAATTTAAAAAAAAAGAAAAAAGAAGAAATAGATTGGACGATGATGGACTAAACAATTTCAACAGATTGTCACTATGGGACCTCCCAGATCATTTAGTAAGCTAATGAGCCCAGTGAATCTCAAAAAGACAGAGAAGGCATTCAGTTCATTCCCAAATCAAGTTACCAGCTGTTTAGTCATTTTACCACAGAATGCTGATTAACATTGCAGAGCTTGTGTTCTGTGGCATATATTTTGAAAAATACTATTCTATTTTCTGTTTTATGGAATAAGTTATTTTTTAAAATGGAGGCTTAACACTGAATGCCAGAATGTCTTACTTCTCTTTTTGTACAGACTCACATGTATGGGAGACCAAGTTGTAGGAGAAGAAAGTTGCTTTTCGCTCTAAATATCGACTTCCCATATGACCCTGCAATCCCCCTACTGGGAATATACCCTGAAAAACTCAAATCACTCTATAAAAAAGATACCTCCACGTGTATGTTTATTGCAGCATTGTTCACAATAGCAAAATCCTGGAACCAACCATGCTGTCCATCAAAAGAGGACTGGGTTAAAAAAATGTGGTATATATACACGATGGAATACTACGCAGCCGTAAAAAAGAACAAAATCATAAACTTCGCAGCAACCTGGATGGAATACTGAGTGACCTCTCACAGAAACAAAGATCTGAGTATCACATGTTCTCACTCATATAGCAGACCTTGAACATCCATCGAAATACTATAAGAAAAGGACTGACAGTGGTGGGAAACTATGGGGGGGAGGTGGGATTAACGGTAGTCAATATCTGTCTGGGGACGGGGAGACACCCCTTATCAACAAGGGTGCCTGAACGAAGCATATTTGTATACCTAACTCTTAACTGTACCCTACAATATCAAAATAAAAAATATTGATATAAATTTAAAAAAAAAGAAAGTTGCTTTTCCTGTCACTTGTCCTTCAATGCATGAGAGAGCAGTTGTATCTGCCCCATCATTCCTTAATCAGTATCAATTGAACACCAGTTATAAGTTAGTCTTGCTAGACATACTTGAACACTTTAAAACCCATTTTTAGAGCCTTACAAAACTCGAGTTTCACCATGAAGTCTGGTGGAAATAACAGGGTTTGGGGAGCAGTGTTCTTTCGCTTAATATTTTTGTAACCGTAGAGAAGTTTTTCTGCTTCTCTTACCCTAAGTGTTCTCATTTATAAAGTAGGGATGCTACTGCATATATTAAAACTTTCCATGAAGATTAAATGCGATAAGACATGTGAAAGCATCTTGAATAATGCCTGAAATTAAATGTTATTTTGTCTTCTGGTTGTCTCTCTCGGAAACTTCTCAGAATGGTGCCATGTCATGAACATCATGGCTGAGGTTGCCTCGTCTTACATGCCGAATGGCTCATCTCTTGGTTGAAAGATTGGTTACTTTGCTGCCGTTTTCATACCTGTGAATCTTCATCTTCAAAGGTATATCAATCTGCTCATTTTCCTTTTTATTTGAGTCGGAGTCTCACTCTGTCACCCAGACTGGAGTGCAGTGGCCGCTCCCGGCCACTGCAGCCTCGACCTGCTGGGCTCCGGCGATCCTTCTGCCTCAGCCTTCCAAGTAGCCGGAATTACAGGCATGCGCTACCACGCCCGGGTCATTTTTAATTCATTGTAGAGATGAGGGCTTGCCAAGTTGCAGGCAATCCACTCACCTCAGCCTCCCAAAGTGCTGGGATTACAGACTGAGCCACTGAGCCCGCCTCAATCTGCTCATTTTCAAGCCCATCCATTCATTTTGGTTTTACTCAATTCTATGCCTAGGCTGAATGCCATGTCCAGTTCTGTCAAAGACATGTTTCCCAGATTTCTGTATTTGCTCACTCCTGTATTTTTCTGCCTTTCTAGCTTTGGAATACTCTCTAACTTGAGTAGCCTACTCCTTCAACCTCGGCCAGGTTTGTTCATAAGATAGAGTAAGGTCTAGATATTTCTATGTATTTATTTAAATAAATCTATGAAGTTTATTTCCTTCTATTTCACCCTCAAATGTTCTGTTGTGTTCGGAATAGAAAATTAGAAATTAAACCGAAGGTAAAGCTATTTGTGCTTGAGACAGCAGCAATTGAAAATACAACCCGACTTTGTTAAATTGACTCTTGTTTTGCCTTTTATGCTTTTATGCTTTTAAAAATAATTTTCTCTTTTTTAAAAAGTGTCCAAAGCAACTCATGTCCCTCAAGAGCTGGAATTAATCTAATTGGCCAAGATGACCTTTATCTACAAGCAGAACGTTGGCCACATCTGCCACCACTATTTTCTACCTCAACTGCCCAACCTATTCCAACCTCTCTGCTGTTCCCTATCGCTGTGTAGGTTTGGTTTGAAAATCACATCCAGTTATGAAAATAATTTTTGAAGGCTCTGTATCTGGAATTACAGTAGATGCCAACATGAATCTGGCTATGTTGTTCAAAAGGTTAGAGCTCCCCAATTGTGGTTCTGTAGAGGATATAGATGAACCCATTGTGTGTTCTATAAATGTGTTGTTTTAATATAGTATCCTTTTTAATTTTGATTTTCAAATTCCTACTTCTAAGATACGTCATAAAATTTTTGAGAGAGAGCATAACTTGAGTACTGAGTTTTCTATGCGTTGACAGCTTCAATCACTAGCTAACTTTAGTCTTCTGTTCCATGAGATTTCTTCTCCATTGTCAACACAGTTTCCTGCTTTGAAAAACCCAGGAGCTGGAGACTAAACATTGTGTGGGCCTGCTCTTCTCATGCATACTACGTCTACAAAATCTGTTCACCATTAAGAGCAAGCTAATCAACTTCTTCAGGACTCCTAATTAACTGTCCAGTCTTTTTATATCTTTCTACTCTATATCCACACTCTTTGGTGAAAATGTGTTCTTATTCTTACTGTTGTGGTTTCCTGCTGTTTCAACTTATTTCAGTTGTGATATTAAGATAAAAAATATTTTTAAAAAGAAGATAATGTTCCAGATTTGCATGGAAATCTCTTAGATGTCTTTTCTATTCAGTCAAAAAGTTCAAATTATTCATAACACACACACACATACACACACGGTGTACCAAAAAATGTACACACATTTTAAGAGATGTTATCTATGTATTACCTTTAGTTGGCCATAATCACAAGTGTCTGGACGCTGATGGCAACCACTTGGAACACCTCTTCATAATTGCAGAAATCACACGTGACTTGTATTCAGCTTTTGTTATTGGTATGCATTAAGTATTACAATATTAACACAGTGTTTTGCTTCCTTTAAATGTGTTTACATTTGTTTTGTGTATATTATCTATATATATATTAGAGCTCCCCAGTTGTGGTTCTGGAGAGGGTATAGATGAACCTATTTTGTGTTCGATAAATGTGTTATTTTAATATAGTATCTCTTTTAATTTTAATTTTCAAACTCCCACTTTTAAAGTTCATCATTTGTTATGTAAGTCAATTGACACCATATTACCAAAGATTTTGTTCAACTAATTGGGCAACCTTCCATGCTCTTCATTTCTTCTAATCTGCTTCAGGTCCAGATTCCTGTAACATTAGGGAATGATGGACAAGGATTTAGGATCTAGAGCTCTACTACCCGAGTTCAAGCTTCGCTTTGCCCTTATAGGTTGAGTGAGTTTGGCAACTTGTTTAATTTCTTGAGGCTTCTGTCACTTCATTTATAGAAAGAAGATAATAGTACTATTTTAGTAGAGGGAGGAGAACGAAATAAAATAATAATATATAGAGCTTAGATACAAAGTAGCAAGCAATCCACAAAGGCTAACTGTGGTCATTCTATTATATTTAATTGCATAAAGAACCAGTCCTTTTTTTTCTCTGAGAGATGCAAGGTGAGATACAAAGAATTGCCATAGAATGCAATAACTATAAGTAAAAAGCAAAAAAGTGTACAATTACACTGATGTGCTTTTCTATACGTAGACTATTTCTAAACAGACACGTGAGAACTTAGAAAAAAGTGTTGACCTCACTTTTTTCTAGGTTTAGAATTGAGGGAATAAGGAACAATTTAGGAGAAAAACCTATTTTCCTTGTGTTCCTTTCTTTCTTTTTGGGATCCTTTTCAGACTGAGTGAATTATTTAAAACTTATCATAAGAATTAATAACGCAGTATCTAACAAAACATTTTTTTCCTCCTTTTAAGACTTCCTTGCCATTCCCATCGATTTATAGAGCTAAAGGCGCTCTTCCCTAGAAATGTGGTCATCGGTCAACCTGTCAACCAAATCCTGCCAGTCTGGTTTTCTAAGTCCTCCTACTGAACACCTCTTAGTGATAGTCTTTCCGGTTTGTGTCCTTTAGTTCATTCCTAGTCAGCAGTGTCAGGTTCTTGTTTTGTTACTGCAGGAAGGAGGAGCTCCTTGAGGTGATGACAAGCTGAGAGGTCAACTTGTTGCGGTCAAGTCTAAAGATAGGGTGGGACATGATGAAAATTTTGTGTAACGGGGAGTCAGAGACAAAGTCTGCACGTGAGAAGAAAAGTTGGGACAGAAATTATATGTTTACACTAAGAAGAGAGTTGAAACTGAGAAGGCAGCTGCACAGATGAGCAAGAAGATAGGACAGAATCTTGGTAAGGACGCAGAAGAAGGTTATGTGAGAAGGCCAAGATGGAGAAGTTAAAGCAAGAGGAAACACCCATTATAGAAGCAGGGGTTGGTCAATGGCCAACTTCCGCAGAGCAGACACGGTAGTATGTGAGTGTGTGTTTCATTAAATCACACTGTGAAAGTGTTAGCTCTGTTGATTCCTGGAATGTGGTTTTCACTGCATCAGTGATTTCGCTCCTCAGACAGAACACAGAGAACTTAATTATATAAATCACTACACTTTTTTCATGTGTATAGCCTTGGAAATGAGCACCAAGAAATAATAATGATGAGTACATTTCCAAAGTTTTGGAAGTGAAATGTATTGACTCTTTTATCTCATTTGGGAGAATACTGGAATTATGGTACCACTGGCTCATTCCCTTAAATGCAGTGCTTTCTTAAATAAAAGGCAATCAGGAAATCTGATTAGCTGCAAAAGTAATCAGTTGAACTGGCGTTATCAGGAATGAAAATGAAGGATTGTTTTCTATTATTTCTCTTTTGGAAGGCTTTGTTTCTGCTAGGCTTGGTATTTGATGTTGTCACGTGCTTTATGTACCCTCCCTTATACATGAGGAAAGTGAGATTCAAGAGGTTAAATGACTAAAGGCACTCAAAAAAGGAGTAAGAGAATCATCATACAACGTTTACCAGATGGAAAAACGGGTGTTGTTCCCTTAGACCACCCCTCTTCCATTGCCAAGCACAGAATACAGTCATGAATAATTCTCCTGTTCCAACTCATACTCAATTTTCAAGCTTCAGCAGTTGATGGTTCATTTTGTTGGCTGTGCCATTCTATGTCATTTTATAGGGATAGAGCTGGGAGTCTGAGTTTCTCTCACTTCTATAAAAGCTTCCATTTCAAGATGGCACTGGAATAGGCCCAGAAGACAGCAAAAAAAGAGTAAGAGACAGTCGTTCTTTATCACAGAAGGGTTTGGTAGCGATGTTTTTTCACTCCACTACCCTGTCAAAACTATCCTAAAATAGATTTTGTAAGTGCTTAATATAATTTACTCTCAGTCCACTAATGACAACTTTCACTCTGTTGCCCGTCTTGCTTTGTGTATCATTTGTCCCTGGAGATTTCTAGGTGATATGTTGGGTCAGGAGCACTGTTTCAGGAAACAAGATGCAGAATAATTTAGTGAGGAGGAGCTGGGTTTTCTCAGGCTGGACACCAGAATTTCCCTGTAGGTCTCTTCATTTCAAGTGTAACTTGCCCTTTCTGCTTTTAAATAATTCCAAAGTTTTCTTCTTTTTCTTCCATCCTTTTTTGGGGGATCTCTTTCTCTCTCTCTCTCTCTCTCTCCACTGTAAATCAGAGTTTGCAATTGTTTTTATTTTCAATTTTGATGCAATCTTCATCTTACATGGTTGTTGTCTTAAAATAATTGTCTAATAATTCATATATTCTCACCTCTCATCTTTATTTTAGTTAGCAAACCATTCAGAGTTATAAAAATGTTAGCTGCATATGGACAACATTGAAATAAGTTGTAATTTATTGTAAAACTGCTCAAATTCCAATAATTTTCATGGGTAATTGAGGGTGCTTACAAACAATCATATATATTGGAGTAGAGCAATATATCAAAAAGAATAGAAGATAAAAGGTAAAATTTGAGGTTAATGCCCCTCCCAGTAGCAAGCTCAAAAGGAGAAAATTCATCAATTTGAGGTTAATGCCCCTTCCTAGTAGAAAGCTCAAAAGGAGAAAAATCATCAATTAGGTGCTAGCTGGTATTTATACCATAAAAAACACTACTTCTCATAGGGAACAGACTGTCACCTGGCAGTGATAATTTAATCTCACTGGCCCTCATAAAACTATATTTTTGTTATGTAAAAATAGTCAAGTACACACTTATAGTACAGTATGGTAAGGAGTTTGATAGGGTAGCTTATTATAATGACTCATGACGATAAATGTCATGATTCCTACCACAGTTCAGGCTTTATTTAAGTATAAAATGCAGTGTCTAAGGGAATTGATAAGATAATTTCTTGTAGAGTTACTTCACTTATATTTTCCTTCACTTTTGAAAAGAATTTAGGAAGATAATCATTTACTGCATATTTCTGGAACAGCCTGACTCTTGGCTCAGATTGTTTTCAGAAAAGAGTCGCATGTCTCTGTGCTTAAAAGAGAATGGAGTTAAGATAATTGTGAATTATGCAGACCAGCATATCAATAGTCTTGCCTAGGTAATAAAAGAAACATTTGATCAACGTTACAAATCAGATGGAAGAGAATGGCCATGGCAATAATGGCAGACAGCAGCATTAAGATTGCTGGGACTATGCAAACATCAGAAGCAATTCACTCTAAATTTCCTCTTTCTTGGAAATAACGTTTTCATTGCCTGACCAATGTTGATCCAGTCTTCTTTGACTCAGTAATCCTAACCAGTTGATGAATTCTCTTCACTCTGACTGTTTTGCAGATTCGGACTATTACTAGAAATGTTCAATTTACTTTTGAATCTATTAAATCACTTCTAAATGTTTCGAATTTTTCCTTCTATATTATGGTGATACGTTGAAAAAACATCATTTACATGAAAATTCATAGGAAGAAGTCATGAAATGATATCTTAGGCACTGATTGAGGTTCTTTATTTGAATCAGTCATCAGAAGTTTGTTAACTCTATATTAGGACAGTGGTTATTTATTTAATAAGCCCCAAAGGGGTACTGCTTTGTTAGTCTGAGCTATAACTTGTAGACATAAAAATGATTTATTCTGAAACGTCTGGATTTATTGCAGCACTGGTGAAAAATTGATCTCTAAAGAATGGTAAGTCTTATTCTGAAATGATGTTTTCAGGAATTCCTCTCCCAGTCTGTGTAATTTCTCTGAAACCTCTTAAAATTTTAGAGTAAATATGGATTCAAATTAATATTTAAAAATAGAACTGTAAGTAATTGATGAAGAGTAAAAAGAACCCTAACGCCATAACTGGCAAGAAAGTGGAGTGACAGACACTTACACAGATTTTTAGTGGGAATATAAACCGGCACGGTCGCTTGGAGGGAAATTTGACAGGATAAGAGCTACCCAGACTTTAATTTGGCAATTGCGCTTCTACTAATAATGTATCCTCAACAAATAAGAGATGTCTGTGTAAGTATCTTCATTAAAGCACTTGTTCTAATTTTAAAAAAATAGAAAACAATGAGACAATCATAGGGATGAGTTAAAAATTTTAATGAATTCATTCAATGGGTTTTTATTAAACCATTAAGAACAATGGCTTTTATATACTATAATAGACATAAGAATATGTTCACAATGCACTCTTATTGGAAAGAGCAATTTAGGAAAGGTGGCAACCTAATGTATAAAGTTTGTGAGTTTCAGGTAGTCTTGGTCTAAATCTTCTCTCTGCTACCCAAAGACTGTCATAGTAGTTTGGAAAAGTTATCTAGCCTTTTAAAGCCTCATTTTACCATGTATTAAATGAGGATAATTAAATAGGTGAACTAATACTAAATGGATTTCTCAAACATTTTAAATGAATGATAGCCATGATGATAATTATCTTGCTAATTCGCACACACACACACAAACATACATAGAAAACGTCTAAAAGAACCATCAGTAGTCTCTATATTTGTCTCTAAGAACTGAGATTAGAAGTACTTTCATGCTTTCATTATTTCAATATTGTTATTACTGCTGATTTGTACTTTCCATTTTTCCCAAAGCAGTATACATGTATAAAAAGGAAGTTAATTACATTAATAAAATATGCATTTTTCTAAAATATTTTGAAAAAAAGGCAGTAGGCTGATTTGTAAGTACACGTGTTTGACTTTAGATACAATATGGTAATTTTAAAAGAATAGTTCCTTTGGGGGAAAACAACCTTTTTACCCATTTCATTACAGTCCCCAATGTTCATCAGCTTTTTACTAACATATTGTAGAGACAAGGTCTCACCAAATTGCCCAGACTGGTCTTGAACCCATGGACTTAGGCGATCCACTTGCCTCATCCTCCCAAAGTGCTGGGATTACAGGCTGAGCCACCAAGCCCGGTCTCACTCTTGAGTTTTAAGCTAGAGCATTTTTGATCACCAAGAACTTAGCTTTCTGAATATACACGTTCGTTTACATGCTTTCGTTTGTGTGGAGACAGGGTCACACTCTGTCACCTAAGCAGGAATGCAGTGGTGCCATCATGGCTCACTATAACCTTGAATTCCTGGGCTCAAGCCATCCTCCTGCCTCAGCCTCCCAAGAAGCTGGGACGGCAGGCGCACAGTGAAATACTCGGCTAATTGTTGCATGTTTTATTTGTGGTGACAGGTCTCACTATGTTGTCAGGGTGGTCTGGAACTCCTGGCCTCCATTGACCCTCCCCTAGGCCTCCTGAAATTCTGGGCCCAGCCCATTTACATATTTTCTAAGTAGAACTGCATTCTGCTTATGAGCTTCTGAACTACGATAATGGAAAAGGTGATGTTGAACTTTATTTTCAGAAAGGTGGCTATAGCCTTTTATTAATTTTTTTTCACATGTAATTTGTTTACAGTATATCATGTATGTTTCCAATGACTGTGGTGTGGGCATGTGATTTTGCCCACCTTTTAATTCAAAATTAAAATTCTCCAATTCGATCTTCTGTAAGTTCTCCTTTTTCAAGTTTTTGCCTGTTTGTGTTCTGTATTTTGGGGTTTTTTTGAGTCGGAGTCTCACTCTGTCACCCAGGACAGAATGCAGGGGCACAATCATGGTCACCCCAATGTCGACCTGTTGGGCTCTGGGATCTTTCCACATCAGCCTTCCAAGGAGCTGGAACTATAGGTACATGCTACCACAACTGGCTAATTTTAGAGTTATTATAGAGATGAGGTCTCACCAAATTGCCTGGGCTGATCTCGAACCTGTGGGCTCAAGCAATCCACACGCCTTGGCCTCCTGAAGTGCTGGGATAACAGGTTTGTTTTGTATTTTCTTATTTCTTCCTTCGATTTTGTTTTGCCATTCTTTGACTTTTCTGTCTCAGAGAAGAATACATACTTCCTCCTTTCTGGGGACAGATTTTCTCCATATACTTTGAATTTCATTCATTATCATTTCTTCTGGGTCCTTATCAGACGATGTCTTTTCTATCTCATTCCTCCTTTTTAATCTGAATATGTGGACAATACATCCATAAATCGATTCTGTGCGAAATGACCCTTATTTGGCACATATGAACAAATCTTCTTGCACAGACAGAGGGGCTACTGTACGATTAAAGCAGGGCTATGCTGAAGAAAACACAATTATTGTATGCTGCAATAGAAATTCTTCCAGAAGAGAGAACTGCAAACTATTGCAGAGAGTAAATGGAGGCAGATGTCTGACATGATGGTAGAGGCGGTTTGGGAGAACCCTGGAAAGGCATAAGAATGAGCATGAATTGGAATAAGGTGCCCTCCTTTGGCCAGGAGGAGATTAAGATATACAAACAGCATCTGTGGTAGTTATATTCCGTGAAGTCACCAGGAACACTAACTGGTGAAAACTAAAGTGTTTCTCCTAGGAAAGCATAGGATTAGGTTTCTGCCAGCCTCTGTCACAGTATTTTTAACAGCCAATCAACATCTAACCTTATTTTATGTGTTTCTGTGTAAACACATCTTATTTAATATATTGTTGATTCACTAGCACTGAACTCATCGTCAACAGGACCATAACTCATGCCCGAGGAAGCTTATGGAGCACATGCATTTTCTCCATAAGACGCATCACAGCACCTCGGAATGCAGTTCGGAGGCTATTCTAAACAGTGAAAGTACCATTAAAAACACACACACACACACACACAAATGTGAAAAACGTGGCAGTACATAGTAAAAAGGACACTTGTCTATGATATGAAAGTCGAAACAAGAAGGCAGAGTACATGTATAAAAAGGAAGTTAATAACATTAATCAAATATGCATTTTTCTAAAGAGAAGGTTTTGGGGAAAAAAGGCAATTAGTTGATTTGTAACTACATGTGTTAGCTTGTTCAGCTTTGTGGTAGGCAACAATGTGTGGAAAGTGACTCAACTCTTACTGCTCTGTGTTATGTCCACACATGAGCACGAAAGCATCCTAAATATTGATTTGGGGCTTACCCACAATTAGCAAGTATGTAAATTCACACGTAAGAAATGAAGATTAACTCTGTGTGTGTGCATACACGCACATATATATATGTGTGTGTGTGTGTGTATGTATATATATATATACACACACACACACACATATACATACGTAGACACAGAGGATCCATCCACTTGAGATTTCTGGTAACAAGATCACCTACAGCAGATTCTGGTAGGCTGAAAGTCATGTTCTGGCGGGTGGTTACAATCCAGTTCCATGTTGAAAGATATGGTGTGACTGCAGCCTTCATCGCGCCACTCTGTATGTCACATCAATCATTTTTCTTACGTAAGGTATTAGTAAATAGAGTTTTGTACTTCATAAGGAATTAAAATGATCACACTACAAAAAATGCAAAATTAATTTTCTTTCCATTATCTCATAAAGCAAAACAGAATGTATCATGATGCAAAGTAATTCGGGAATATCCAAGCAGTATCATTCTGGCTTAACATGTACATAAATTATTGGGTATGCTAAAATGTTATTTTTAAAATGCAAATAAAAACAAAACCACAGTAAATGAACAAGGAGATTCATTATTCTCACTTCTCTGAGAGAGACAGAGTCTCACTATGTTACCCAGGTTGGTTTCTAACTCCTTGCCTCAAGCAATCCTCCTGCCTTGGCCTCCCAAAGTGCCGGGATTACAGCAGTGAGCTACTGTGCCTGGCATTCTTATTTCGTTTTTAGAGACTGGACTGAAAATTGTAAGCGTGACTGCTTTGAAGCTGAATGTTTGTGAACCTGTCACTGGTTTTGTAGTTTATCTTGGGCAATCTACTTAAACTTGATATTTCAAATAGTAGCCATAATATTTAATGTATATAATAAATAATGTTAATACGTGAAGAGTTCTTAGAAAAGTGTCTGGCATATAGTTACAACCCATTGAATGCCATTATTATTATTGCTCTTTTCATTTTTGAATGTTGAAGAGGTATAATGTTAGCAGGCAGTCTTTTATTTACTAATATTCAACAACTAAAATAATTTTTCCAAAAAGTTAAAATATTCAAACTAATGGTAATATATGACTTACATGAAATGAAAACACTTCATATTATTTACATTTGAGCTGTTTTTGCTCCTAATTTCTCAGTACTTAACTCCACACACCGATATCTATCTTTTAAAAATGTGTCCACCTTTCTTAATTCTACCTGGTCTCATTTCTTCTGATCTCAGTCTTCAAAATTCCTTTCTCTTCTACCGGACCAGTTTCAGAACTCTATCACCTTGACCCTCAGTCATATCTTTAAGTCAATTCCTTGGATTAGGATGATTGATGATCTTCCTCTAAACCCCATCCCACTCCTGCCTCCCTTCAGGTAGAAAAGTCCCTACACAGGAAAGAATTGTCTTTCAACTCGGTGTCCCTTTTTTTTTTTTTGAGCAGGAGTCTCACTCTGTCGCCCACGCTAGAATGCAGTGGCACATACTCAGTAACTCCACCGTAGACCTGCTGGGCTCAGGCGATCCTTCTGCCTGAGCCTTCCAAGTAGCTAGAACTACAGGTGTGCACTACCACGCCCACCTAATTTTTGATTTATTGTAGAGACAAGGTCTTACCCAGTTGCCTGGGCAGATCTAGAACCTGCGGTCTCAGGCAGTCCACTTGCCTAAGCCCCCCAAAGTGCTGGGATTACAGGCTGAGCCACCGAGCCCAGCCTCAGTGCCTTTTATAAAGAAGTTTTCCAGACAGCTCTCCTACCGGGTGATCTGTTTCCTGTCCTTGAGGTGCCTGTGGACTCCTGCATGTGCTGCATTCAGGACATTTCGTTCCAATGAAGCACACTCGAGAGTCGGCATTGTCTAAGGGCCCATTGATTCATGTAACTCCCCAATCAGCACAAACAAGAAGTTCCTGCCTGAATGCAGCAGATGGAAATGGAAAATATATACTCTGGTAAGACCTACTATACTACAGCTAAATAATTTGCATTTTAAGAGTTGGGAGTTCTCGTAAATACTAAAAGGAAAGAACATTGAGATATATGATGTGGGACCAGGGGTTTGTGCTACCTGGAGCTGATTATTAAACCTGTCGGAGCCTCAGTCTTCATTCCCGTGGCATTTGTAAGACAGCAATGCCTGTTTGAACTCAGTCTTATTAGGAACGCTTCTAGGATTGAATGACATAATCGATATGAAAGCGTATCACAGATCAGAGAGTATTTCATATATGCAATAACAATCTCTTATCTCTATGACATCCAGACTCCTTTCTGTCTCCCTCCTCATCTGGATCTCGATGTTTCCATCAGAATCAAAGATCATTTCTTCAGGTTACGGTGAGAAGGCTTACATCCAGAAGCGGTGATGTGAGCAATTTTCAGATCTTCAAAAAAAGGCTGGAAATGTTTAACGTTTAAGTTGGTGACGAACAAAATTCTGCTTCTGGTGTGGGTTTGCTTCTTCTAAGACAGTGTCTTACGCACTCGTTCTCTGATGAGACGCTGTGTAAACACGTTGAAGGATATTAGAAAACAGAGCAGTTTGTTTACCTCAGCTTTTTTGCGCTTTGTATAATTTGCACACTGCTTCTCAATAAGCTGGTTTTTCCTTCGTGCCCACGTCGGCTGTGCTGTAGCCATTTAAAGTTCAAAATTACTGCTAAAAAGTAATTGATCCTCTGCTTCAATATCCCTGCTGTTTCATGAGCTCTCTTACAATTTGGAGGAATCTATTTCTCACGGCGGTTGAAAAACATAATAAGGTCACAGCAGGGAGGCTTCGGCTTCATTAAAGAACATTATTATAAAAATAACATGATCGAGGGCAAATTGTTTTTGTCCTTGTGGTACGGTTTCTGCAGACCCACATTCATCTGAGCGTTTAAAGCAACGATAAATTTGTTATCTCCTCTTTATCACCCACTCCACGGTGGCAGCCCCTAGTGGCAGAAGGAGACGTCAATTACTCAGGATCCCGGAGAATTCTTCCTCTGCTGAATAAAAAGCCTCTTTGGAAATGAGGGCTATGGACTGTCAATAACTAAATTTATTTCTGCTTTTAAAATATCAGGAGAATGCCGGTGTCCAGCAAATGTACATACCAGCATTCTCTTGAAAGTGACTGAGCGGAGAAATAAATTGAAATTTTGACCCACTCTGGCTTCCATCTATCATGGGAGCCCATAATAAGGGATGACGAAGAAGGATTTAAGATAGAGAATCGGCGATGGCTCTATTAATCTAGTTTAACTGATACTAAAATCTGACAGAGCGAATTACAAGTTGCAGGCAGGAAGGCTTATCAATTCATTGCGGCTTTCAAGGCTCTCCCTGGCTTTCTTTTTGCCTTCAGCTCCTGGCAAAGGACAGCCTTTTACAGTTCAATTTCTCAGTTTATTTTTGACTGCTTTTAATTAAATTTGATGGCCTGCTTCTGCACCACTGAAGTTATTGGAGTTGCAAAGCACTTTGCTGTTATAATGATAGCTCCCTTGATGTCTGTTCATTATTAACTGCTTTTCAAAAGTGCTGCTCTCAACTCTCATTTTATAAATATTTAAATAACTGTGAATTTCTATACCATAAATATCTGTGCACAGAAGATAGAAATTCTGTTACCTGTTTAATAGGCTATACATAGTAAAACAAAAATTCTTTCTGTATAATGTTATATATTACAATATTAATTAAGAATGTGTCCTTAATTCATCATGAACATGAATTCTCATACAAATAGTAGCAATATCTCAATGTCAAAGATGTAAAAGTTTATGCTACTCACGCATATCATTAATTCTAGTAAAATATCTTAGAGAATGGAATGAGTGTTTTTCATATAGATAAAGAAACTTCTGAAATTAACCTAGGTGTTTCCAAAAAGTGGCCATACTTTCTTGCTCTTAAGATGAAATGGAATATGTTAAAGAGAACTTCCAAGTTACATCAACATTTTACTGCTCCGGAAAAAAAATGGCAGTGTAATTAAGAGAATAAAATTAAATGCCTTCATATTAAAAAAAAAAAAAAAAAAAGACTGATGAACTGACTACCAGTATTAATATTTTTTCCTTCCCCAAACTTCAGACAAATAATGGCAGAATAGTTTTGTTTTTTGTTTTTTTTTAAATCAACTTACAGGGGTGGAAAGAACTAACATGGAGATAGTAGTGGAAGAGAAAAGACAATCATTGAGAGCAGCTGCACAGTGTGGGCGGCACGCCTCTAATTTACGATCCATAACATTCCTATCGCTACCTGCATTCTACAGAGGAGAAAATGGAGATGCAGAAACATGAAGCCATTTGCTCACCATCCCATCTTCATCAGCGGCAAAGCTAGGATTCCCACCCAACAGTCTGGTGTCAGAGTCATGCCGTTAACCACGGGGCTTCACTCAACACGTTGTGGAACTTGCAAAGCAGAGCAGACAGTTGCAGCAGAGCTGAGAACGTGCTGCCTATGTGCCCAGCAGAGAGCAACCAGTGTGTGCCCAGTGGAGAGCGCCCAGTGGACAGAGCCCAGGGTGTGCCCGGTGGAGAGATCCCGAGGAAGTCAGCCACTCACCCCGAGAAGCCGTGAGCAGCTCACCACTTGGGAAAGCTGGGGGTTTTGAAAGGTGGGGCTGAAGTGCAGTTCTAAAAGGGAAACATTTGTGAAGTTCCAGAGTGGTCCACTCTCTCTTTCCACACGGCAGGAATTACCTCTCTATCCCCCATCCCCACCTGCCCTGTCCTGAATCCTTTGACTTCTAAGTATACTATGCTATAGAGAAATGACACCTGGAAACTTAGAACTAAGCATGTGAGCTATTATCAGTTCACATACTTAATCCAGAGACATGAAACCACCTTTCCCTGCTTGGTTTCCAGAAGATTCGCAGCCAATTATGCTATCCCAGCCAGCTCCTACCCTAAATTCCCACTCTAAAATATGAATCGAGAAAAAAGATCATCAGTAACTTGAGCAAATTTTCAACATGAGTAGTTGAGATCTAAAGTAACAACCAAAAAGGACCGAGATAAAACAGATAATGTTTGGAATCAAAGAATGGGGGGAAAATAACCTATCACTAACACTGGAGTGAGAAAAGAATATGTGTTACGATAATCATACAAAAAAAGAATTCTATAAAAATAATCAACCAAAAAATAGTTAATTGAAAATTAACAGTATGATAAATAAAATTTGAAAACCATAAAACATAAACAAAAAATGAGAATTTTTTTTAAAAGGAGGAGCGTATTCTTAAAAATGATACTGCCATGAAAGGCAAGAAAGGCTGAGGAAGCATTCCAGATTGAAGGGGACTGAATAGATAGGAAAGCTAATTGCAATACATGACTCTAGCCTGGACACCATACTGGAGAAAAAGCATGCCATAAAGAATTGGCTGAATTGATACAATCAGGATACCAGTGGTAGAGTACTTCCAATTATTGTACCAAGGTGACATTTACTGAACCTGATTACCGTACTATCATTATGTAAGAGAACATCCGGATTCTTAGAAAATGTATCCTGGACTATTTAGAGGTTAATAGCCATGTTGTATGTAACTCACTCACAAATGGCTAAGGAAAACAAAACAAAACAAAAGCATGGATGGACAGGTAGATGGGTAGCATGGATGGACAGGGAGATGTGTGTGGGTACAAAAAGAAGTAAATGGGGCAAAGGTTAGCGATAGGTGATCTGGGCAAAAGGTTGTATGTTTTATACAACTTTTCTGCTTATTTTTTTCTCCTCAAGAAAAGTTGTTAAACGAATAGAAGAGTAAAAGATAAAATCACGTAAATCTCCCAAAGGGTAACACAAAGACACAGAGAGATGGAAAATCACTAAAGACAAGCTGATAGCCTGAGGAGAGTAAACCAGCAGGTTCAATGACCGACATTTTCAAACACGGATCGGTGACAACTGGTAAGATGAAACTCTTGAAGAAATTATAGAGGAAAATTTCTTAGAGCAAAAAACATCAGTCTCCAAAATAAAGTTGGCGCCACACCAAAGGTTCAGCATAAAGGATTTCGGAAACGCTGAGGTTTGCTGTAAAGAAGGAAAACACAATGCAACAATTGCAAAAGCAAAACAGGTCACCTACAGATAAAAAGAGAATGAGCCTGGCATTAGAGAGATGCTTTCACAATGGTGAGAGAGAATAATCATCAACCTCTATTCTCAAGAAAATGCCCAAACAAATATCAATGAGTTGTGAAGGTGGAGGTCAGCTCTTTGAATACATGCATAGGCCCAGAATGGATACTTCTCATGCACCATATTTCTTGGGAAGCTGTTGGAAATTGTACTTCTGCAACAATGAAGAATTAAATCAAGAAGGAGAAAGAAATGCAGCCCAGGAACAAGAAATCCAGAAGAGAAAGGCAGAGATATGGAAGTTCAGAGAACAACCAGCAAGATAGGAACAAAGGTTGGGAGACTGAAGGAGTACGATTCCACCGTGTATTAAAAATGATGATACATATTTAAATAGTTTTGTACACTTAGAATACAAAAAATAATTGATGATCTTATAAACATCAGGAGAAACTAAGATATCATGCCAAACCTAGAAATAATATTCACATAGTCATAGTAATATTGAATATTAATATTAATTTTACCAAAACAATTTGATTCCACACATTGGGAGGAGAGTAGGAAAGAAATCCTGTCATCGGTGCTCAGGTCCTAATTCCTATGTAGATATCACAACAATAAGTTAAAAAGTGAAGTTTAAAACTGAGAAATCACGATTGCAACATAGTGTGTTAAATTCCAAGTAATTTAGGTAATTGCCAAGAGACCCAGATAAAAGAGCTAAATGTTGCTCTTTCCCTTGGGCTGGACAAAAGCATGGAGAGGTGTTGAGTAAGCTTCTGTGATTCTGTCGCCTCTTAACACGATTTGATTGCTAAATCATGAATTTCCTCCTATTTTATTTGTGAAAATCAAAGCAATTTTCAAAGTTAGAAAAAAGTCCTATTGCTACAAAATCTCTGAATTCATTCCAACACTACAGCACAATGGTGGTTATACAGGGGCTTTCCTTGTCTGAATTCTTTGTTTCAAAACTTTTAAGAAGAAACATGGTTCAGTGTTACTTGTGGCATACTTTTGAAAGAAAAGCCATCTCCTGTCAAAGGAGTTTCTAAAAGAGCCCAGAAGATGTTCTCATTGTCTTATCTATCTCTAAAAGGAAATACAGCCAAATGTTGGAGCTCTTGCCTGAAATTCCAACATTTTGGGAGGCGGAGGTGAGAGGATTGCCTGAGCCCAGGAGTTCAATACCAATCTGGACAAAATGGTGAGACCTCATCTGGTGGCTCAGCCTGTAATCCCACGCCATTGGGAAGCTGAGGTGAGTGGATTGCCTGAACCTGTGGGTTCGAGACCCGCCTGGGCAACCTGGCGAGACCTCATCTCTACAATAAATCAAAAATCAACCGGGCATGGTAGCGTGCGCCTGTAATTCCGGCTACTCGGAAGGCTGAGGTGGAAGGATCGCCGGAGCCCAGTGGGTCGAGGCTGCGGTGGCCGGGAGCGGCCACTGCACTCCAGTCTGGGCGATGGAGTGAAACTCCAACTCAAAAAAAAAATAAATAAATAAATAAATAAAAATAAAGAATTTGCCAGGCGTGGTAGTGTGCAGCTGTAGTTCCAGCTACTTGGAAGGCTGAGGTAGAAGGATCACCTGAGCCCAGCAGGTCGAGGCTGCGGTGGCCATGAGGGTGCCACTGTACTCTAGCCTGGGCAACAGAGTGAGTCTCCAACTGAAAAAAACAAACAAACAAAAAAACAATTTAATAAGTAAATAAAAACAACTGCTTTAAAAAACTAGAATCCATTCTTTGTGGTCTCAATACAATGATAGGCCTACTACACATCTATCTAAATTTTATAAAATATGTTGCTATCAATGTCAAAATGTGTTTGGAATGAAGCACCTTCTGTTCATATTTTCAACTCCTGCCCAGAGTAGATAAGATGCTAATCACCTCTTCTGTTAGCAATAGATTTTTTTGAGTCCACAGGTACAATAGGTTTGCTGCTATTTCCAAATAACTGACACTGACAAGTCACACCTTTGACTCTAGCAACTGGCATGTATCGGCCAATGTTAGACATGGTATATATTACAACTGGTGTATATTACAGATGATGTTCTTTAACTGTTACAGCAAGCTGCAATGATAAAAAATTAAACTATCACACATCTACGATTTGATCACAATGTTTACTGACAATGATTCCTTAGTCTAATATAGAAAGGCAGTAATTGCTGGAGTGCTGCCTAAAAATGTGAGATAATTCTTCCCACTCAGAGTAAGATAAAATTGTTGCCTTACAAAACAGAAATTCATATATTTTCCTCTACAAGAAGAAAATGAATATATGTAATATCTACTAGGTCAATGGTTGCGTATTCAAAATAATCTGTCATCTCCAGCATGAATCTAGAAACAAGGAAGATAACTGTTGAGTTTTTGATATTTGAGGTTCTGTATCACATATTAACTTTGAAAGAAAGCTCTGTATTATATATAAATTGATTTACCGTTTTTGATAACTACAAAAGTTATTTGTTTCACCTTAAATTTTAAAGCATGTTTTCATTTTCTATTATTAAACAGAAATATTGAATCTAGTCATTTTTTAATATTTTGAGTTGGAGTCTCACTCCGTCGCCCAGGCTGGAGGGCAGGGGCTTGCTCACGGCCACCCCAGTGTCAAACTGTTGGGCTCTGGCAATCCTTCGGCCTCAGCCTTCCAAGGAGACAGAACTGTAGGCATGCATCCCCACGACCGGCTAATTTTTTTTTTTTTTTTTTTTTTAATATTGTAGAGATGAGGTCTTACCCAGTTTCCTGGGCTGGTTTTGAACTTGTAGGCTCAGGCAATCCACTCACCTCAGCCTCCCAAAGTGCTAAGATTACAGGCTGAGCCACCGAGCCTGGCCAACCTCTGCATTATATATGAATTGATTAACCATTTTTGATAACTACAAAAGTTATTTGTCTCACCTTACATTTTTAAGCATGTTTTCATTTTCTATTATTAAAGAAATACTGAATGTAGTCATCTTTTATCAGTTGTTCTCATGTTTGTAAACACTCAGCAGATGACAATACTGACTACACTTTTTAAAAAACTCTTTTCTGCCTTAACCTTCTGGCTGTTTTTAAACTGAGATTCCTTCTCTAACTCATTTTTATGTTCCTTTTTCTAACGTCTATGTCTCCACAACTTATTATTCTAACAAGACCCTTTCTCTTGATTTTATCTTTGTTTCATTGTACTGCTAGATGATTACTTGTGAGAAAAAAGTCACAAATCTATATTCATACACCCAGCTCCCCCCACTTCCCTTCTTGTTCCCTATTTTTTATTTTTTTTAAAGATATGGGTCTTGCTTCGTTGTCCAGACCAGTCTCAATCTCCTGGCTTCAAATACCTCCAAAGTCTCCCAAATTGCTGGGATTATGGGTTTGTCCAGCCAACTTATCTACTAAGTTTCAGTCTCATACTTGTAAATTCGATCTTATACTTACCTAATATTCTGCCATCAGGTCAAGTCCTAAAAATTCAGTGTAAACCAAAGAAATACCAGTATTTTTTCAGAATGCTAACTATCTGATAGTGCCTGTATCCGAATAATTACTAGGGCAACAAGATGATCGAGTATATCTAGCAGATATGAAGACAGAAATAGGATCCTGTACGATAAATTTCTAGTTGTACAAGACAAAAATAATAGAGTGTTAAAAAGGTCAACTTCAGGGGAAAATGTAAAGAAAAAATGAAGATATGAAAGAAAGTGTGAACGAAGGAAGATACAGAACTTGGAAAAAGGTTTCACGTCAGTAAATACATGTGGAATGAACACAACAGAGGACAGGTGTAGAGAAGAAGGAGAAGAAAAGACCAACTCCGTGATTTAAAACTTTGGTGAACATGAAGATAAATATTAATAGATCATTAAATGAGTTGAGAAATGGTAGAAATAAAAATCATGAAGCTCAAATACATATGGTTCATTCTTGACTAAAATGATACTGGAAACCTGAAGTCAAAATTTCTCAGGAGTGTTAAAGGGAACATTTCAAGAGGAACCCTGATGAAAAGCGATTGACACAAGTGCTTGGAGAACACAAAGCTATGGGCTGCCCACTAGCCTTTGTTTAGAAAAATAAAGAAGGTTACTGCATATTTATCTCTATGTTACCATAAAATTTGCATTTTAATCTGTACCTTTTCAGCATTATGTCATCATAAATTTGAATTTTGTTTACAACAAATGGAAAACAGATTTCCTATAACCTGCCAAGATTCATTTTGATAGTCGCAAGGACGGTTGATTTATAACCTTGAGACCGTTAATGCTTGTTGTGGAAAATTAAGTATAATTGAGCATTGTAGGACAAAGTGTTTTTTCATTTAAGTTTTATATTGTGTGTGCCTTAGGAGGTTAATTTTGCTCATTAATTTCGTGGGATTTCAGCACCGCTCCGAACTTTACAGATTTGGTAATGACCATTATATGCTTAATCAGTGTAAAAAATGAGTATTTCCATATTAAGTTAGAAGAAATATTTAAAAGCATCTCTACTTGTGATGTCATGAGTCCAATCCAATGTAAACTGCACAAATCATGTACTGGCTGATGTTATAGATGGCATATATTATAACTGGTGTGTATTACAGATGGTATTCTTTAACTGTTACAGCAAGTTGTAGTGATAAAAATGTAAACTAACACACATCTATGAGTGGATCACAATTTTTAGTGACAATGACCCCAAACTCCTTAGGCTTCACTGAAGACTCACCTAAAGTAATTTACGTACTTTGTTTCAGCATTATCTTCTGCTACTGCTCTTCTTTTGCATATAGAATTATTCACTATCTTTCTCTATGTGTCTTCTACATTCTATGCATTTATCACCATGGTTCCTTCCATCCGCCATGCCATTCCCAGTCCACTCATCTACCTCACTTGATTAACATCCAATTCAACTTCCTTCTAGAAGCACCACAAGTCAAAAGGAGTCTGTCTTCTGGAAAACAATTGGTGCTTGATCTCTCCTTATCCTTTAACACCCAACACTAATGGTGTCATTACTTGAACGTATGTGTGTATGGATAATTACATACTATTTAATGATAAATTACTTGAAAGTAGAAATACACATATTTCATTAATATCTATATTTCCCACATGTCTAGTACAATGCAATATACATAGCAGACACTTAATATTTTGGGAATTATTGCATCTTCTTTTAGTCATTGAGAGCCATTACTTTGAGAGTCAGTATCATTCTTCTGGTCCTCGCTGACTTTAATGTCATTTGCATTTTTGTTACATATGTGAATAGAAGACAGAAAAAACCCCAGTTGAGAGTTTTTGTTGGTAGTAACCTAATTCATTCAGATTTTGCTACATATTGTTTGGAGCTCTAAGTGGTTTGAATGTAACAAACACGAGACCTATTTTGATTTATTCTAGACATACACTCTTGAACGACTAATAAACACTGATTCGTGTGAACATGTTTTCATCTTCTGATAATTTCCAATATTTTATTACACTTTGAAAAATATTCCCATGATAGTACTTCAGCAAATATAATTTCAACTATTAAATTTCAACATTACTACAATTGTTGGCATTATTAAACAACTTTTGCTGCTGCCTGGTGTTAGCTGCAGCTTAAATCCCAGATCATGGAGTGTTATTAATATTATAGACTTGGAATTAATTTCCAGATCAATGAATCAATCCTATCTTAATATTCTGTGTCTTTAATTGTCATTCATTTATTTTGTGAGTGGATTTCATAGAAGGAAGTTGCCTTAGGTCGCCAAGCTCATTTTTGTGGGTCTTTGCTCAGGGTTGAATTCCCTTTGTTGCCCAAGGACAGAGAGAGAGCCTTATGAACTCTTGGACCATGCTGATTAGATGGGTGGGCCACGTGCATTAAAGTGAAAACGAGGGCACCGACTCTGCAAATATATACTTGAAGGAGACATTTTAATACAGAAATGACAATAAAGACACACAATGCTATAAAATGGAAAACATCAATAACAGGGAAAATTTTATTTTATCAATAGTGGGATACTACCAGGGGGCGGGGGGTACACACCTCATCAATAAGGGTACCTGCATAATGAACATTTGTATACCTAACCCTGAATTGTATCCCACATCTTTAAAATAAAAAAAATTGTAAAAATATAAAAATTTCTTGCTACTAACATTTTAGAACTGACATGATCTAATCTGATTTTTTTCTTATTTGTAAACTCAGAAAGTGATAGTTTACCTTGTATTTGGTAGATGAATATAAAGAACAAAAATAATTGAGCATCTAATTCAGTAGAAGTCATCTCTCTCTCTCTACATGCATATGCATACAAATACACACGCATGCGTTTTGCATTTTGGAAACAAATTTCTTTCTTTTTTTTTTTTTTTTGAGTTGGAGTCTCACTCTGTCGCCCCAGACTGGAGTGCAGTGGCCACTCCCAGCCACCGCAGCCTCGACCTGCTGGGCTCCGGTGATCCTTCCGCCTCAGCCTTCCGAGTAGCTGGAACTACAAGTGTTCGCTACCACGCCCGGCTAATTTTTTGATTTATTGTAGAGATGAGGTCTCACCAAGTTGCCCAGGCGGGTCTCCAACCCGCGGGCTCAGGCAATCCAACCAATTTATTTCTTGAGGCCATTTTTTTTTTTGGGGGGGGGAGTCGAAGTCTCACTCTGTTGCCCAGCCTAGAGTGCAGGCGCACACTCATGGCCACTGCTGCCTTGACTTGCTGGGTTCAAGTGATCCTTCCACCTCAGGCTTCCAAGTAGCTGGAACTACAGAAGCACACCACCATGCCGGCTCAGTTTTTGATTTATTGTAGAAACAAGATCTCTCTAAGTTGCCCAGGATGTTCTCAAACCCCTGGGCTCAGGCAATCCTTTCATCTCGGCCTCCCAAAGTGGTGGGATGACCGGCGTGAGCAACCATGCCCAGCTGAGGTCATTTATTTCCCCTAAACTTGATGCTCTGGGGGTAAGCTATCTATTCTTTTGGCTTAGTGATGTCAATCAGTGCTCACACCTACAAAGTGCTTTATAAAACACTTGCAAGAGGCTTTCACAAGCATCACATTAGTTGATTTATAGAATGGGGACAATTTAGAACAAACGAGTGATTTAAGCCTAAGAGACTTGAAGAGACTGACAGCTTTGGGCTGCATAACTCAGACATGGCAGAGCTTAGATATTTGAGAATGGGTCAGCCAATACCATACCTGTTCCCCACAGCTGCCTTGGTATGTTGCCAACTTTAAGTTATCGTGGAGCTTATTTTTTCTGCTACTATTTTAGTTTCCACTTAATGTTAGTTAGCCACCATACTGTAATGAGAATATAGAAGGAGACCTACAGAAAAGAGAATGCCTAGGAATTATCAAAAGATCAGGCGCGGTGACTCAAGCCTGAAATCCCAGCACTTTGGGAGGCAGAGGCGAGAGAATTGCTTAATCTCAGGGATTCAAGACCAGCCTGGGCAACTGGGTGAGACCTTGTCTCTATAATAAATCAAAATATAAGGCAGGCATGATAGTGCATGCCTGTAGTTCCAGCGACTTGGACAGCTGAGGCGGAAGGATCGCCTGAGCCCAGCAGGTTGAGGCTGCGGTGGCCAGGAGCATGCCACTGCACTCTAGTCTGGGTGACAGAGTGATACACCAACTTAAAAAAAAAATACTAAGAGTAAATTCACTAATGACATGAAAAGGAAAGGAGAGAAAACATTTAAATGCATATATTCACAAACTTTCCCCTTCTGTCCCTAAAGGATAATTCAGAGCTACCTAGTTAATCTGGACAGCCTCCCATCCATACCCATTCCTATCAAGCAGTATCTGTTCAATCAGATTTGATATTGGGGGAGTGCAGAAAGAGAAAACATCGTTAAAGAGGAATCTGAAGAGGACAGCACCCAGATGAAGATGAATATTTTTTGTGGTTCCCAGGAAGTCTGAAATTTAAAAGTCGTATAGAGCTC
This sequence comes from Carlito syrichta, assembly GCF_000164805.1. NCBI lineage: Eukaryota > Metazoa > Chordata > Mammalia > Primates > Tarsiidae > Carlito > Carlito syrichta. The sequence continues at coordinate 1,002,195 of NW_007252063.1, forward strand.
TGTGATAAATGTAGTCCACTTGTACTTCTTCATGGAGTTAAAAAGAAAGAAAGAAAGAAAGAATTTGAATTATTTTGAAATTACAGCTGGCCTGTTCTCTTTTGCCAAAGTACTGCTCTGATTTTGGACAACAGGGGTCACAGTCTTTTAAGGGCACAGAGACTTGATGCAATCATAACCAAGGACCTTGTCACCTAGTACAGGAGTCAGATAGTCTGTAGGAAATAAAATACAGCATGAGAAGCACAAAGAGATACAGCAGGGCTTTAAGAATGCTCAGCTTAGCCAGGCTCAGTGGCTCAGCCTGTAATCCCGCGCCTTTGGGAGGCTGAGGTGAGTGGATTGCCTGAGCCCGTGGGTTCGAGACCCGCCTGGGCAGCGAGACCTCATCTCTGCAATAAATCAAAAAATCAGCCGGGCATGGTAGCGCGCGCCTGTAGTTCCGGCTACTTGGAAGGCTGAGGCGGAAGGATTGCTGGAGCCCAGCAGGTCGAGGCTGCAGTGGCCGGGAGCGGCCGCTGCACTCCAGTCTGGGCGACTGAGTGAGACTCTAACTCAAAAAAAAAAAAAAAAGAATGCTCAGCTTAGGGCTGGAAGCACCAGCAAAGTTTTTCTAGGGCAGATAAGTAAATAAGTTTTTAAGGGACAGAGAAAAACCAGACATCAGCATTGGAAGCGCAGTTTAAGATGTCTGTGGGTCATTGGTATATTGACCTAGTATACAATTAGGATGTGGATTTGGTTACAGATCTGAGGATACTGAAGCCATGACTATAAGTGAAATAACTTACTGAACAGAATTTTACCCATGATTACAAGTAGAATTTATAGGAAAAATAAAAGAGGTGAGGATGAACTTGAAAACCACAGTCTATGGGGAGACTAGAACCGAGAAGGCTGAGAAAGAGATCACTATCAATATTTTTACAAGGTTTTTTTTTAAATGATATTTTCATATGAAAAATTAGAGTTTTGTTTCTTATAATTTTTCCACATAAATTTACCACTTATTCATGTGTCACTGAAAATGCATAAAATTACAAAAGAATTGCAGAAAAAAGTCAATGAAAGAGAAGTAACATTAAAGAATTGACGAACAATATATTCTTATCATAATTACTTATACAATAATGTAATCATTGTCCAAAATGCAACAATATTTATGAAGTTTAAGTGTATTATAAAAGATAACATTTAGTATATTCAATTGGTCATTCCCAAGTGTGAAACAAATATACTAATATTTAAAATCATGTAACGTGTATCACTTATAATTTTCTACAAAAATGAAAAGTAGAACAATATAAGTAAGCATAAAATGTATATTTATCTGTTTAAACAGTTCCAATTTAATGATTATTAATACTGTTGAAAGCACTTTTCTGTGTAGTTAAGACCCTACTCAAATTTCATTCCTTTTTGTGAGAATTTACACATTTATTAAAGAGGAATTATTATCTTAACTTTCCCAAACTTTCATTTACTTAAACAAGGGCATTATATTCTTCTTATTCTAAAATAAAAACTCATAGAGATATGCCTTATTTATTTTTTTATTTACATATATATAGGATATTACTGCAATTCTGTATTATAATGTGATATTTAATACCTCTGGAAAATGTGACTATTTTTAATGACCTATTATTCTTCTATGATCCTATTTTCTTATGAAAACATTTCAATGACAATTTTCAAAACTTTAAGTATTTTTTTCTGATTATAAAAATAAATCCATCATTAAAACAGAAGGCCAAAATTTAAAGAAAAGAAAACAAACTTTCAGAAAGTTAAAATTCTTTTATCATATTAGTCTCTTACCTCTTATATATATTTTTTTCTCCATAAAAACACAAATGACATCATCCTATAAAGATATCCTGATCTGTTTTTTTAAATTTAAAAATTTGCCTGTCCCTTCTTTTATGACATAAATATTCTTCTAAAGTTTGTGTTTTAATGGTTCCATAACATTTCACTCTTTGAAAAAAATATAGTGTTTTTTAATAAAGTCTATACGATTACATACATGGGCTGTCTATAACTTTTACAGCTATTAAAACAGGCCGTGAGAAACATCCTTTTGTGTAAATCTTTTCAGACATTTCTAATTATTTTCTAACATTAAATAACAAGCTAGAAAACTGTTGGAAAGAAGAGATTGTGGAGGGATTTGATAAAAGGCCAAATAAGTACTGCATGCTCCTTGTATCTTTTTTTTATAGCATTTTCCTTGGAAGTCTTGATCAGTTGATCCACTTTACTGGTCTGAAACTGTGGATGGCAATGGTTCTATGCCAATTACACATAAGACATGTGTATAGGTCTACTATGTAGGTCTTACAATATATAAAATAGTCATGCACAAAGACTAAACTGCATGATATTTAACTCCCACTCCCTAAACTAATGACCTGTTCTTCTATGACATTCACCAAAGTTTCACAAGAATGTCTCCACAAGATGGGATGACTACCCTCTGGCTTTGGAATCCCAAAGGCACACACTCTGGGAGAATCACAGTTGGAATGGACGTCAGAGTTCTTACCTCTTGAAATTTTCAGACCACAAGCAAAGGAAGCTTTGGAGTTCCTGGATTATCTGCCTGCTCTAGCTGCCTGACTCTGGAAGTGACAGAGGTCCTCAAGGGTAGCTCGGGGTCCACAAGATAGCTCGGCCCCTGGGTGCCTGCCATTGGTTAAGAACCTTGTGCCAGTTGAAATGCTCCATGCTAATTCTGGTTTCCCACATCCTTAAAGCTAGAAATAGCTTTCCCTCTTAGGAAGTTTTATCTTTCACTCTACTTGTAGCTCACGCGTTGGACCCCAAATTGGAAGTAAATTCATTCATAGTTACTTATTCTATCACTTAAAGTCGGGAGATTAAAAGAAAAGAAAATGCATTGACTTTAAAGACACTATAAAATCGCACAGTTATAATCTTTCAGAGAAATGCAGTGTCCTGGCATTCTGAAAGGTCAAAAAGGCTGATGGATTGACGTTATGAATTCTGTGGACGAAAGTCAGAGGGCTGCACGAGGTGTCATGGAGAACTAGCCCACTCGGCCAAGCTGGACTCACCTGGAGCCGAAGCTCATCACTTCCCGCGGAGCTGGTGCCAACATGCTGTCAGTCAGACATCTTTAAGTGGAAAATCACGGGCCAGGAACTGCTTGCCTATTATTCCTACCTGGAACAAAATACAGTGTCAGTCATATTTTTTCATGTTCCTTGAAGCGTAATAAGATATTCATTATGTTATCTTTTCCTGTCACATTCGATACTCATTTATCAGAATATTCAACACAAAGGAAAGAACCATAAACTCTTCACCTCTCTAATTTACACCTCAGTGATTAATATAGCGCCTGTAGAAGTCAAAGGGACCATCTATATTTTATCTCCTATAAAAATCTTCCTTACAAAAGGTTATTTATTATTTGAGTGCAATCATTCCTATTCATTTGGTTTAAGTCACTGATGTGTTAATTTAGGAAGCCATTTTCTACATATTGTCCTTGGAGACTGTGTACGTCAAAATACATTTTTAAGCCACAGGAAGGAGCTAACGTTGAAAACGTTCCATTTTCTGCATATTTTTTTCTTTTTATTTAACCATGAAAGAGAATCTCAGTAGGAGACAGAATAATGCACTTCGTTCGTTTTATACCTATGCTGTTTTATATTCCTCAACCCGAGAAACACTGATCCTTCTTAAAACACACGAGTGTCGCTCCTATGAAACGTATGATGAAAAGACACAATTTGATCACAAGGTGAAGCCATAAGTTTGGTGCAAACCTTAGAGCTGGACTGCCTCTGTGATTGGGACATGCCAGGCAGGGTCCTTTACTGGCCCCAGACGGTCACTTGGCCTTCAGTGCTCTCAGGCTTGCTCCAGTCTGGTGTGCAATTTGGTGGTTTCAGGAGCCCTACCTCCTGTTTCGGTTGGTCCAGCATTGGCTGTGCCTCCCGACTGCTCCCCGTCCTTGCAGGGCTTGACGTCTGACTCTGAATTAAACCTGATGACGGGAATCCTGCCATCTGCTGATTTCATTTGAATGCCCACCACCCACCTGGACCTTCAAAACCGGGATTGACCAGGTCAATATACCCCAGTGCTTGATCCATCTGCCAAGGCACCCTTTTATCTCTTGCTATACCTACTTGACCCTTATTGCTTGTTTGAATCACTACGTGATGCCAGGTACTGCCCTCTGTGAATGAATAATGTATTTCAATAAATGCAGCGAGATCTGTCTTGTGGTGTCAAACCAGGACCCTCTTATTTTTTTCCCATCTTGCTATTATTTTATTTTATTTTTTTGAGTCTGGGTCTCACTGTGTTGTCCAGGCTGGCATATGTGACACACTCACGGCCACTGCAGCTCCACCTGCCGGGCTCAGGCGATCCTTCCGCCTCACCCTTCCAAGTAGTTGGAACTACAGGCACACGCTACCACGTCCGGCTTATTTTTTTAAATTATTGCAGAGACAAGGTCTCACCAAGTTGCCCAGGCTGGTCTTGAACCCCCGAGCTCAGGCAATTCTCTTGCCTCGGCCTCCCAAAGTACTGGGATGACAGGCTTCAGCCACTGCGTCTGGTGCTATTCATTATTTAAACAATTTTTTTTCTATGCAATATGATGTGATGGGTTCCAGAATGACTCTCTTGACACGCATTGAAGAACTCAAATCTTAAGAGTGAATATTGCTTTCTCTTTGCAGCCCTTTTTAAAGTTCAGATTTTGGTCAGCTCATTCTAGAACCCACTTTGCTACCTTCCTTTCTTTGGCTGCTGCCACAATAGACTTCCATCAGTTCTCACTTAGATAATAACCTCTTCAACAATGATCTGGCGCCAGACGAAAACAGACGGCACTTTCGAATTAGGATAATTTGGGGACAGCTTCATGGAAACCTATTTACACGAAGACTGTGGCCTGCACGTAGGCAAACCACAAGGGAAGGTGTGGCGGACTGGGTACCACGCCTAGGCCTCCAGGGATGCGGGCGAGGAACACTTGCTGCCTTCTAGAAGGAGTCAGGTATGGAGATGGCCTCCAGGAAAGGGGCAGTGATCTTGGTGTGGGAGTCACAGGCAGCACAAGGCGACAGCATAGATGGGCGCTGAGGATAAGCCACTCTCGTCTTCTCCCTTCCCTCGGGTTTCCTGCCTAAAGATGACCTATGGAACAGACATTATTGGAAAGCCCAGAGCATGGGCGCCTGTTGGTGAACTCCATTCAGGCAACTTTCCAGGGTTAGACAGGAAGATGGAGGAGGGTAAACAGGGAATCTAAAGGGGGAAGCAACATCCACCCCTGGGGAGAGGAGAACCTCTTCTGTCGATGGTGCTGGGAAAACTGGCTGACCACATGCAGAAGATTGAAACAAGACCCCTACCTCTCGCCATACACAGAAATCAACTCTAAGTGGATCAAAGATCTAAACGTAAAACCTCATAAGAACTTTAGAAAGTGCAGGAGGCACCCTCATGCAAATTGGAAGTGGCAACCAGTTCCTGTTCAAAACCCCAAGTGACCAGGCCATAAGAGGTAAGATAGGCAAGTGGGGCCTCATCAAACTGACAAGCTTCCGCAAAGCCAAAGAAACCATCAAGAGGACAGGGAGACAGATCACAGACCGGGGAAAAATATTTGCCAACTGTACGTCAGACAAAGGCCGACCATCTAGGATCTACAAGAAACTCAAACGTGCAAAACAAACAAACAAGCAAACAAACAGCCTCATTACAAAGTGGGCAAAAGATGTGAATAGACACTTCTCCAAAGAAGACATACGAGCAGCCAACAGATACATGAAAAATGCTCCACCTCACTAGTCATCAAAGAAATGCAAACTAAAACCACAACGAGATAACATTTAATTCCAGTCAGGATGGCCATCATCAATAAGTCAAAAAGCAACAGATGCTGGAGAGGATCTGGTGAAAGGGAACACTTCTACACTGTTGGTGGGAGGGTAAACCAGTACAACCTCTGTGGAAAACAGTGTGCTGATTCCTAAAAGATCTAAAAATCGACCTTCCGTACGACCCCGCAATCCCCCTCCTGGGAATATACCTGGAGGAACTCAAATCACTCTATGAAAAAGACACCTGCACAGGCATGTTTATTACAGCACTATTCACAATAGCAAAAACATGGAACCAACCGTGCAGCCCATTGAAAGAGGACTGGATAAAAAAAAAAGGGGGGTACATATATAAGATGGAATATTATGCAGCCATAAGGAAGGACAAAATTATGGACTTCGCAGCAACCTGGATGGACTTGGAGTCTATAATACTGAGTGATCTATCACAGAAACACTCATAAGCAGATCTTGAACAACTATCGTAATACTCTAGGAAAGGGATTGGCCATAGTGGGATACTGCCAGGGAAGGGGAGAGGTGGGTTTGGCAGTAGTGGGAAACTGCCAGGGGAGGAGGGGCACACCTCATGACTAAGGGTACAGGCATAATGGACATTTGTATACCTCACCCTGAATTGTATCCCACATCTTTAAAA
>NW_007252063.1:1008822-1066024 GCF_000164805.1 Carlito syrichta
TTACAACAGGGGAAACAGAAGAGAGCATGAAAAACACTTGTATTCATACTTAAGGGCATGAGATTTAGAGCCAGATTTTGGTTTCAGTCCTAGCTCTATCGAGATGTATTTTATTTATTTATTTATTTATTTATTTATTTATTTATTTATTTATTTATTGAGTTGGGGACTCACTCTGCTGCCCAGGCTGGAGTGCAGTGGCATGCTCATGGCCACTGCAGCATCGACCCGCTGGGTCTCCGCCTTCCAAGTAGCTGGAACTACAAGCACATTCCACCACACCCAGCTAATTTTTTGATTTATTGTAGAGACGAGGTCTCGCCACGTTGCCCAGGCTAGTACCCAACCCCTGGGCTTAGGCCAGGCTCTCGCCTTGGCCTCCCAAAGTGCTGGGATGACAGGCTTCAGTCACCCCACCCAGCCCCCAGTATCATCTCTCTAATTGAGATGATAATATGCATTCCAGAATTTTGTTAGACTAAATGACACAACACACCTAGAACATCTACTAGTAAGTGGCTTTTCCTCTTCCAATACAAAAATAAATCCCCACAGACAATCACGCCCACGGCACGCATGTATTTTCAAACCACTGTTCTCTCATCAGCGTTGTTCCTTCTGCTGAACTATCAGTTTGCTCCCTCATCTCAATCTCAGCTGGCCTAGGAAAACACCCACTCATGTTCTACCATCCATGAGATGATCTGAAGGCTCTTTCTCCAGAAAAGGCGACTGCTCCCTTTCTGCTCTTCCGTGGCTTGCACCCCACCACAAAGCCATAAGACCACGTCTGGCTTCCTGTTTGACTATGGGCTTCTTGAGGGAAGGGAGAGTCTGGCTGACAGATTTCTAATCCCCAGAAAGTGCCACCCTGCCAGGCTCTTAATGGTACTTAGAGTATAAATGTGTATGCATTTCTGGAATACTTCAGTTACAATGTAAAAAAACAAAAAAAGAAAGAAAAAAAAAGAGGCAGAGGTTTCTGCAACTTTGGGAGTAAGACTAACACAGAAAGTCAAGAAAACTGAAGAGAAGTTCTCAAAGGAAAATCCAAGCACCTTTGTCACTTTTCTTTGGGACAGCCTTACTAGAAAATTCCCCTCATTCATTCCAAAGTTGCCAAAAGCACTAGAACTAATTGATTTCAAGCATGAAATGAGTGCTAACTAGCCGGCTGACGACGACCACTAACGCCTCCATGTCTCTAACTATCTGAGTCAGTACCAAAACAAAACGGTTGCGTTCCCAAGATTTCCTCAGTGACTTGGCCACGGTTCTCCCCCACAATTGCTAAAGACATTTATTCTGTTTTGCGAATAGGCGATGAATTCTCATGATTCACCAACCTCAGTGGCACACAAGAGTTTACAGGACAAAACGGTGCTCTCATCCTTACTTCCATCCTCCTTTCTCATTTCCAACTATCAGCAAAACCACACTTACTGGCATCCGTGTGTCCTCGAAAACTTTGCTCTGGCAGACAAACGCTTAGGCACATGTGCATATTCTGATCCTCTACCGCCTTTAGAAAATGCAGGTGCTGCCGACAGTTATGCAGTTATAGACCTTGCTTTTTTAAAAAAGAAAGTAAATCAGGTAGTTTTTATATCAGTAAATAAAGAGCGTCTTCATCATATTTTCAGCTTCCAGTCCTTCAATTGCTCTGATGTGTCATGCTATGTACCCAGAAGGCCCCCGAATTGATTTTTAAAATGTCCCTTGCCAGCATGAAAGAGGTTATAACAAATGAATCTGGGAGTGTACATTAGTATCTAAGAGATACATCTGTAGGATGGAGTCCTATACCTTGAGGGTAGGAAGGTCAAAGGGCAAATGTATTTGTCACTTTTAAATACGAAATTCAATGTCCTTTCTTGAGAATTACATCATTGTGCGCTCTCACCAGCAGTCTACAAGGCTGCTTGGGTGAGCAGACTTTTGATTTTTTTGCACGTATGGCAGGGGAGCATCTTTATCTCATTGCCATTTTAATTAGCATTTCCTGAGGTAATGGGAGCATCTTCTCATAACATTTAAGTGATGCCTGTGTGTTTTTTCTACGAAATTTCTGTTAATACCCTTTGCCATTTTTTTCATTCCAAACGCAATGCAATTTGTAACATTATTATCCTATGTATTTTTTAAATGAAGCAAAGCCACTAACGACATCAGCAAAATATTTCTCTGTCTTGAGTGTTTTTAAAGCTTTTCTCCCCAAACTTCCTGCAACCTGCTAAGAGAGAAAACATGACTAAAAAAAGGTCCCACAGTGCCCTCTGGTGGCATCCTGCGCTGTTGCAACTTCCCTGCATTAATTCTTCAGGGAGAAGCTGCAGGTGGACATGGCTAGATGCCAGCATCTTGCTTGGGCTCTAAGCCTACCCGGAGCTCCTGGGCTCTGAGACCTTATGGAAGTGCATCCACACCACCCGTGAAGAGACACTGGAGCTTCTTTAACCCTTGAGAAACGAGATGAGTGCCTGAAACTCGTTTGGAGTTCTAACAGAGGCAGGGCTGATTTCCTTCCTAGTTGCTTTGAAGGAGGGCCTTGGAATATTTCGTCCATGGGTTGCTTTACTTTTCCCTGTAGAGTAGTAAGTTAAAAGAGTTGTCATCGCTTCCTGGCATTCTGAGTATTAAACAAACAAACAAAAACCAAAGTCACAGAGTCAGGCCAGTGAGAAGCCTGACACCCATGGATTCATGCCACAGGTGTCTGGAGCCTGTGTGTAGTGTTCCATGCACCTGAGACTTTTCTTCCTAAACACAACAGACAAACATTTCTGCCTCCTGGAGCATATATTCTAGTTGGTGGAGGTGGAAGATAAACAGCAAACATGTAGTTAAGCCAATCCTATGCTATTTTTGAAGCTATGAGTTTTGACCATGCGCGTGGGAGGCGAATTTTTAAGTTCCAAGAGCAAAAGAAAGGGCAGGCCTCATTCAGAAAGCGACATCTGAAGAGGAATGATAAAGCAGGTATAGGGGTTGATGATGCAGCTCTCTGGAGGAAGAGCTTTCCCCGAATTAGCAAGTTCGGATGCTTGGTAAGTGCAGAAGACACCCGGAACTTCCCATTTGAGGAGTAAAAGCCTTTTCTTCTCGCTGCTGGGAGTGCTACTGACTCTGGTCACAGCTCTCACCCCACTCTGGAACTTGCCAGCCATGCAACTTCAGCGAGGTGTCACTCAAGGGTAGGCTGCTCCCGGTGACTGCTGGATACAAAAGAGAAAGACCTGGCCTGTTAGCCACAGGATGATGGACTTCAGGTGGCGTTGGCTAGGGCTTGTGGAGACTGCATGGCATCCCTCTTCTGCTGGTCCGTCCTGCTGTTCACTTCCCTTTCACAGATGTTGGCCCTGATAACACTTCTTACAAGCTTCCAGTACATTCATCTGTGTCTCAGTCTGCTTATCTGAGCAGCAGCGAGCCATCCAGTTTGCAGCTGACAATGAGATACAGCGTTAATTCATCTTTTCCCCAAGTCGTTTTGTAGGATATCTACTATAGGCTAGCACTGATTTGGGCGCTTAAAATACTGCAGTAAAAATAAAGCACGCACACAATTCCCTGTCCATAAGGATCTTTAATTATAACAGAGAAGATGGACATTAAATAAGAGCAATAAAATGCATTCTAGATCACACTGCAATAAATACTCAGGGGGGAAACAAAGCAGCAAAACGGTGTTAAGAAATGCCCTGGGGCCCGGCTCGGTGGCTCAGTCTGTCATCCCGCACCTTTGGGAGGCTGAGGTGAGTGGATGGCCTGAGCCCGCGGGTTCGAGACCCGCCTGGGCAATTTGGCGAGACCTCATCTCTACAGTAGATGAAAAAAAATAGCCAGGCGTGGTAGCGCGCACCTGTAGTTCCAGCTACTTGGAAGGCTGAGGCGGAAGGATCGCCGGAGCCCAGCAGGTCGAGGCTGCGGTGGCCAAGAGCGTGCCACTGCACTCCAGTCTGGGCGACCGAGTGAGACTCCAACTCAAAAAGAAAAAGAAAAAAGAAAGGCTCTGGGAAGAGGTTGCAATTTTCAATATGGGAATGAGGTAAATCCCTACTAAAGTGACATTTGAGTAAAGACCTGAAGGAAAAGAGAGGCTCATGCATGTGGATAACTGGACTGAGAGCATTCCAGGCATAGGCAACGTGAAGAGCATGGGTGGACACATGCCTAGACGGTTTTAAAAAACAGTGAGAAGCCGGGCATGGTGGCTCACACCTGTCATTCTAGCACTTTGGGAGGCAGAGGTGAGAGGATTTCCTGAGCCCGGGGGGTTCAAGACCAGCCTGGGCAACCTGGCAAGACTTCATCTCTACAATAAATACGAAAATCAGCCGGATGTGGTATGGTTTCAGCTACTAGGAAGGCCGAGGTGGAAGGATCCCCTGAGCCCAGCAGGTCAAGGCTGTGGTAGCCGTGAGTATGCCACCGCACTCCAGCCTGGGTGACACAGTGGGACTCTGACTCAAAAATTAAAAAAATAAACAACAGTAAGAAATTCATCTTTTCTTGAAGCAGATTGCATGAGGAAAGAAGCATACGAGAGATGGCCAGAGTCACGAAGACACATCATCTGAAGGTGAGGAGGTTATTTTAGGGAGTGGGGACATTAGCTTTGACTTCAAGTGAGATGAAAAGCAAGTGAGGGGTTTTGAGGAGAAAGCTGACAGGACCCACCTTGGCCAGAGGTGGAGACCAGGCAGAAGGAGCTTAAAGTGAGAAGTAGAAAAAAAAATTTAAAGGCTACAACAACAATCTAGAAAAAAGATAAATACAGCTAGTGAGGAAGCGTAGAGACAGTGAAAAGTGGCTGGAGTGTGGACACGTTGAAAGGTAGAAAGGACAGGACCGGTGAAGGGGAGATAAAGCCAAACCCGATGTTTTGGAACAGAACGGCAGAAGAGGTGGAGCTAGCATTTATCCCGAAAGGTGAAGTTATCTTGATAGAGGATGACCAGGATAGGGGCTTTGCGGGGGATTATTAAGTGATCCATTGTGGACATTGTAAGACAAGCCAAAAAGAGCACGCACTCTATGTTCAGGCGACGGATTTTATTAGAGTAAAGCACCTGAGCTGACACCAAAGTGGCATCAGCCCCAACTTGAAGCAGGGAGGGTCTTTCATGTGCCAGTAGGGTAAGGGGGTCGGGAGTGGAAAATTTCTTACAAGCAGCTGAGCTCAGGGGACAGGGGAAAGGGCTCCATGAGAAGTCAGTTGGGTCTTCCCTTTCCATCTCTGTGAACCCGGGGCAAACGGCTCCTTGGGAAGGCATAGCGGCCTTTCTTTCCTACTTTTGTGAGCCTTTTTGGGGGGGTTAGAGCAGAGCCTTCCTGTTTTTCAATGTTAAGATGGGCTAGAGGGGCAGTTTCCTGTGTAGATCAGTGGGAAAGGGGTAAGGAGGGGTCGGTGGGGGTGACTGAAATGTCCATTTCAAGTCCCCGTTAGGCATTCGGATGAAGATATCCAACTGGGAGCTGGGTAAAGAAATCTGAGATTTGGGGGCAGAAATATTCCTAGAAGCCTAATTTTGGAAGTCGTTAGGATATGAATGGCATTAAAAGCATTAAGATCACATGAGGTCACCACCCAAGGGTGGTCTGAAAAGAGGTCCCAGGACTGAAGTCTTGGATCCTCCGACTTTCAGAGATTGAGGAGACGAAGAGAAAACCAGGAGAGAAGAAGGAAAGGGAGCTGGTTGTGACACACATAGGAAGGGAAGGGAGAGGGTTCCCACAAGCCAGCTGGAAACGATGATTCAAACAGCAGCGTCCTACCATGACAGATGTTGCAGTTAAGCCATGCGAGAGGAAGACTGAAGATTGCACATGGCATCTGCAACATAGAGCTCATGGGTGACCATGACAAGATGTGCTTAGTGCAATCCTTAGGGGTGCTAGATTGTAAGGTGATCAAGATAATCTAAGAGGGGAGAAATTAGAGAACTGACTCATGCTATCTCCATGTACAAATAGAACATTTTAAAAAGTGAATCAGACTGGTGTCAAAGAGCATCCATCGATCCAGTCCCAAAACGTCAAGTCACAGACCACGTTCTCTGACCATGATGGAAATAAGCTAAGAATCAGAAACAAAAAGGGAAGCACACATACAAAAATAAAATCTATATAAATCTGGACATTTAAACATAAAATTGTAAATGACCAGAGAAGAACTATTATTGTAAATTGCAAGAATATCTAAACTGAAAAATGAAGCTATTAGATATTCAAACTAAAAGAAGCCTTTGGGGTGCTTATCCCTTCCGTCAAGCTTCACCTTTACAGGCTGGGCACCACGTACAGCACAGTTACTTGAAAAATCTGCCATGAATACAAAGTCACGACCTTATACCTTCTTTCTAGGAGGAGGAGATTCCGCGCTTATCTTCCTCCTAGACTGCATGCAGCTTAAAAGCAAGCCCTGACTCTTGGTCACCTTTAGCACTTGACAAAATACCTATGATATGGGTGGTGCTCAACGCATGCTTGTTTAATGAATGGGTACGGTGAATTTGTGAACCATTCACCATATTGCAATAAGATAAGCATAACTGAGAAACATATAAAGCACTCTGTATGGCAGAAAACACCTAGCTTAGTAAGTGGAGCGTGAGACGTCCAAAGTTAAGTTATGTTGAGTTAATTAAACAAAAAACAACACATTTCCTTTCAAGGTATCTGCAAAAATAAGCTCATGGAAAGAGTGCAGGGTTCAATAGCTGCATCTCAGTCCCCAAAAGGGATCCCACGTCTGAGGGGAGCAGTGAAAGGGAACCTTACTCTTTCCTCATGGTGGGTCTCCAGGCTACTGCCCCTGCCACCCCAACTCTCCTGCATAAACACTGGTGTCCTGAGTGCAGCTTGATCGGTGGAAAGACTGGAAAAGAACTCACAAAACACAGAAATCCATTGATGGTGCAGTGGACACCTAAGTTCTAAAGCCACAGTTTTTTTTTTTTTTTCAACCCACACCTAGCACCTCAAGTAATTTTCGCAATAAAATGAAAGCGAAAACTTACAAGAGTCCCGTGGCAACTTAAAATATGCTTTAATTGAAGCACAACGCTATGTGAAGCAGAACTATGGATATGTGCTGACTCATTATCATTTTTATAATGCAAATGACAGGATGAGTAATGATTATATATATTAAAATCCTGATTTTGGAAGCCATGCGTAGAGTTCTATTTACTTGTGAAGATCAGAAAAAAATGCCTGAAAAAAATGAGTTTTTCTCTCAAGAGCCCAAAAATACCACAAAAGAAATTATCTTTTTATAAAAAGCGATTTGGATGAGATGAAAAGTTGACACTTTCCTTTCTCATGTGTTTCTACTCGTACAAGAGGCTCATTCAGTATGGTAAGTAGCTCTCAATTATACAAATACCCTCATTTAGTTTTCAACAAGGTACCTTGGGATATAACGGTAAATTTTAGTTGTCCATATTCTTTCCAATTATATTGAACATGCACTCTTGAGACGGCAATAACATCGAAAATATCATGCCATGTAGGTAGCGGAAGGTCAAGTTAAATTTTCATTCCGATTCGTGGTTCTAAAGACTGAAGTCCTTGAAGTTAGCATTGTTGTGACTATTTTATCTTCCAAGAGATCTTTTTTCCTATAACATGTGTGAAACTAAATGAACACCTTATCTCTGCACATGAAGCGCTTCAAGTAATGTGCCTATAAAGGTGATCTCATTAAATCGGCCATCCCTGCAAGTGAATATGCCTGTTTTTAGACAGGCCAAATCAAGAAAGATGGCATTCTGGGCAATAGACCTTTAGGGAACATCATGAGTCGAAGAGTTACCGATGAATTTTCTTGACGCAGGAATATCCTGCAAGCAAAAGGCCATTATATTTTGTCATCTTGACTTTGTCAAGAAGGGGGAAGAGGGAGAGAAGAAAGGTAAAGGTGAAGCTGGGGAGGAGGAAAAAAAGAAATAAAGTTCAGATCACGGAAGATCGTTGAGATTGTTATTGCTGAGAGTAAGTTTGTTGCTATTTGTTTGCCCTGTGTGGTCTCTTGCTCTTTTTCCTTCTTTTAACACCTGATTAAAAGTCAACTCCCTTATGAGATGGGCCATCCTGCTTAAAGCAGATGTTTTGTGCTATTTACTATACTTAAGGGTTGTGCTGTCATCCTCTGTCAACACTACTATCACTCTATTTTATTTTTTAAATTTTTATGTATACATTTATGCTTTTATTTTCTTCTTATTTTTTAAATTGAGTCGGAGTCTCACTCTGTCACCCAGACTGGAGTGCAGTGGCCGCTCCCGGCCACCGCAGCCTCGACCTGCTGGGCTCCAGCGATCCTTCCGCCTCAGCCTTCCAAGCAGCCGGAGCTACAGGTGCACGCCACCACACCAGGCTAATTTTTTTATTTGTTGTAGAGTTGAGGTCTCGCCAAGTTGCCCAGGTGGGTCTTGAACCCGCGGGCTCAGGCAATCCATTCTCGTCTCCACCTCCCAAAGTGCTGGGGTTACAGGTATGAGCTACGACGCCAGATTTTTTTAAAAAAATATGACTATCTTTTTTGTTAGAGTAGGATATTCCAGAAAGGAATGTGCATCCCTTAGTTTTTACTGCTGCCACTCTTTTCTTGCTAAGTCTCCCCTTTGATACCAAACCTTGTGCCTAGAAAATAATAAACCCTATTGAAAGTTTGGTGAAGAAATGATGGACTGACAAAAATGCTAAACATGTAAAATATAAATAAAACTAAAAATAAAATTGAGAGATAAAAGTCAAATAGCCATGCACTTTTAGCCTCCCCTCTTTGGTGAAGGATTTCTGTTTCTAATGATAAAATCTAAATATTCATATTCCAGAAATACATTTTTAAGGGTAAGTAGGTAATATTTAGCCAAACATTTCAAGAAGGCATACACCACTATGCCAAGTCAGTTTAAATCATTTTTTTTTGGTAGAGATGAGGTTTACTGTGTTTTCCAGGCTAAATTTCCCTTTTATTTAGAACCCAGTGTGAACTTGACTTTGGTTACATCCAACCAAACTATTTCTCAGTTAGACTCTTCACATAATTGAGATCTCTCTTAGTTATACATAACTTGCCATTGTAGCCCAGTCTATAGGTATCAGGCATGATCTGTATCACTGTCAGTTTCCTTGGTCTTATTTTTGGTCCCAGATACCACTGTGGTAACTATCTCTGTGTGCATGGTGGCTGATTTCATCAGGCTGACCTAACCTGATAACGATTTGTCTTCAGCCCATGCTACATACCTCCCATCTTTTTTTCTGGAGCATTCATGTGGCATCAAGATGGAGATGCTATGAAATCTGGTTTAACCACCACACGTGTGCCACCCAGCATGGTGGGGAGTTCATTTCCCAAGAGGCAAAACCTTGACGAATGAGCTAGGGAGGCTGATGGAGACATATCTTCCCTTTCTTTCCTTGGACCAACGATCTGAAGCCTCCTTCTATCTATCTTCTAAGAAGAAAGAAGAGGGATATCCAACTATCTTTTGAACCCCGGGTCCATAATACACTTTCTTGTTCTCTTCCCTTTTTTCCTTCCCTCACTCCATCTGTCCCTCATTCTTGTTACCTAAGATCATGGCCCCAAATAACACCAAGAGAACATCATCTTTTGTTCTAATGTCTGGGAAAACTGGGTCAAGGCCGTTGGAACCAAGCACAGCACAAGAAAGTACACGCCGAAGGAAAAAGGATTTTTGGGCTGAATTACTCACTGATGTGAAAGTAGCAGAAATGCCTTTTTTGGTAGTAGCTGAATTACTCACTGATGTGAAAGTAGCAGAAATGCCTTTTTTGGTAGTAACCGAGGTGGTGACAATCCATGGTATACAAATGTATCACAAATACTTGAAATTTTTTACTGAAAATTAATTAAGATAAAAAATAGGAGAAAGGTGAAACGTTAGCTGTAGATAATATACAGCTATAAGATTTATTAGCTGAATGGTAGAGACAATGATAATTATAAAGAGGTCTAGCTTTTGTTGACTGAATTCGAAGCCTTGAGGAAAAAAAAAAGAAGGGATAGGTTCAGGGCATCCATCTCCAATCCAAGGCAAGCTGTGAAAGTCTGAGGGCCTCCATGGCGGTTTTTGGAGACATCCTTTATCGTCTAGGAGTGAAAAGCAGACCTGTACCCGACAACAGACCTAGGCTTTTAATTATAAAAGCAGTATCACTGTTTTTGGAAACTATCTAGACTTGATAAATTGATGACAAAGCCATGGCCCTTATTTATTTATGTGTTTGTTCTAAGAGACAGAATTTCACTCTGTCACCCAGACTAGAGTGCCGTGATGCAATCATAGCTCACTGCAATTTCGAAGTCCTGAACTCAAGAGATCCTCCTGCCTCAGCCTCCTAAATAGCTGGGAATCCAGGCAGGCACTATCAAACTTGGCTAATTTTTTGTAGAGATGGGGTCTCACTCTGTTGCCCAGGCTGATCTCAGGCTCCTGGTCTTAAGTGTTCCTCCCACCTTGGCCTCCCAAATTGCTGGGATTGCAAGTATGAGCCACCATGCCTGGCACAGCCATTTTTGAAAAAAAAGCAAAACAAAACGTGGGAAACTAAGGACTAGGAAGAGATATTCGAGTGGGTGAGCCTGAGAATTTTGAAGCTCGAAGATTCTCTGAATCCTCTTGACTATTAAAAACCATATCTTCTAACCTTTTAAATAAAAATTTTACTTGTTCTTGCCTGGGGAATGTGCATGGATATTATCTGAGATAGATTCCTCACAAGATAATGTCATTCTCTTAAGAATTCTCTCTACACAATCCCTCTTTGCCTTTAGACCAATAACTGGGGTGCGGTCTCAGTAAAGTCTGAGTAAAGAAGTACAATTTTGCTTCAAGAGGAAACAGATTATACAATAAAGTGTATTACCTAGCTGATATTTAGAGTGGAAACCAAGTTTAAACATGTGGAAGTCAATTGATTTTATTGGACTAAGGTAGAAGAGCCATATAGGGGTGAATATAACACGAATCACCAAACTTACTCATGATTTGAATTCAGTGTTTGGGCAGAGACATCCGGCCCAGCCAAACATGTCCTTTGGGAATGACTCCTTGAAAGTTTGCACACAATCATAACCTATGGTAAAGGAAGCAGAGATGCTGGAGTATTCTTTGGCAAAGTATTGAGGAAGAACAGAGGTTTAAGATGGTCATAAAATTGTAATCGATTTACCAGAAAAGATCTGAGAATGCATCACCTGAAAGTTATGTGCCAGGGCAAGCCCAAAGGATTCAGTCCTCATAAAGCAGTGAAATGAACGCGTTGGGGAAAAGGGAAGTTGTAACTTTACAAAGCTCAAAGGTATTAAAGACAGGAGATTACTGGGTTCTGTAGTATCGAGAGAACAATGGGATTCCAGAGTATAGTAAGTCAGCTGACAGCACTTAACCATCAGAAGAAATGTAGACATAAAAGGTGGAATACCTAGCAACACTGGATTGGCTGTCATCGTCCCTTGACCCACAAGCATTCTTGGCAACGACTGGTAGTTCATGGTATACCTTGTGGCAAGTTTTACATACAACTAGCTAGGATATTGTTCAATTCTAATACTAAGGAAAAAATAGAGTGGTGGTGAGCAGAAGACTGACATCATTCATTGCAACGGATATTGTTTCTCACTCATTTTTGACAACCAAGTTAGTTGAATGAGAGGCTGGTTTTTATTGGGGAAGAATTCTACAATACTACTAACAGTACTCATGTAATAAGTATCTCCCCTTATCCAAAGAGTCCTGGTAGCACCATTTTCCCAATGTGATTCACTGGAGAGAGTCAAATACCCAGAAATGTTAAAGACTGTTAGAAGCACAATTTAATGCTGAAAATAAAATATGTGAAATGTTATCATGGACTTCTAGTCAGGACTTATAGAGAACAGGGATTAAATTAAATTAAATTTTTTCCAAGTCCATTACACAGTGTGTCTGGTATGCTTGCAAATCCATCTGACAGCTATTTCCCTGAGAAAAACGCAAGAATATTTTTAAATGCACATATAAGAAGAATATAAGTAGCGACTAGAAGAGCCCTGCTATTGGGTCCCCATTCTGTGGCATAAGGAACATTGGGATAGAGGGGGGAAAAGTCGACCATCCTTAGGCTGTTCCCTACCTTCTTGGCCTGGGTGGTAAATAATATGCAGGAACAAATTTTAGGATGAACTACAGAAATTAGTACCAGCATCAAAGACTTGAAGAAGGCAAAGGTGGTAAGCCCCATCATGTCTTCATTCATTTTGTTCAAGCAAAATCAAAACGAAGCAAGGGTGATGATTGTGATGGTTAATTCTATGCACTAACTTGGTTGTGGTGTGGTACCCAGATATATGGTCAATATTATTCTGGATATTTCTGTGATCGTATTTTTGGATGAGACTAACATTCAAACCAGTGGAATTTGAGTAAAACAGCTTGCCCTCTATAATGTAAAGGAGCCCCATCTAATCAGCGGAAGGCCTGACTAGAACACAAGACTGACCTCACCTCAGCCAGAGGGAACTCTGCAGGTAGACGGCCTTAGGACTCAAACCGAGTTGTCAGCCTTCCTTAGGCCTGCAGCCTGATGGCCTTAGAGAGCATGTTTTAGACTCCATAATCATGGAAACCAATTCCTTCACATCTCTCTTTTTCTCTCTCCTCTCCCATATATATACAACTTTTCCTCCCCGCCAATGCCCATTGGTTCTGTGTCTCCAGATAATTCTAATACAATGATAAACTACCATAACCTTAAACAAGTTACCCGGCAGGATACAGTATTTTTACTAGAGCAAGTTACCAGAATCTGGTGTATAAGATTCATACTCAGTGAAATCCTCTTAGTCCTCTGCTTACAATAGTCACTGCCGAAGCAATGAGTTTGCATAATTTAACTAATTTTTGCAGGTACCACTTGACAATGTTTTATATCATGCCCATGCTACATACCTATAACTCCCCACTCAGGGTTTTATCGACATGTGGCATGTGATGTCCATACAAAAATTGTCACATACACACACACACACACACACAGTGTTGCAGTTAACCTTTGCAACTGCAATGTGTGTAAATTAAAAATTTCTTAGTTGTGTTTTTTAATCACATTTTTTCATCCATTTGCTACTGTGAAGGACTCTAGGTATTTAGGACTTTTGACTGGAAAAAAAAAATCATAATTGTTCCATATAGTTGTACCAATAACCTCTTCTTGCATCATCTTTATTCCTATTACATTGGGAATAATATTTATTTTAAAAAATAGTAACTTTTTGCCAAGTTCAATAGCTCAGCCTGTAATCCCAGCACTTTTGCTGAGGTGAGTGGTTTGCCTGAGCTCATGGGTTCGAGACCAGTCTGGGCAACTTAGTGAAACCTCATCTCTACAATAAATAAAAAATTAGCCTGGTGTGATAGTACACACCTGCAGTTTCAGCTACTTGGAAGGTTGAGGCAGAAGGATCTCTAGAGCCCAGCAGGTCAAAGCTGGGGTGGCTGTGAGTGTGCCACTGCACACCTGCCTGGGTGACAAGAGTGAGACTCTGACTTAAAAAAAAAAAGAAATATTAACTTTTAAAATGTTATTTTAACAAGAACATGCCTTAGTACTGTTCCTAAGAACATCTATATTTTTAAAATGAACAAGCTGGAAAAAAAGACATTTCCCCTCTTGGCTTAAAACAATTCAAAATAATAATTAGGAACAGAAACTATCATATTATTTATGGGAGCACCGAAGTCATATGGAATCCATGAATACATCAAATAATTTTCCTTTTACTAGAATACTACAATGTGCACATAATAGACATTCTTGTACATATGAAATAAATAATAATCCTCCCTTCTACCTGAGACAAACACTTCTCATTGTCTCCATAGACATTTCTGTATATATTCCAGAAATGTTATTTGTGTGTAGAAATGTAGATTAATAAAGCAATACATTCAGGTCACTACATACATAATTCAAGATAAGTAGAATTTTCCTTCAAACTGCTATTTTAATTAGCTAGAAAAACATTACAAAGAAATTAGATCAACTTACATCTTATTTAGAATGAGATTCTGGAATGAAGAAAACTCAGTTTTAATATGAAACCTCTATTAAGAGAGAGCTTCCATTTCAGGTCACTTTTTAAATAACTGTGGAAGAAAAAGTGAAAGGCCTCCATTAAGTAATGGAGTGTGGATCACACTGAATGCTGAGAAGCTTGCATTTAGTGGAATAAAGGAATGAAGAGGGTAGAGAAACATCATCATCCATTAGGCATAGAAAGCCTAATAGAAGAGAGATCAGGTCCTCTTACGGATCCACTCTCAGCAAGGCGAACAGAGTGTCTCCAATATAAGACTGGAAAAGGAGATTCCAATTGAAAAAGAGCAAATGAACGAATACCTTAACCAGTGAGTTAGGACTAAGTAGTGGAAACATAAGATGGCTATCATCTTAAAAGTCGCCAGAAAAAAAACATAAAATGGTAAAGAATATGCATGAATCTAAGTCATATTCAGAAACGCTTAAAATTGATTTTCCCTATGGTTCTTTATCATTTTATGAATTCCCAGATAAAATTATCTCCTCTTACTGTTAGCTAAATATCAATCTGGTGTCCAAATTCTGCTTTTCATCTCTATCACCTTAGCTGCAACATTTAACCCTAGATATTTGAGTTCTTATGAAAATAATGACAATACTAGTAAAGGACAAAGATTTTTCAGGACTGAGTCTAACTATATGCTCCTGAAACATTATCAGAAGGATTCAAAAATAAAGAAGAATCAAGTCATTTTGAGTTATAACTATCATAGGGAAAAAAAAACAACCCTACAAGGGGGACCCCCTCCCCAAAGAAACCTGTAATCTATTTGTGTTTTTTTCAATTCTCTATTCTTACATGTTTAAAATTTGGTCATCTTCAAAGTACTCTCCCTTTGATGTAATACACCTATTGAGAAGTTTTTCTAGTGCTCAAAACAGTTTTTGAGCTCATCAATTTGGATGCCTTTTAGTGCATCAGTCGTTTTTTTGGTTTGTTTATTTGTTTGTTTGACCTTTTTCACATCAGGATCTTGTACTGAATCCAAGGAAACAACAGCAACAAAATCACTCAGGGGGCATCTGGTGAACAGGTAGCGTGGGACATAGGGGTCAGGCCTTTTTTTTGTTCAAAAACTGCTGAACACTCAGTGCAGCGTGGGCAGGTTGTTTGTGAAAATCATCCATCAAAAAATGGGCAAATGCATTGAAAGAATCTCAAAACAAAACAAAAAAACCCAAATTCACTGAAGATGGACAGTCTTTCACAACAACACTAGCTGGTGCACTGATGTTTATGGGTTCTAGAACCCTCACCTTGTGGGAGAAACCTGTCCTCCAAAGGGACTGCCCACCAAAAGATAATTCTGTTTTTTGGGGGGTCCTCCCATATATGATAATGAGTTAAAGGAGGCTATACTTATTTGGAAATGTATTGTCATATTTGTTGGTTTTTAATCATTTACATGCAAGAATATTTTTTTTAAATTTACAGATGTTCTCATGTTCTAGGAATGTCAAGTCTAATATATGATCTTCCATTCATTATAAATGTAACTCTCACTCCTTTGGAGAGGCATTTTTCTTTTCATCGACTCATGTGTTGTATTTTTTTTTTTGTCTTTCTGGAGGAAGAAGAGAGTATAAAAGAGATTAAGGTGAGTTTTACTTCATCGATGGTTAAAGTCAAACCTTTTTTTTTTTTTAATGGACCAAATCTCTGAAAATATATGACACAACAGTATTGTAAGGATTGAGCACTAAGATTGTGGGTCAGGTGATCAGAATTTCTTATTTCTGCATGAATATGAAAGCTTAAAAAATACATTTTTATAAGTATGCACTATGTGATTTCAGAAATACAATTAATTCTTTCTAATATATGCTTGCGATTTTTCAAAATCAGTTGATTATGTTTCAAGTGGGGAGAAATCCATTATATTGAAAAAAGATCAGAGTTAACACACAAGATTCATAAGTTTTAAAATGTGGCTTAAAATTTTTTTGTATATTGAATATTGCATTATTTAAGTACCTGTTCTTCAAAAATAATCATTTTAGGCACTTAAGGTGGGAAACAGATGAATCAGACATGGAAATGGTGCATGTGAGATAGTTATTCAATAACAGAAGCAGATCAATGTATTAGTAAATCACAAGTTAGACAGCAATAAAGGAACAACTGAACTTCCTTCCGTCATACCCCTAAAATAGAAAACACACAAAATTTACAAATTATAATAAATAGAAACTTCATATGCATGTTAGATGAACAGTGAGTACTGTTTTGTAGCTACCCAGAGATGGTAGAAATGGAAATTGACTGTATCCAGGGTTAAGGGTCACCACACAACAAGAGATACAGCCTTGGGCTCAGTTCGGGGGAAGGTTGGGTTTGGAAACTTCATATAAAACTGAAGCACATGCAGGAATATGAATTTAAGTAAAATGAATTGTTTGAAAAAAATTATGCTCACTAACTAGGGGGGATAAGCACAAAACTTATCTGTGTTAGTCTTGGCTACAAGGACCTCCACAATTTAAATTTTTAAAAAGGTAACCGAGAGCTGTTAATATCCCTGGGAAAGTGGGCAGAAGAAAAGAATACTTCTCTCTTCAAGATGGCTCATACATCCCAATCATATGGAATTCTAACAAATAAAATCCTGCCAAACATTACTAGACAATTTACAATGACAAAACACATGTTGATACAAGCCTTCATAAGGGAGTATCTAGATACAGACTATAAAATAATCATATTTAAAATTATTAAAGTTGCTAATGGTAAAACAAGAGCAACAACTTATAATAAAAAAGCATGTATATTCACTAAAAGAATGAAATTGAACATCCAAAGATTACAAAAAACACCGAAACTAAAATCCATAGGAGAAACTGAGGGAATACTTTTTATCTCCTTCGGAGAGGCCATTATTATTCTAATCCCATATATACATACACACAAAAAATTGTAAGAAAACAAAACTGCAGGTCAATATCTCTCATAAACAAGATGCAAAAGTTCTTAAAAATATATTAGTGATATTGAAAAACTAACTCTCAAGTCTATATGGCAAGGCAAAAGACCGAGAATAGCCAGCATCATACTAAATAGCCAACTTGGAAGACTGATATAACTTCACTTAGGAAAAGTCTAACATAATCAGGACAGCATGGCATTAGTGAAATAAAATATACATGGATTACCAATATGATACAACAGACAGTTCAGAAACAGAACCACTGAAATACAGTCAACTGATCTTTGACAAAGGCCCATGGGCAATCCAATGGTGAAAGGATCACTTTTCAGCATGTGCTGTTGGAACGACTGGAAGTACTTGTGCAAAACAGAGAGGGAGTCAGAGGGAGTAATCAAGAGAGTGGGAGAGTAGGAGAGAGGCAGAGACAGAGAGAAAGAGACGGGGAGAGGAAGGATCTAGACATTGGCCTTACACCTTTCGTAAAACTTACCTCAAAATAAGTCACATGCCTAAATGTTAAATTAATACTTTAAAACTCCTAGACGATACAAAAAAGAAAATCTGGGTGACCTTGAGTTTGGTAAAAAGTTTTCAAATGCAGTACTGAAAACATGATCTATCAAAGAAGATATATCAGACATTATTAAAATTTTAAAAAACTTACGCTGTGTAGCAGAAACTGTTAAAAGAGTTAAAGACTAGTCATAGCTTGGGTAAATTATTAGCAAAACACATATCTGCCAAAATTTTTTATCCAAAACATACAAAGAACTTTTAAAATTCAGCAATAAGAAAACAATTAACCAGATTACAATAATGGGTAAGAAATTTTGACAGACACCTAAACAAAGAAAATACACACACGACAAACTTATTAAATGATGCTCAATATCATTTTTCATTTGGGAAATAGAAAGTTAAACATCACACCTATGAGACACTAATATCCCCCAATAGAATGGTTAAAACTAAAAATACTGACAATTCCAAATGCTTGTGAGACTGTGGAATAATAGGAGGCCGGCAATGGTACTGTCACTTTAGAAAACAGTTTGGCAGTCTCTTAAAACTACACAGAGTCTAACCACTTAGTCCAACAATCTTGTTCGTAGGTACATATTGATTTAAAGTCTGTATATACACAAAAACCTTCCTGCAAAAGTTTATGGAGGCTTTATTCATAATTGCCAAAAACTGGAAGCAACCAAGATGTTCTTCAAAGGTGAATGAATAAACAAACTGTGGTATATTCATATGATGGAATATTATTAAGCAATAAAAAAGGTCTATCAGGTCACAGAAAGACATGAAAGAATTTCAAATACACCTTCAATGGCTAAATGAAAGATGCCAGTATGACAAGGTGACATGATTTATGACTCTAATCATAGGTTATTCTGGAAAAGGCAAAAGCTATAGAGACAGTTAAATGATCAGTTGTTTCCAGGGTTTTGGTGGGAGGGTAGAGGGATAAAGAGGTAAAGTTCAGGGCAGTTTTAGAATAGCAGCGTTATTCTGTATGATCCTATAATATGAGATGCATGAGAGTATTTGTCAAAACCCATGAAACTTTATAGCACAGAGGGAAACTTAATTCACAGAAATTAAGAAAAATATTTAAGATGGCGAGGAAGAATGCATGCTGCAACACAACAGTTGTATTACAGATGTATGAAGCAAGCTCACTGAAGAGTTTAAGAAAGCAAAGTGCTAGTCTAAATAACTTTGGAAATGAGTGAAGTATGTCATACAAAGGGCAAAAGAAATTGCCTAAAAGGACTGTCTTTTAGTTGATAAAGTTGTTGCCCACAGGGTGTAGGTCAAAAATTCTGACATGGCTACATGCGTGTCTTAGAATGAAAACAATGAAATAAATCAATGGCAGCTAGTAAGAGCCAGGTTTCTTGGTGCTAGAGTGAGATTTTTCAGATAAATGTGGAAGCTAGCATGATCCATGGATTAGCATTGTAGACATTTGAGTGAACTCTTGTTTGGCTTAATCTAGATATAGGTTAGGCAGGGTGGTTCATATCTGTATTCTCCTACAATTGAGAAGCTGAGGTAAGAGGATTGTTTGAGCCCAGCAGGTTGGGACCAGCCTGGACAACATAGCAAGAAACTGTCTCTAATTCATAAATATGAATTTATATAGAAAACTATTTATAGATGTGTCTTAGTACACATGTGAGTTTACATATAAAGATACTTATAGATATGTGTCTATGCACAAGTGTGGGCTTACATATAGAGATATGTATAGAAATGTGTGTATGCACATATGTGAGTTAACATACAGATATATTTTTTAGATATATGTCTATGCAAATATGTAAGTTTACATATAGAGATATTTATAGATATGTGTCTAGGCAAACATGTGATTTTACCCATAGAGATATTTATTGATATGTGTCTATGCACAACTGTAGGTTTACATGGAGAGATGTTCATTGATATGTGTCTATGCACAAGTGTGGGCTTACATTTAGAGATATTTATAGATGTGTCTATGCACAAATGTGAGTTTACATATAGAGATATATATAGATATTTGTGTATGTACATGTGTAGGTTTACATATAGAGATATTTATAGGTATGTGTCTATGCACAGGTTAGTATAACCACACATATTTTTGACTCTATCAGTTTAGAGGGCCTTAAAGAAATGGCACCCAATAGTGACAAGCATACCTAGCACCCAGATATTGGTTTCTAAAGGCATTCTCTAGTAAAAGGAATTGGGGAATTCCAATGAGTTCTGAAGCAGGAACTATGCAAAATAAGCTAGGACAACATGCAGTTCGCAGAATGAAAGGAAGTACTCAAAAAATTGAAAAAAACGAATAAAAAAGACCCAGATTGATGGGATATGCCCAGGAACAGTTGAAAGAGCTCCGAATAGCCAAAGTGGTAACATTTGGGTAACAAAACAAATCGTGAGGCGTAGAGGCAAACACCCCAATAGGAGAATTCCAAATAATCTGTGTAACTACTCTACCCCAAGGAGGTTGAGCACAACTCATCACTCTTGAGTGTCCCCTCTTCACTGGGACCTGCTTCCAGAACACAGGATGGAGAGGAGGACAGGAGGAGACTCACTATATGGTGGAGAAACCTGACATACACTCCCTAGGCAGGTGATCAAGGCCAGTATCAACTGGTATACTTCATTTGATAGTTGTACCCTTGACAGGATATGATGAAAATGGCACATTTCCTCTGTCGTTTTCCTCCTAATAACCAACTATTTGCATCTTATCTTGAAAAAGTCATTAGACAAATTCCAGTAGAGGAGCATCCTTCAAAATACCAGTACTCAGCAGCAGTCACGAGAGTCAGAAACTGCCACAACCAAGAGGACCCTGACGAGACAGGATAACTAAATATGATGTCATATCTTGGATGGGATCCTCCAACAGGAAGAGGCCAGTTGGTAAAAACTAAGGAAACAGAAATAAAATGTGGACTTTAGTTTAAAATAGTATATTTATATTGATGTACTCATTATAACAATATGGAAAAGGAAATTAGGTAATGACTACAGTAATTAAAATAAAATTTGGACTTCAGTTAATCATAATGTATCAGTATTGCTTTATTAATTTATAACAATGTTTCATACTGATATAAGATGCTTATAAGAAGGGAAGTTGGGTGTGGGGAATATGGAACTCCTCATACTTTTTCTGCAAATTTAAAATGATTTAAAAGAAGATTTATTTGACAAATTCAATGGAAAGCAATCACCATGAAAATAACTCAGGGAAATGCATTTATATAAAATGTATCAATACCTTGGGTAAATAGTGAGGTATCTACATCTTAAACTCTAATTGACATTTAGCTGCATGGAGAAACTGAAATCTGAGTAAAATAAAAATTCAGGCTTACCTGCTTGAAATGAATTTAATTTCCTAAATAAGTTCATCCTATAAACTGTATGCTATTTCTATATGGAAATTATATATTTTATAGATAGAACCTTTATAGATTGAGGTAATGAATACCAATCTCATAGGGCCCTACATTTATTTCTCTTTTACAAAATATCATTGCTTCCCAACTTTCTTAATTTATATTAAAATGGTCACCCTATTTTTTCCAACCTATTGCAAACTTGAAAGCACTATATTAAAAAGAAAAAGTGATTTTTTTTCCATGTGAGAAAGAAAGCAGATTAGTCAGATATGACTACAATGTTCTTCTCAACTAGGTAAAATACTTATATTACTATTTTGTACATGACATTACTTCCTCTCCTCTTTCGGGTCCTTTCAAAGCGCTCACACCACAAAGAAAAATAATAAACACAGAAAATATTGAACAAGAGTCAGGAGGTGATTTGGGAATTCCCTTTGAATATGGATCTGCTATCTGAAACCAAAGTATTTCCTACTGTAAATTATTCTGGAAACACTAAACTTGAGAAACCTAAGAAGACTTAGAGTTTTTACAGTCTATTGCTTCAGCTGTATGCCCATGTACCCTTATCCTACAATGTTATATGTGGTCTTATTATATATTAAGAATCCAGAATGAACGCCTCAATTGTCTCACACTTACAGTCAAAATAAAAGTACCGCTCAAGCCTGTAATCCCAGAACTTTGTGAGGCCGAGGTAAGAAGATTGCCTGAGGGGCTGGAGAACAGCCTGGGCAACTTGGCAAGACCTCATCTATACCATAAAAAAATAAAAAATAGCCAGGCATGGCAGCATGCACCTGTAGCTCCAACTACTTGAAAGGATCACCTGAGCCTAGCAGGTTGAGGCTGTGGTGGCCGTGAATGTGCCACTGCACTCCAGCCTGGGTGACAGAGTGAGAGGAGGAGGAGGAGGAGGAGAAGAAGAAGAAGAAGAAAAAGAAGAAGAAGAAGAAGAAGAAGAAGAAGAAGAAGAAGAAGAAGAAAGTCCCATTATTGCCTCTGCAGTGAGATTTACATAAAAGCTGGAGACATCTTAATATCTACCATGTCATTCACTCCTTTATTTATTTTTTCATTTAACATTTATTGAAGCATCTATAGGTGCACGAAACATTAAGATGGATAAGATATCATTTTCTTTAAAGCTCACATTAATAGAACATTGTATAAATAATAAAATAGTATAGTATAATGTGACATGAGCTATGTAGGGGCTATGTAGATACTGTATAAGGTGATCAGAGCAATGCAGAGATATTCTGCAATAGATAAAGACACAAGGTAATACAGGAGCACAGTGTACCCTAAGCAGCCTGGTGGCTTAAAAAATTACGAAATGATGAAATGGAATGCAGAAAAGAAGGCATTCCAGGTACAAGGGCCGGAAGAAACAAGTGGGAAGATAACAAGCATCATGGTGTGGTCCAGGAGCAACAAGCAATTAGGTGTTCCTAGACCATCTGTTTTGAGACAGAAGAGGGAAATAAATGATAGAAAGTGAGTGCCATGTTAATAGTCTTGCCATTAACTCATAAGATTATTATCCATTAAAATGTATACATTTACATGTTATTACATAATAATATTACTAATAATAATATTCTTTGAAGGCTTAGTATATGTTTTATCTTAAATAATCTCAAAACCCCTGTCAGCAGTATGGGATTCATAGGCTTTTTTAAACATAAGTTAAAACTTTGGTTAAATGAATGACTGATGTCAACTGAATATACATATATACATGCATATATTTATAATTTGTATTTAAATAAATCATTTAGGCAAATGCATGCTTTCTCTTCCCAAATATAAACAATTACTCAAAATGTTTTGCATTTCTTATCAAAATCTGGAATTAGAACTTTGAAAACCAAGAAATTTCAGACACATTAAACATGTCTTCCTCCTCTATTCCTTATCTGAGAAACAATAAAGAACATATTTGTTGAAACAGCAGTCTTAAATATATAACTGAACTTGAGAGTTAACAAGAATTATTTCCAATAAACACTGTGGTTTGGAATTTTAATGAATATGGTAAAGTCTGTTCATTTGCACATGAGGTTGAAATTTCCCAAGAGCAATAGTAAAGATTCATTTAGCAAATATTAACAGAATCCTACATATAACAAGTATTGTGCCTTATTTTGGAGGTTAAATACTAACTACAGTGTTGTTTTTGCCCCGATGATAATTACTTAATTGACTGATGGTAGAACATGGTAAATGTTGTAATAGAGAGTGTGAGAAACATGAAGAAAGCAACACTGAGTGCAAATGCATGCTCTCACTTAATATGACAATCAAATGAGAAGATAAAGTAAGGCATTTTCATCCCCAGGAGGCACGGTTGGTTCAACATTCTCAAGACCATAAATGTCATTAAATACATCAACAGATCTAAAAGCAAGAACCACGTGGTTATCTCATTAGATGCAGAAAAAGCTTTTGATAAAATCCAGCATTCCTTCTTGATAAAAACCCTCAAACACCTAGGTATAGAAGGAACATACCTCAAAATAGTAAGTGCCATCTGTGACAAACCCACAGCTAACATATTGCTAAATGGACAGCAACTAGAATCATTTCCCCTGAAAACTGGAACAAGACAAGGCTGCCCACTCTCACCCCTCTTGTTCAATATTTGTGTTGGAAGTCCTAGCTCAGGCAATTAGACAAGAGAAGGAAATCAGGGGTATCCAAATCGGAAAAGAGGAAGTCAAGTTATCCCTCTTTGCTGATGCTATGATCCTATACTTTGAAAATTCAAGAGAATCTGTCAAAAATCTGCTTGCACTGATAAAGGACTTTAGGAAAGTCTCAGGGTACAAAATAAATGTGCAGAAGACAGTTGCATTCTTTTACACCAACAACAAGCAGGCAGAGACCCAAATTAAAAGTACAATCCCAATCACAATAGCCACCAAAAAAATGAAATACCTCAGCATCTTCCTAACCAGAGAAGTGAAAGACTTTAAAATGAAAATTACAAAACACTGCTTAAAGAAATCCAAGAAGAGCCGGACTCGGTGGCTCAGCCTGTAATCCCGCACTTTTGGGAGGCTGAGGTGAGTGGATTGCCTGAGCCCGCGGGTTCGAGGCCCACCTGGGCAGCGAGACCTCATCTCTACGATAAATCAAAAAATCAGCTGGTCGTGGTAGCGTATACCTGTAATTCCAGCTACTTGGAAGGCTGAGGTGGAAGGATTGCCAGAGTCCAGCAGGTCGAGGCTGTGGTGACCAGGAGTGGCCACTGCACTCCAGTCTGGGCGACAGAGTGAGACTCCAACTCCAGAAAAAAAAAAAAAAAAAGAAATCCAAGAAGACACAAACAAATGGAAAAATATTCCATGCTCATGGATAGAAAGAACCAACATTGTTAAGATGTCTATCCTAACAAAGGAAATCTACAGATTCAGCGCAATACCCATTAAGCTACCAACATCATTCTTCTCACACCTGGAAACGACAATACAGAAATTCATATGGAAACATAAATGACCACGAATAGCCAAAACAATCCTTAGCAAAAGAAACAAAGCAGGAGGTATCATACTTCCAGACTTCAAACTTTACTATAAGGTTACAGTAATCAAAACAGCCTGGTATTGGTACAAGAACAGGTATATAGACCAGTGGAACAGGATAGAGAATCTGGAAGCAAAGCCTCAATTCCTCAATCAACTTATCTTTGACAAAGCCTCCAACAACAATTCCTGGGGAGAGGAGAACCTATTCAGTAAATGGTGCTGGGAAAACTGACTGACCACATGCAGAAGATTGAAATAGGACCCCTACCTATCACCATACACAAAAATTAACTTTAAATGGATCAAAGACCTGAACGTAAAACCTCAAACTATAAGAATCCTAGAAAACGCGGGAGGCACCCTTTTGAAAATTGGAACTGGGAACCAATTCCTATTCAGAACCCTAAAGGTCAATACCTTAAGAAATAAAGTAGACAAGTGGGACCTCATCAAATTAACGAGCTTCTTCAAAGCAAAAGAAACCATCAAGAGAGCAGGGAAACAGCCCACAGAATGGGAAAATATATTTGCCAACTGTTTATCCAACAAGGGCCTAACATCTAGGATCTACAAGGAACTCAAACGTGCCGAAAGGAAAAAACAAACAGCCCCATTAAAAAGTGAGCAAAAAAAAAGCCGGGCTCGGTGGCTCAGCCTGTAATCCCGCGCCTTTGGGAGGCTGAGGTGAGTGGATTGCCTGAGCCCGCGGGTTCGAGACCCGCCTGGGCAGCGAGACCTCATCTCCATAATAAATCAAAAAATCAGCTGGGCGTGGTCGCGCATGCCTGTAATTCCAGCTACCTGGAAGGCTGAGGCGGAAGGATCGCCGGAGCCCAGCAGGTCGAGGCTGCGGTGGCCGGGAGCGGCCACTGCACTCCAGTCTGGGTGACAAAGTGAGACTCCAACTCAAAAAAAAAAAAAAAAAAAAAAAAGTGAGCAAAAGACATGAATAGACATTTCTCAAAAGAAGACATACGGGCAGCCAACAGACCCATGAAAAAGTGCTCAGCCTCACTCATCATCAGAGAAATGCAAATCAAAACCACACTGAGATACCACCTAACCCCAGTAAGAATGGCCATCATCAATAAAACAAACAACAACAGATGCTGGCGAGGATGTGGAGAAGAAAGAACCCTTCTACACTGCTGGTGGGAATGCAAACTAGCGCAGCCTCTTTGGAAGACAGTGTGGCGATTCCTGAAAGAACTAGAAATTGATCTTCCATAGGACCCAGCAATTCCCCTATTGGGAATATACCTGGAGGGACTCAAATCATTCTAACAAAAAGATCTTGCACACGTATGTTTGTGGCAGCTCTATTCACAATAGCAAAAACATGGAACCAACAGGGCTGTCCATTGAAGCTGGACTGAATAAAAAAATGTGGTACATAAAGATGATGGAATATTATGCAGTCATAAAGAAGGGCAAATATATGGACTTTGCAGCAACTTGGATGGATTTGGAGTCGATCATACTCAGTGATTTATCACAGAAACAAAGAACAGACTTCCATATGTTCTCACTCATAAACGAACCTTGAACAATTATAATGCTATAAGAAAGCAATTGGCAGTAGTGGGTAACTGTCAGGAAGGGGGTGCTGGGACAGGCAGTTGAGGGAAACTGCTAGGGGAGGGAGGGGCATACCTCATCAACAAGGGGACCTGCATGATCAATGTTTGTATACCTAACCCTGAAATGTACGCCACAACTTTATAATAAAAATTTTGTAAAAAAAGCTTCTAGAGATAGTCTAAAAAAAAAAGTCATGTTATATACAGCTTGGCAAATTATCTAACTCTCTATCGATCTATCTCTCTCTCTATCTATCGATCTATCATCTACCCATCATGTTCATCCATTCATCCATTGTCACCCCAGATTAAGCTGGACCTCTCCTGCTGGCTAAAATTACACACCCCACAGGCTTCCTACTTCTACTTCTTACTGAGAATCTTAGTTAAACATATGAGCTCCATAAAGATTGTTACCAAAATAAAAGAAAATACAGCAGCACAATTTTCAAATTGCAATGGACTGTAACTTGTATAAACCAACTGAATGCGCATACATAAACTGATGCCATATGCTAGAAATATAACAGCAGGGATCGACTATGACCACAAAATAATAGTATGTAGGACTTAAATGTTACTAGCCATGAATAAATAAAAGGAATAGATAAAAGATTTCTTATTCATTATTGCAGCCAGATAATTCAAATTTAGAAACATGATTAGTAAGGAAGTCAGTCAGGCAGATTTAATGTCTTCTTGTCCCACTTTTAAAAAAAGTTTTTAAAAACCTGTAACACAATACTGAGATGTAAACAATCCTTGCCAAATTCAGACAAATTTTCAAAATGAAAGAACTCACTAACTTCATTAAACTGAATAGTATGCACCAGAATTTCATTTTCCTATTACTGTTGATTACTAGGATTTAATACTTTAAGTCTATTTGCCACTCAATAGGTCCTTGTAAATCCCATTAACAGTAATGAGAATTCTACAGGCAGTGAGAAAAGAAAAATGCCTGTATGTGTAAATAGTTTTCTCCTTAATAATTAACCTCTGTCCCCTCCCCAATTGCTTCAATGAGAATGATTGGATTTGTAGTGAAAACCAGAGGGCAGCATCATTTTTAAAAAATCAGGGAAATAGAATGGCAACATCCCCGATACTGCTGTATTCACCAGTATAGAGTTCATTGTTATGTGAAAAAGCAGTATTAAATATATAACTGGAAAATGAAATTTGGGTATGTGAAGTTGGTTGGTATTTAAACATGTAGCAGAGGGGAAAGGGAAGAATCTCTCCTTCCAGGTAATGAAAACCCCAAATTCAGATCAAGGAAGACGAAGCTGTTATCACCCAAAATCTTCAGAGGCGATATATAAAGCGATGAACTTATGGCTTCAATTTAGAAAGTTCCCATGCACAACCTCGTCAATGATCATTCGAGAGCTGACAAAGTATTCATCAACATTGAAGACAAAACACTTGGACGCACAAATATTTTGAGTCCAAGTGAAATCTTACTTTCAAATGAGCTTATCCCAAGGAAAACAAATGGTCCGTTTCTGTGTTTCTGGGCGTTTCTTTCATGCATTAATATACATGAATGGCGCACTTGCATTTGTTCAAGTGTGTGAGTGAGAGAGAAAGTGAAAAGGAGAGATGCATGATGTGCTTGCATGGCTTTTGAAATATAATCAGAGAAACAGTTCTTCCAACTTGAGGGTTTCTCAGTTAGGGAAAAAAGGAATAGTCATCAACGCAATATTGAATTTGGTTTGGGACTGGGAGAATCACCTGTCAAATAGGTAACCACTACTAGGACAGGAAAAAATGTGATAGGAAAGCTTGTCAGGAACACATTTTCTCTACTTTAGAATGCGCGATGATTTGAAGCCAGGTCTGTACCTGTCAGGTCATGGGGTAAATATACTTCCTAGAAGAGAAGGCCAAGTAGTGAGGAAATAAGGATGCCTTCACTCTGTATAATTCCACATATTTTAGGATGTAGATTAACGCTTAAAGAAACTCAGTAAGATATGACAATACTTGCCTTAACAGGAAAAACAAGAAAATTATACCATAATTATGATTCATAGTGAAATTTTGAGTAAATCTCCCCTGACAGGAGTTAGAAGTTGGGCAAACTTGATTTCCAATAGAAACTTAAAGGGTTTGATTTTTTTAGTTTCAGGGCTTTTAGCTTGCTTGTTCTTTGTGTGTGTGCGTGTGTGTGTGTGTGTGTGTGTGTGTGTGTGTGTGTGTGTCTATTCAAACTATGGTTAGCAAGCTCGATTCTACTTACATTTATTTATAAAATATGTGGGTTGACACTCCTATTGCTTATAACTTCATGTGTTTAAAAGTGAAACATTTTAAGAACATAAACAATGAAAGCTTAGTTTGTGAAGCATAAATATGGGATTTGTATGAATTGTGTTCAAATCAGGAGGGGTAACATACACTTCAAGATCTCATTTGAAATATAGGAAATAAATAAATAAACAAATTACTTTTGTTTTGGTTTTTCTTCCTCTCTTACTTGGGGAATACTATAAAATATGTTCATGAAAATATAGGTCACTAGCACAAATGTATAAATCTACTTTGGTACTAGAACCTCTAACTCAACAATATGCAAGAAGAGAACTTTCTGTGATTTCCAACAGATCTTCAAATAGGCCTGCATGCACATGTGACACACAGAGTCCAAACTGGCAAGTTTTTCCAAATGTGAACCGACCCTGGTCAAGCTGTTCTTAAAAATAGGAGGAATATTAGTCCTGGAAATGCTAGAGCCAGACAACCATGAAGAAAGAAATGTTATGGATTCTTGGGTAGGGGTAGGATTTTGTCCATTTTATTTTGGGGTGATAAGAGCCGGTAGATTTAAGTGGTAGAACTGGGAAGACTTCTAAGAAGAAAGGGTATATGAATTGGGCATCCTATGAGAAGGCTTTCAAAGAGAAGAAAACTGTTGAGGCAGGTATAAAGACCTGATGGGTGATCAAAGATCAGCAGAAAATAAGGATGTCTTCTCTCTGTATAATTCTACATACTTTTTAGGATGTAGAGTAACGCTTAAAGAAACTCAGTAGGGTATGAAAATACTTTCCTTAACAGGAAATGCAAGAAAATTATGCTTCACTCATCATTCAAAGTGAAATTTTGAGTAAATCCCCTTGACAGTAGTTAGGACAGCACAGGATGATCCAAGAGCATGTGTCAGGGACAGATATTAGAGGACGAGATTAAATATGTAGACGACAGGCCGATTTAGAAGGATCTCCTAGGCTGAGCCAAGGAGAGTCAAAGCCATCTCTGAATCCAATAGCATAAAGAAAGACAGCATTATTTGTCTCATTGCCTACTCTGTTTTCTCCTCTGACTGAACACGGGTTTCTCACGAATTCATAAAGACTGAGAACTTAGTCTCTGGAGCCACAGACTTGAGCTGAAAAATCTGGTTTCAACTTTTGCTTGTGTGACTTGGATACGTATCATAAACTCTTCCATGCTTCAGATTTCTCTGCCATTTACTGTGACAGTAATGATACCTACCACAACGCATTGTGAAAATTAAAATTTACAGCTCTTGCAAGTTACTTAGGACAGCCTGATGGACAGTAGGTGTAGAGTGAATACTATTTGTGTATACGTGTCAGCATGACTTTTTCCTTAGTGTGCATGCCATATGATTTAACATAATAGATCCTTGAATGATGCCTGTTCTTTTCTGGTGTTTGCTTTTGAGTAAATTGCTAAAAGAAAGTGTTGAAAGTCAGTTTTATATGATTTATTCAAGAGAAACTTGGCGACTGCATGGAACCGTGCTGTTTTCCACTTTGGCATTTATACATAAACAAAGTCATTGACTCTAGTGGCTTTTGGGTTGTTGACCTAAAAAGAAGATTATCTTGCAATGGCAATTCAGCTTGTACACCCAGAGAACAACCGCAGTGCTGAGGGTATTTTTAGCTAGGCAGGAAGGAAGGATTTATTATCAATTCCTAATTTATCTGGAAGATATAAATTCTATGGAATCACCCAAGTTCATATAGTCAGTCACATTTGCTAAGTTCACAATTCACCAGTTATTCTTCAAGATGATCTAGTGATTCCCCCCCACCCCTTTTGACATTTCCAATACGATCAGAAAACGTGCTTAACAGCTTTTGCTAGATGTATCAGGGAGGTCTCAGCTTACAACTCTTCCAAAGGTTGATTTTACTAAAACTGTTTCTAAGGTAGGCCCATGCTATGTCAGCAAGGAAGTACCATAGGAGAAAAAGGTCTTGCGTTCATTATAGAGTTTAAGGGTTTCAAAGTGAATAATAAATAATTCTCCATAAAAGGCTGAACCATTAAAAATAAGGCCCTCTGAGCTGGGCTCGGTGGCTCAGCCTGTAATCCCAGCGCTTTGGGAGGCTGAGGTGAGTGAATTGCCTGAGCCCGCAGGTTCAAGACCCGCCTGGGCAACTTGGCGAGACCTCATCTCTACAATAAGTCAAAAATTAGCCGGGCGTGGTAGCGCGCGCCTGTAGTTCCAGCTACTTGGAAGGCTGAGGCGGAAGGATCGCTGGAGTCCAGCAGGTCGAGGCTGCAGTGGCTGGGAGCAGCCACTGCACTCCAGTCTGGGCGACAGAGTGACATTCCAACCAAAAAATAAATAAATAAATAAGGCCCTCTGTAAAAAGATATAAATCATTTCAAAAAAGGTATGAGCTGCTCGTTATATCTGAATTCACTTCAATATATTGTAGTCACATTTAGGCTGTGCACAGTTTTAGAAAAAAGTAAAGCATGGGTAAGAGGATTGGGGAGAAAGTTCGGCCTCTGAAAGATGGTTATTTGGGGTTGGAGGCTCCCTTGGTCAGTGTTAACAGTCCCTCAAGATCACAGAGGCAGGGTAAAGACTAACTTTCCTCCAAAATTTATGTGTGCTTTAGGGCATGGAGGCAAAGAAGAAAGAAAAATGGATGCTTCTAGCTTTATTTTTCATTGGCATTGTATGCGGCATTGAGCAAAATACTTGAGTATCCTGCCTCAATAGATTCTTATCAATGCTAGTCTCATTTCACAGATGTAATATAAATTGAATAGCAGAGGGGCTTAGTGACTCCTGATCACAGAGAACATGTGGCAATGTCAGGATTTGACCTTAGGCAGCATGACTCCCTTGGCTGGGATCTTCACCTGTGCTGTGTGCAGAGACGGAGAACCAAGTTGTGTCATGCTTCAGTCAGGTTCTAGGGTCTGCTACCGATACCTTATGTGTTATCTGGGCACTGAGGCAAATGCCTCAGCAGCTCTTTGCCTCAATTTTGCCATCTGTGGACTGTGAATACGAATCGTGCCTTCCTAAGAGTTGTTGTGAAGACAACATGCACTATGCTGAGTGTTAGCAACTTTCACCATTTTCACTGCCCCTATTGTTAGTATCAAGTTGATCGATGTGTAGAAATTAAGGCCTTTAATATCTATGATGTAGGGCCAGTTGACGTCTCCACGGAGGAAAAAAAATGAGACAGGCAGTCTCGAGGTGAGTCGGTCTCTTCCTACCCTGTTTTTAAGTTATCTCTACTGAAGTACAGAAGCAGAGATTGAGAGAAGAAAGGAATAAAACATACATTGAGAGACAGTTATTATTAGAAGACGTCTCAGGTAATTTTACATGTTGCATCATGTAATCCTCACAGCGATCCTGAAAGATGAACATTATCTCATTTTTTTCAGAATCTTGAGGTACGTAAGGTGTAAGAGACTTTCCTAAGGTCACAGAGAATTAAAAGCGATATCAGCATTGCAACAGAGAATGCCAAGTCTAGCCATCTGATGGAGTTAATAGCTTTGGTTTGCAGTGTGCTTTTACTTTTTTTATTTCAAAATCATTAAGGAGCATTATTGACTTAAACACATCGAAGGTGTGCACAACGTTGAAACGTAAAGCCAAGTTAACTCACAATTATTTTACAAACCATGCCTAAGAAGTGGCATATATTAATAGGTTTTTACAAGCATATTTGATAGAAGCTTTGTTCTAAATAGACTGATATTATGACACGTAAATATATTAAGTAAAATATTTTACCACATTTCATAATTTTATATGCATATTGTACAAGCTTTTGTGTAAAATATTCAGATGAGAAGACATTCTGTGGACACAGTAAGAATGCGGTTTGTCACGGTGGACTTCAGTCTTCCACAGTCGTCAATTTCCTTCTATTTTTTCTCACTCTCCAGAGAAGTTTCTTTTTTTGGTATATTTTATTTTAAAGATGTGTGGTGCGATTCAGGATTAGGTATACAGGTGGACATCGTACAGGTAAAGTTTGGGTCTCGCTTTGGTCCCCACTTTACCTGACTATCGATCAGGTACCCTTATGGATGTTATGTTCTCCCCTGTCCCCTGGCAGTGTCATACTACTGACAATCTCTTTCTTATAATATTATGTTAAATGTTCAGGGTCTGTTTATGAGTGAGAACATGTGGTGCTCAGTTCTTTGTTTTTGTGATAGATTTCTGAGTATGATAGACTCTAAATCCATCCAAGTTGTTGCAAAGTCCATATGTTTGTCTGTTATGGCTGCATAATATACCATTGTATATACGTACCACTTTTTTTTTTTTTTACCCAGTCCAGTTTTGATGGGCAGCATGGTTGGTTCCATGTTTTTGCTACTTTGAAAAGTGCTGCAATAAACATGTGTGTGCAGGTATCTTTTTTTATAGAATGCTTTGAGTTCCTTTGGATATATTCCCAGTAGAGAGATTGGTGGGTCATATGGAAGTTCAACTTGTAGTTCTTTTAGAAATCACCACACTGTTTTCCATAGAGTTTGAACTAGTTTGCATTCCCACCAGAGTGTAGAAGAGTCCCCTTTCTCTGCATCTTAACCATCATCTGTTGCTTTTTCTTTTATTAATGATGACCATTCTTAATGGAGTTTGGCAGTATCTCAATGTGGTTTTGATTTAAATTTCTCTGGTGATTAGTGAGGTTGAGCACTTTTTCATGTGTTTGTGGGCTGCCTGTATAAACTCTTCTGAAAAGTGTCTATTCATGTCCCTGATATTTTTTAAGACATATCCTCTAGCTTTCCTCTTTCAACCAACCCTTCATGTAGCTTCAGTCAGAAAAATTTAACTGTGGTTCCTCGCTCTGTTAGCCAGAATAACATGTGAAAACTTTTCAAAATTTAATTGCCTGTGTTCTCTTCCCACATTTCAGTGGTGGACAAAGTATTAGCTGATTTTGCTGTGTATTCAGGATTGAGATCCATTGAGCTGCTCAGAGTGGGGGCCTAGGATTAGCCACATTGCTTCAACCTCAAACTGTGAGGCTTGGAGAATCTCATACATTGCTAAAGATGTTCTAAAACACAACCTGAATCTTAGCAAAATTTTCCACGTGACTCGCACGTGCATTACAGTTAACGATGCACTGTCTACGTTATGTCAACCTACTAAAATACACGCCAATGGAAATATTTCTGTTCCAATAAGAAGGAAAGCTCTTGAAGGAGTCAATGGAGTCTGTGGACACCCAGATTCTAAAGTCAATCACCTGCATTCTAACACATATGAGTTGTGTTGCCTTGATTGCACTACTTAGTACACCTACGTTTCAGTTTACTGCATTAAAATGGACATCGTGATAATACCAAATCCATAAGCTTTCTGTGAGTCATGTAGAATTGTTTGGTACAGAGTAAGTCCTCAGTAAAGTTAGTTATTGTTGCTAGTAGTAAGTGAATCTGGAGGTGAAAGAGGTAGAAAGCATTCCTTTTTAAGTTGTTATCAACCTTGGAGCAAACTAGCACAGCCATCTTCAAATGGAGTCTACAGACACCTAAATGTAAGCAAAGACATTCAAGATGGAACATAGGAACCATTTGTTTTAAGTGGAACTTTTCCAGTTCCTCAATATCCATATGCATCCACTTATAATTTATATCAAATTAAATATGATGTGCCTGCAACAGTGTTTGCACTTTGTCTTTCTTTTCCTTTCTCAACTAATCTTTAATGAAGATCCTCAACCCAGTTTACAAAATCTACACCTAACTCCCAGCCATATGAAATTTGACTTTAGTACATTGCCCTGGGTGACAAGAAAAATACTGGGTCACCAAATGCACGTATCATTCATCATCTAGGTGACAAACTATTAATGCTAAGGCTCTCTGTCCCATTCTCGTCAGCCAGCCCCCTACCTATCTCAGAAAAATAGTTCACACCTGATATGCCAGCATACCAAGCTTATTTAACAAACTTATTTAACTTAACAAGTTCATTTAAGTAAAAAGTAAAATAAAATGAATCTTTTTGGATGCTAAATTTGATATGGCTATTAGTTCAGCAATAGAGATTGACTTTGCTATTTAACTACGGAAGACAATTTTCTCATAAGTGGAATGGGCTATTGCTGAAGATACAAGGTTTTAACAGATAAATTTTAACCACATAAAAAAATATACAGTACTGTTTAAATGGAATATTTTACAGCTATTAAACAAATGGTAAGTAAAATTCAGATGTCAACTTGAAAATGCATGAGCATTGCATAGTTTTATGAAATCTCTTAAGTTTGCAGATTGCTCTCTGGTGAAATGAGATAAGGACCTTGATACGTAGATTTCTCTCTAGCTTTGCTACTATTTATTTATTATGTAGTATAAGGCACTGAGCAGTCCAGAGAAGAAAGAATGCACTTGAAGTTCAAAAATGTTTATTTTGG
Source organism: Carlito syrichta (assembly GCF_000164805.1). Taxonomy (NCBI): domain Eukaryota; kingdom Metazoa; phylum Chordata; class Mammalia; order Primates; family Tarsiidae; genus Carlito; species Carlito syrichta. The sequence continues at coordinate 1,043,591 of NW_007252063.1, forward strand.
ATTCATAAAAAAGAAAGTAAAACAGTTTGTGGTATACGCTCTCAACTCAAGGTTCTGTCAGTTCCCATATATTTATAATATAAAATTTCTACAATATTCCTGAAAGAAAAGAGCTTAAATACATCCTGAAAGCACATAATTCTGCACTCATAGATTTTTTTTTTTAAGGAGGATTTATTGAGAGAAGAGAAAAGCTCCTACAGTGGGTTGCCCACTCATATCTATTTTTAAGTTTATAATGTTGAAAAAATTAAAAATGCACAGACATGATAATATCATAAATAGCATGTAATTACAGACTTTAACACTATAAAGCAGACATTCTTTTTTTAAGAAAAAAACATTCAAACATTTGTTCAGAAACATTAAGGTATAACATGGTTTAAAAATGATGAGAGAGAAAACATGAAAATTGCCATTAATAAAACTGAAGAGGAGATATCAACCAGCTTTTGATGATTCCCGTTTTATTTAATAGTTCTCCAGCATAAATAGAACTCATATTTCAAATGAAAATGAAAAGAATTGGGGGCTTATTTGATTGTGGTTATAATTCAACAAAAGCTGGTGTGAAGAGACAATTTAAAAAGGCATTTGAAGGTTTATTTAAATGTGGAACTAACTGCTATTTCTTTTTACACAATGAGGCATTTGAAAAATGCATATTTAAAATATATTTTCTGGGGAAACTTATGGGCTTTTGTTTTCATCTAGGATGTTGAAAGTGAGAAATAGAATTGTTTCTAACCAAATAATGAGAAAAAGTCAAGTAAAACTATCAAAGTATAACTTGTCTTAAGTTCATCAGATAGCTGATATCACGAGCAACCAGATATCCAGAATCTCTCTCCCAACCCAAGAAAAAAGAATAAAAGGAAGGAATTGCTACTACGTAAGTAAGAGGAAATAATTCAGGATAATTATTGGAAAGCAAATGTAGGCTGGGATGTTAGTTTCAATCCTGACCCTTTATATTAACAGCCTGACAGAATAAGAGGTATGACCATTTCCAGGCATAAATACTACTTGCCTTGTCTCTACTGGTTTATCTAATAATGTTTGCCATTCAATTAAAACTTAGACAAGTTTTAAGTTCCTTAAAAAGGGGGATGGTGTCAGGAAGTGACAAAATAATCAATAGAACTAGACTCATAGATGACCTAAGTGTTAGATTTATTAGATAAGAACATTAATATAACTATGTGAAATCTGTTGAAAATCTAGTTTAAAAAATATGGAAAGCATATGTCACTTTCATGGATGGAGAACTTCATGAGCAAAATCTATGAGCAAAAGTCAAATGGAAATGCTAAAAATGAAAGCACAATACAAGAATTAAATAATTTCTTCAATTGATAAATGACTAGACTTGACCCAGTAAGGAAAGAATCAAAGGTATGTCAGTAGAAATTACCGACACTCAAACACAGAGAGAAAAAAAGGAAAGAAGGTAAAATTTAAATAAATATAATACAGAACAGAGCATTAAGAGTAGTGAGACGATATCAAATTATTTATGATGAGTGTCTTTCAGTTCAAAGAGAGAGTTGATAGAGAATGGAACAAATTTCTGTGTGTGCATGCGAATGTAGAAGGGGGAACTCCCCCCAAAATGGAGTGATATTTTGGAGGGTAGGTCCCTTGTAGTACAGGCTTCCCTCACTAGGTGAGTGTTCTAGGAATCCATAAGTATGGATGTACCAGGTAGCGTTGTTGTGAGAGGCTGCATTCAGCTTCAGTGAATTTTTGTTGTTGTTGTTGTTGAGATTTTTTTAAGACACTGGCCAATTTTATGATGAGTGATTTACACAAACAACCTACCTACACCATGCTGAGTGTTCAGCAGTTTTTTTGACCGAATATGGCATGATCCTGGTACCCTACCCTCCCTATTCATCCAATCTCCCCCCAGGTGACTTTTGTTGTTGTTTCCCCAGATGAAAAAAAGCCCTCGGAGGGAAATGTTTTGCCAATATGGAAGAGGTGAAATAAAAACAACAGAATTTCTAAAAGGCATCAAAACTGATCAGTTCAAAAATACAGAGAGCACTTTAAAGGAGACTGAAGTTTAAACATGCAATAAAAAATATACAGCCTTTTATAAATAAATTCTATTTTTTTGGGTTTCCCGCATATGAACAGATAGACAGATTGATAAATTGATAGATAAATATGATGACTGAGAACTTTTGAAACTTTAGAAAAGAAAGCATGGTACAGAACCAAGAAGCTCAGAGAACCACAGGCACGATAAATAACAAAACAAATAGGAAAACACAGGTACACCCCAAAATACATCTCAGTCACACTGATTAAAAACCTAAAGAGAAAAATCTTTAAGATGGCCAGATAAAACAGAAGAAAAGATACGTTAAATTTACAGGAATAAAGAACAACAAAAAAAGACAGCAAAATTATTGTAAGAAACTGTATAAACCCAAAGAACACACAGTGACAACGTGAAAGCACTGAAGGAAAACAAAAGTTGTCAACCAATAGTTCAATTCTCAGTGAAAATGTATTTTAAAAATAAAGATAGACTACCTTTCAGAAAAAAACTAAAGCTGATTCATTGCTAGCAAACTGGTACCATGAGAAACGTCATGGATAATGTTTGCATAGGAATGTCACATGGGATATAAACTCAAATTTACACAAAGAAATGAAGAGTGTCCACAATGGTAAAATGAAGACTAATGTAAAAGCCTTTTAAAATTATCTTTAGTCATTCTAAAGTCATGAATAATTATGGCAATATTTTTAAGGAAAATTTTATATAAGCTGCTTTTCCAGATCAATGTTTTAAAAAATATATTCTGTATAGCCTTGTGATTTCACAGAGGTAACAGCAGTAGTCTCCTACCTCAAGGAAAGATAACGGCATTCTAAGTTTAATACATGATTTCTCCAAAACAGCTAAATTAGCTCCATCACTTTAAAAATGTTAGATATTTTCTGGGCAATTATTCTGTTGGGGGTTAAAAGACAATAACAATGTGGCTGTGATACCTATTCTCCCAAAGCTTACATTTTACTAAAGGAGACAACAGACAAATAGAATACTTATGTTGATAAAATAGAGACCGTGATCAATGTGAAAAGGACAGTAAACAACATGATACAGCATAAAGGAGTGAGGCGACCTACATAGACAGTGGTCAGAAAATACAATAGGGTGCGTGAAATGGCTGAGACATCTAGGAGTCCAATAGACACTTGAATATATGAACTCAGAGAAACGGTCTTTATTAACATATGGCAGGTGAGAGTCACAGCAGAAGACAGAATTTAAAGCCATGAGAATGAACTGGATAACCAAAGAGGAAGTGTAGCTAGAAATAAACACTTTTTTTTTCTATCAAAGTTTTGCAAATTGTGTATGTGAGAGGGTTATTATAGTTAATTTTTAAAGATAATTATGTCCAATAAATTTTATACTTTTATTTTTTGAAGATGATTTTTCTGAATACTTTTCTAATATAAAATATATTCTACTTATATATTTTTCTCTTTAAGTGAATAAAATTTACTCACTAAAGCAGTTATATGAAAGCAAACATTTAACAGAAATTAAACATATTTTACTATATAGGTTATATATCCAGGATTTTGGGGTTAATATAAATTATACATAAATGTATACATATATTGTTGGATAACCCTTCAGAAGTTGAAACTTGATTCTGCTTCCTTGAATGTGAGCCGGAGTTTTCAAGTCACTTCTAACAAAAAAGTGTGTTGGAATCAATGCTATGCACTTTTAGACCAAATATATATATATATAGTGTGTGTGTGTGTGTGTGTGTGTGTATGTGTGTGTGTAAAATAGATCCCACTGAGTTCTATTGGTATCACCTGTTCTAGAGGAAGCCTGTAGTTTTAAATTCTGAAGCTATTGAAATATCTTATGAAGAGCTCCACACGAAAGAGCAATTATCCTCCCACCAACAGCTACCACCAACTTGCCAGTCATGTGAGTAAACTAACCTGGAAGTGCCTCCTCCAGCCCCCTTTACATCAAGTACATCAGCCCAGGTTGACATCTCGACCACTCCCTGTGTCTTCAAGTTAAAATCATCTCACTAAGTCATTCTTAAAGCCTTGACATGCAGAAACAAGGAAGAGAGTTCAAGCAGATTGCCGTTTAAGATATTAAGTTCTGGAGTCATTTGCTACTCAGCAATAGAAAATGAGTATATACACCATTTTCAACACAGCAATAAATAATAAATCATTTCCCAGATATAACGGAGAAAACTATTTCCAAAACAATCTGAGTAGCATTTTTATCCCAAGACCCCTAATAACATACATATACAAGACGTGATAAAACAACGGGCAAAAAATAGGATGCTTAATTATGTTGGGATAATTTGGCCATGGCGTTAAAAAAAAAACAGTAAAATTGGATCTTGATTATAGACTCCAGTTGAATTACTGCTCTGGATGTGAAAGTAGAATTATGAATTCAGCAGAAGGACAATTAGGAAAGTACTTTGTAAACCACAAGTGGGAAAAGACTTAGTAAACAAGAACTAAAAAAAATGATAAGTCACAAGGTAAAAAATAAAATGCAGTCCTTCAAAACTAAGTATTCTGTTCAACAAAAGTAAGAGATGAAAATATTAGTTTTTTGTTTGTTTGTTTTCTGGCATGGGGTCTTGCTTTGTTGCCCAGGCTGGTAACTGTCCCACCTCAGCCTTCTGAGTTGCTGGGATTATAGGAAAGTGCCAACATGCCTAGCTCATTTTTATTTATTTATTTTTTTGGAGAGACAACATCTCACTCTGTTACTCAGGCTGGTTGTGACCTTTCAAAGCAGTAGAGTTACAGGAATAAGCCACTGTACCTGGCCCAATATTCACTATTTTGATCAAGGAAAATTAACAGGCAGATTATAGAACTAGAGAGTTATTTTAAAATATTAATTTTAAAATAAGTGCTTGATTGTACCATAAATTTTCAGTAGGGCTGCTATTGTCCCCATGGTAGCAAAAATGATATTTTAGGTGGAAAAAAATTTACTTTTTAATATATAAAGCACTGATATATTTGTAGCACATAAACATATAAAATAGATCTGTGGTATGAACATTTTATGAAGCCAAGCTCTCAGGACAAAACATCGGTAAGAGCTTCTTAGAAGGGGCAATAGGAATAAAAAATAAATGCTACAGTAGAATGAACAATGAATTCTCCAAACTCAATAAGGGGAAAACAAACAGGAAAACTAATAGATAATTAGGCAAAGGATATTTATAGGCAGTTCACGGGAAAGTTCTAAATGTTCTAACTTACTTGCAATAAAAATGCAAATTTAAACCATCTTATACCCATCAGAAAGGTAAGTTAGAAAGAGAATGGTGCTAAATATTAGCCAGAATATGGGCAAAGGGAATGAACTGTTCTGCTTGTCAGAGTATCCATCTGTACAGTCTTTCTTAAGAACTATCTCACTACTTAAGTTGAATGTATTCAAGCCCAGGATTCTCATTCCAAGATCTTTACCCTAAAGAAGTTCCCACAAAGTTGGCAAGTGTACCTGCATAAACACTACACCATGTTGTTATTTTTAGATGGGAGACTTGGTAGCAAACTAGACATCTAATGCAATTTACTTTTTTTACATACATAAGATGCTATAAGTGTCTACAATGGAAATCTACGCGGCAGGTAGAAGCAAGTAAATGAATATACATTCAGCCAGATGAATACATTTCAAATGCAGATACAACTTTGAAACTGTAAGATGCTGAAGAACATTTAGGGCTAATACCATTTAGGAAAATGGACAATCTGTATACACATCAAACAATACGATATTATTAATATGGATGCAGGCACACTAAATTAGGTGCCAGTGGAAAAAAATAAATAGAAGATGAGCATAAGGGGAAAAATATTTAAAAGGCATCTTTATGACCTCTGCCATACTCTTTTCTCTATATTTCCAAAGCAGCTATCATCTTTGAATATCATGCTCCATTTCCTTATTTTGTTTATTATTTAATACCTGTCCCTTTCTGATGGTCAGGGTTTCTTGTTGTTGTTCAAGATGTTTCAAAACACAAATGTATTTTAAATTAGCACAAGGCATGACACATAACAGGGGATGAAAATTACTGGATGAATTATCAGTAAGTGAGGGATGATAATTTGCCATAATTTTCTTTAACAGATTCCCTCTCATAAGCTTGCTCGGTGGAAATGGTATGCCTCTCTTGGTGGACAGCTCCTAAGCCGAGCATAAGGTGCAGCACAGCTTCCAGGCTTCCTGTCATTCAGAAAGTGTTGTCAAAATGCAGAACTGTGCCCAGAAAACTCTGGCTTCCTAAGCTCGACAAGGCTTTTGGAGGCACTCGGCCTGTAGGCTTTATATCCATCTTTGTCAGGACCAGATCTACATGGTCCAAAAAAATCTATATTTTGAATATGGATGAACTATTGCAACACCCTGTCTTTAAGCTAAAATATGTTTAGGACGCAGTTGTTCATGGTGCTGGGTATGGCTGCTATACAAATTACTTGCCAGTAAGTTGTCAAAAATCATTTTTTATTAATATATCAACATATGTTGACATACAACCCATTCTGAAGTCTAGCCCAGGTGAATTGCCTGTCAGTAGACCCTAGCAACAAGTGACCCTCAGAAATAAAGTGAGATTTTATGGTATGTCACATTGAAAGCATTTGATTCACACAGAAGAGAATGTACCAAACTGTAGGTCATTCAACTGACTTTAGGTTGTATATATATGTAAATATGTAAATGTGAATGTGGCTTCTGTGAATTTTTTTGATTGTTTATTTTGAAGATTCTTTTTTTATTTTTATTTTGAAGATGTGGGGTACAATTCAGGGTTAGGTATACATATAGTCATTGTACAGGTAAAGTTAGGGCCCTACATTGGTCTCTGCTTCATGTGATTTGAGATCAGGTACCCTTATTGATGAAGTGTTCCCTCCATCCCTGGCAGTTTCCTATTACTGTCGATCCCTTTCCTGTAGTATTATGATAATTGTTCAGGGTCTGCTTACGAGTGAGAATATGTCGTACTACACTCTTTGTTTCTGTGATAGATCACTCAGTATTATAGACACTAAATTTATCCAAGTTGCTCCAAAGTTCACAATTTTGTCCTTCTTTATGACTGCATAATATTCCATTGTGTATATGTACCATTTTTTAAAAATTCAGTCTACTTTCGATAGGCAGTGCAGTTGGTCCCATGGTTTTGCTATTGTGAATAGTGCTGCAATAAACAAGCAAGCACAGGTATGTTTTTTATACATTCCCAGAAGGGGAATTGCTGGGTTGTATGGAAGATCGATTTTTTAGGTCTTTTAGGAAGCTCCACACCATTTTCCACAGTGGTTGTACTAGTTTACTCTCCCACTAACAGTGTAGAAGTGTTCCCTTTTCCCTGCATCCTCTCCAGCATCTACTGTTGAGTTATTGATGATAGCCATCCTGAGTGGAGTTAGGTCATATCTCAGTGTGGTTTAATTTGCATGTCTTTGATGATTAGTAAAAACAGTCTGGTATTGGTACAAGAACAGGCTTATAGACCAATGAACAGAATAGAGATTCCAGAAGCAAACAAAACCTCCACTAACAACCATTGGGCACAGGAGAACTTATTCAGTAAATGACGATAGGAAAATTGGCTGACAATATGCAAAAGATTAAAATAGGACTCCTACCTATCACCATACGCAAAAATTAACTCTAAATGGATCCAAGACCTAAATGTAAACCCTCAAACTATAAGAACCTTCGAAAATGCAGGAGGCACCTTTATGGTAATTGAAATTGGCAACCAATTCCTGATCAAAACCCCCAATGCCCATGCCATAAGAGATAAGACAGACAAATGGGACCTCATCAAATTGAAAAGATTCTGCAAAGCAAAAGAAGCCATCGAGGGAACTAGGAGAGCCCACAGACAGGAAAAAGATATTTGCCAACTGTATATCTGACAAAGGCCTAACATCTAGGATCTACAAGGAACTCAAACATGCTGAGAAGAAAAAAACAAAGCAAAACAAGACAACCCTATTAAAAAGTGGACAAAAGTATGAATAGACACTTCTCAAAAGAAGGCATTCGAGCAGCCGACGGATACGTGAAAAAAGGCTCAGTTTCACTAATCATTGAGGATTCTTTCAATACATTTACCCATTTCATGACTGATTTACCAGCGCACCTGACCACACCTCGCTGAGTGTTCAGCGGTTTTTGACCACAAGTGGCACCACCAACATGCCCCACCCTCCCTAGTCACTGGGTCTCATCCATTACGACTGTTCTGAGTCCCTTGATGAAAAACATCCTCGAAAGGAAACTTTTTTTGATGCGGAAGAGGTGAAACAAAAAAGGGCAGACACACTAAAAGGTATGAACACGGACCAATTCAAAAACCATTTTGAGCAATGAGAAAAAGTGTCTCAGTAGGTGTACTGCAGTGAACAGACAGTACTTTGAAGATAATTGAAGTTTACATATGTAAGAATACACAACTTTTTATAAATAGTTTTTGTATCCCCCTTCGTGTGTGTGTGTGTGTGTGTGTGTGTGTGTGTGTGTGTGTGTGTGTGTGTGTGTGGTATATATAGGCATGAACTACATGTAGTTCCCTTAATTATAATCACAGAAAAGGGACTTTTTAGGTAAGTTTCCCTTTTCCTTTAGAGTAAAGGTCATCACTTTCAGTCACATTGTGTATTTTCAGAGGTAAAGCAAGAATCTAGAGGCTGGATCTAGACTTTCCGATGATTAGTTTTTATAAGTGATGCTACCTGTTCCAATCTCAGAAGAGGAGCCCTAAAATTAAAAAAGAAAGAATAAAAGAACATCCCAAGGAGAGGCTGGGTGTGGTGGCTCAAGCCTGTAATCCCAGCACTTTGGGAGGCTGAGGAGAAGGGATTACCTGAGCCCACAGGTTCGAGATCAGCCCGGCAAGTTGGAGAATTAGCTGGGCGTGGTAGCACACACACACCTATGGTTCCAACTTTTTGGAAGGCTGAAGCGGAAGGATCGCTGGAGCCCAGCAGGTCAAGGCTGCACTGGCCACTGCCCTCCAGCCTGGGTGATCGAGTGAGACTCCGACTCAAAAAACAAACAAACAAACAAAAACCCTCCAAAAAACAATAACAACAACAAAAAAATTCCCAAGGAGAACAAATTTTCACTTCTTGATTGTAGCTTTCTCTTTGCAGTACTTTTCTGTTTTAGCTTCAGCTTCCTCACAAGTCAAGCCTGGTGATGATTCATGTGCTAAACATTGTTCTAACAAGAATGACAGCTGGCTGTCAAGAAGAAGTAAACTTTTCTGGATAGAAAAACAAGATGATGTAGTAGACATGTGTCATACATGGCTGCCAAAAGTCAGTTGAATGCGCTGAAGTTTGATCGATCCCCTTGGGTGAAAATCAAATGCTTTGAATGTGCTGTATCAAATCGCCCTCACTTTATTTCTGAGTCCCACAGTTAGGGGATTTGGGAGCAAGTCGCATGCACCCATGCTCAACTTTGATTCCGAATGGACTACACAGGAAAAGAGGGTATCTATCCATTTTGCTGGGCCTGGGAGTGTGCAGGTGACCTGGTTTCAGATAAAGTCATGGTGGCAGCAGCAGTGTCCTTGCTAAGGGGGAGCTAGAATGCTTCTGCAGCATTTCTGCTGGAGTTCCTGGAATCTTAGTGCGTATTTTCTGTTGGCTTTCCAAAGGACCACTAAGCTACAGAATAGATACACTATAATAAAAGTGTCATTCCAAAAAGATGGGAAAAAAACCCAGAACAAATTCTCTGGGTAGTTAAACAATGCAAAGTCAAACACTAACAGATAACAAGATTTTTTAAAGGTCTTTATTACAATAATAAAATAGATGATAGATGGATGGATAGATAGATATAGATAGGCATGAACTAATTGCAATTCCCTTAATTAAAAATCACAGAAGAGTGACTTTTTAGATATTAGGTGGCTATTACTTTGAATACATTTCACATTGGGAACCAAAACATAAACACATATGCACATACAAATTGAAAACAAAAGTCAAAACCAAACCTATATCCTTAGTATTCAATTATTTGTAAGTAAAAAACAAAAATCATTGCAACATATTTTATTGATTTCTGAACTCACTAATGTGATCCACATTTTTAAAAAACGCTGTCATAAAATGACCACGCAGGATTTAAATCTATTAACTGATACATAGTTGAGCCTTAGTGGAAACTGGGGTATGTTAGTAACACCTCTAACCTTTAGAAGGTAATGACAAAGGTTGCAGTTCACTCATTTATTCATTTATTATGCCACACTCTTCCACCAATGACTCTCTACTCTACTCTCAGAAACAGAACTAAGACTGGATTTAATAGACCCAGTCCTTGTTTCCATGGAGTCAGTCAACTTGTAACTGAAGGATAGATATTCAAATAAGACAAAATTAAAAGCCTGGAGCAGTGAGTGCACGGTTTATTTTAGTGGTTTTATTCATATCATTTTCTCTTATTACAAAATAATTCATGATCACTACAGAAGGCTTTCAAAGTAGAAATGAATAAAAATAAAATAGGAATTACTCATTAAACTCAGTATTATTCCATGTCATAGTCTGTGGCCTGACCGTGAGAAAAAAAACTACACAGTGATATAATCTTAATATAAAAATTATTATATCATGATAAAAGATTATTCATAGGACATTAGAAAGCTGCTATATCTACGGTGCCCTAGAAAAGTATCCACAGAAGAACAAACTCGGAAAGGAACTCCTCTGCCCAAGTCTGGGGTTCAGAGCTCTTTGGGGGAAGATGCAGTTGTAACCCACGGAATGAAACAGAAATGTTCTGGTGTGCCCAGACCAAAATGGTCTCTGGTCATGACACAAGTAGGAAACCACCCCCAGAGTGCAGATTAGACGCAGGTGAGCCACAGTGGGAAACTGGGTGCATGAGCGTGTCGGATGACTCTGGCCGCCGCTGGCAACCTTCTGAGTTACAGGTGAAGTAAGGGACACTGTAGATTCCTGTAAGGGCACATGGGCATTCAAAGAGCATGGGGAAACAGGCGTGGCAGGTCACCTGAGGCAGTATCCCTGTTGGGAGGTCCACAGGAAGGACTTGGGACACAAACCTGGGACAGCCAGTAGACGGGCAACCAGAAGGAGTCAGGGTGCTGGTGCAGACAAGAGGGCTGGAGCACCCAGTGTCCGAGTTAGGAGAACAGTGTCTTCTGACTGCCCGATGGGATAAAGCATCCTCCGAAGTCCTCACACCCACACTGCTGACTCATCACATCCTCTCGAGAAACTGTGGGAGAGCCCCTCCCTCCAGCCATGTTCCTGAAGCCCTCTCATGGAGAAAGCTTAAAACCGGGCTCACTGTTGTGAGAGACGCTTCAAGGAATTTCGTGATCACACAGCATATATGGAGGGGTTAAAATGCGACTGAAAAGCAATAATTACTTACTAGAAAGCACAACGCAGCTAAGATGTTTGTTTATATCTCTCTATGCTGTGGTTTCTTGTCATCAGTACTCTGCTGTATATGCTGTTGAAAACTCTTTGATGAGCAGCATACTCAGATCACGCTTCCGATTCTCCTTTGGGAAAGGAACTTTTGAAGAAAGTATCCAAATATTTAAATAAAATTTTGCCAGTCACAGAGATTGTAGTCAAAATGATGTCTCTATGTTTAAAAACACATTGATAACCTAAATCACTGATTTAGAAGGAAAAGACCTTTAAAAACTTACTTGTAATTTTGGAGGCAATGGAGATTCTCTAGATACACCCACTTCCAGTATTTTACTGAACAACTATTTTTAAAAAAATACATTCACATGGTATAAACATAATAAATGACTGTGATCTGAAAAAAAATTGATAACATATCATTATTTACTATAACAATTTTTGATGATAGAAAGCACTTTAAAGTACTATTATATATACTCGGGGTGCCAAAAAACGTATACACAATTTAAGAGGTGGTATCTATGTATGACTTTCCAAAGTTCATTTAAATTGCAGTAGCAATGTGCAGTATGGCATTCGTGCAAAGGATAGAATGAATCAAATGAATGCTAGAGTCACCGTGCAACAGGCAAGACAGTCCAAGACAAGGCAAGCACGGGCATCCTCCAAGGTCCACAAGACCTTTTTGAAGTGGTATTTGAAATCTGAGAACATTGTGGAAGGACAAGGAAAACAGAGGCGTACGAAGCAGAACCTCCCCCAGGCCTCACAATCGCACACATCCGTGGTGAGTTTGAGACACATGGTTCTGTCTCTGATGCGCACAAGGGGTGATCCGGGGGCCTGCTTCTTCTGCTGTAATGTTGGAACAGTGTAGACACTCCCCTCAGAAGTCTACCAAACAACGTGCACGTGAGACAGGAATTAGCAGGATAAGCATACCGCGCATTCTTTTTTTTTTTTTTTTTAATCAATATTTTTTATTATGATATTGTGGGATACAGTTAAGGGTTAGGTATACAAATATGCCCTGTTCAGGCACCCTTGTTGATAAGAGGTGTTTCCCCGTCCCCAGACAGATATTTGCTACCGTTAATCCCATCTCCCTTCCCCCCCACATAGTTTCCCACCACTGTCAGTCATTTTCTTATAGTATTACATTGGATGTTCAAGGTCCATTATATGAGTGAGAACATGTGATACTCGGATCCTTGTTTCTGTGAGAGGTCACTCAGTATTATAAACTCTAGTTCCATCCAGGTTGTGGTGGAATTCATGATTTTGTTCTTTTTTATGGCTGTGTAGTATTCCATCGTGTATATGTACCACATTTTTTTAATCCAATCCTCTTTTGATGGGCAGCATGGTAGCTTCCAGGTTCTTGCTAACCACACATTCTTTTTAAAAATGTTTTTAATTTTAAAGATGTGGGATATGGTTCGGAGTTAGGTATACAAATGCTCATTATGCAGGTGCCCTTGCTTGTGGATGAGGTGTGTCCCCCTCCCCTGGCAGTTTCCCATTACTGCCAATCCCTTTCTTATAGCATTACCATAATTGGCCAAGGTCTGCTTATGAGTGAGAACATGTGATACGTAAAACAGCAAAACAGAGTTTTCATCCCATGGCAATTACACACACTGAATGAAGATGAACCTGATCAAAGGGTGCAGTATTTCAAGTGGTTCCAAAACATGACAGAGAGGACAAGGAGGGTGGGGAAAATGGTTTGGTTCCCAGGAAGCACAGTTTAAATGGAACAGTGAACTGACATCATTGTGTGTTCTACCTATGAGGGATCTTCAAGGATGTGATATATGTAGGTATTTCGGGAAGAAATTGAAAAGGCGTGGGCAGCCATACAAGTGGACACGTTGTTCAAGCAGCAGTTCACCATAATCAGAAGTGTCAGAATGCTGATGGTAACCACTTTGATCTTGTCTTGCAATTGCAGAAGTCAAAAGTGACTTGTATTCATCTTTTGCTCTCAGTAGATATCGAGCAGGAGAATTTTAATACAGTTTTTTTTCCTTTCTTAAAGTGTCCATACATTTTGTTGGAACCTTCTGTATTAGCTAATGAAAGATCCTAGGTAGAAAAATACTATTGTACAATTTCTACCTTTCCCCCCCTTCTCATAAACACTGTAGTGAGTTCAGAGCAACCTGCACAGTTGTTCGTGATCATGAAAAAATAATGCATAAGTAGAATTTAAGAGCAAACGTTAAGTACTCTGACAATAATCAAAGAAAATCCATTTTACTCTTTAGAAGATTAATTTGGGTTAGGACCTGGGGAGGACAGCTGTGGAACCTGGGAATTATGTCATTCAAAATATCTTTTCCAGATTTTTCACTAATTAAAAATTTGTCCATTAGGCAAATTTATAAAGAATGAATATATAAAGTGTTAGTCTGGTTTGGGAAAATAGGCCTTCTCTTATGTTGCTGAGAAATACAAATTGGTGCACAATTTTGTAGAACAATTTTCCAGAATGTCAAAAGTCTTAAAATTGTGTATTTCTCTTGACCCAGAAATTTCATATCTAGAAAATAATTGGACAATTGTGACAATTGTGAAAGGTGTGAACAGCAGCTTTTACAATGTACTATTATATAATAGCAGTAGAGTGGCATAGACTTAGTTTCTATCAATAAGAAATCGAATTAATTATAGGTTGTTGAGATAATGGTATGTGATGCATCCATCAAAATGATATTGCAGAATAATATTTTGGATGTGAATAGTTTACCATGATATGGCATTACAATAAACACTAGAATTATAATTTATTACTATAAATAAAATATATGCATGGATAAACACAAAATCTCACAGCATAATCTCTAAATGCTGAACTATAGTTCTGCCCATTAGTGGGACTATGAGAAGCGTTTATTGTATTTTGTTTTGTTTTGTTTTGTTTTTTGAGTTTGAGTCTCACTCTGTCGCCCAGGCTGGAGTGCAGTGGTGTGCTCACAGCCACCGCAGCCTTGACCTGCTGGGCTCAGGTGATCCTTCGACCTCAGCCTTCCAAGTAGCCAGAACTACAGGCATGCACTACCACACCCAGCTAATTTTTTGATTTATTTTAGAGACGAAGTCTCACCAAATTGCCCGGGCTGGTCTTGAACCCATAGGCTCAGGCAATCCACTCACCTCTGCCTCCCAAATTGCTGGGATGACAGGCTGAGTCACTGAGCCCGGCCTATTGTTTTCTTAATATGTATTTATGTTATCTAAATTTTTGCATTGAGTCCATGCTCTTCTGATAATAAATAAACAATACAAATTTATGTTAAGGAAGAAAGCATGCAACTGGGTGAACACATTTACTTTTATTTTTTATTTTATTTATTTATTTATTTTTTTATTTTTTTGAGTTGGAGTCTCAGTCTGTCACCCAGACTGGAGTGCAATGGCCGCTCCCGGCCACTGCAGCCTCTACCTGCTGGGCTCCGGCGATCCTTCTGCCTCAGCCTTCCAAGTAGCTGGAACTACAGGCGCGTGCTACCACACCTGGCTAATTTTTTGATTTATTGTAGAGATGAGGTCTCGCCAAGATGCCCAGGAGGGTCTCGAACCCGCGGTCTCAGGCAATCCACTCACCTCAGCCTCCCAAAGCGGGGGACACATTTACTTTTAAAACTTTGTTTCTGAGAACACTATCAGTCCTCTTTTGTGATTAAGATACTCCCTAGCATTATAAGATACTCCCTAGCATTACAGAACAATGGCTACAGCATTTCAGTCCTATTAGATGAACAAATTCTGAGATCTTATGTTAAATGGCATCTAGGCAGCTATACTGTACTGCACACTTAACATGTGTCAACACGGTATATTTCACGTTTGTTTGTTTTTTTTTTTACCATAATTTAAAAACCATCCTCTAGAATTCTGAATGGCTAAACATGCCCTGATTACTTTCATAGGAATAACTTATAACTGAATTCAGTCTTAAGAACAGGAGAGTAATCCAGGAGAGAAACTGAGGCAGAAGACAGAGGAAAACAGGGAAATGTTTAGGGTGTAATAATCAAGTAGTACTAATATAGTAATAATCAAGCAGAGATTATACCATAGTTCTCGAGACTTAACTCTAGCCCAGAACCATTTCTCTGGGTAGACCGAAAATCAACAGCGATAAGTGTGGGAAATAAAACTCCAATGTTACCTTTACATGGATGATGAGCACATGGATACTAACATCCAATGAATAATTTACGAGTTTAGATTTCATAATGTCACACTAAACATCTCTCCCATTTCTTATTACAGATTCACTCCCACAAGGAATTCCTTCAGTCTTGCAACCTGGGGTGATCTTTAAAAGATTTAGTGTTCCGCATTCATCACGAGATAGTATTTAACTCATACTTAGCTGGCCTAGCAGTAGAGCCATATATGGGGTGAATTTTATCTTTCAGAATAGAATTTTTTTTCAGCACACTGATTGCCAACTGGATGAAGATAACCGGTCCATTGAAATTCTTTTTTTTACATTTTTGCAGAAGGAATATTATTTACTATAATAGGTTATAAAATCCTCCAAGGCAACTCTAGGGTAACGTTAAACTGACAGATTTGCAGTAACAGCAGTTTCGTTATCATCGTGTCAACACATTTCTTCTAAAAGATGTCCATAACAAAGCATTTATGCAATCATCTACTTTTACAACAGGTGTTTGGAAATAAAAGAATATTTATTTTGGGGTGTTTTATGGCTAAATGTATCACTACTTTATTTCAAAAGTAAATTGCCTGTATTGATTACACAAACATAATGATTACATTCTGCTAGAAAACAAGCTTCATCATCTATTGAATAACAACGTGATAAAGCAAAACTGCTTTGAAAACACATTGTACATATTGATCATTTAGTTCTCAAACACTGTATTTTATGAAAGTATGCCAATTATCTTTAAATTTATTCTTGTCTGTTTCATTTTCTCTCTCAGAAGCTCTGGCCTGACAGCTGTGCTTATTAGGAATTCCAGCTTTCCAGTCACTATTAAACTGAGCCATTTGAGAGATCCCTGATCTTCAATCATGCAGCTCAGGCTATTTCCTTGAAAATGACTCATGTTTTTATTAACTATATTAGATAAAGCATCTGTATTTTTAGGACTACATTTTAAGGATATATAGAACGTAAGTCTCAAAGATAAAGTGCCAGATCTAAGTCAGTCTATTAAAAATATGTCATTATATTGGTGCCTGCTTTTTCCCCTCGCTTTTTGAGTTGGAGTCTCAGTCGCCCAGGCAGTGACAACATCACGGATCACTGTGGCTACGGCTGCCTCAGCATCCCTCATAACTGGAACTATAAGCATGCACCATCATAACTGGAAATGTTTTCAAAAAATTCTTTGTAGAAAAGAGGTGTCACCAGTTTGCTTCAACTGGTCCCAAACTTCTGAGCTCAAGCAATACTCCTGACTTCACCTCCCAAAGTGATGAAATTACAGTCATGAGCCACCACCCCTGGCCCATTTATGTCTACTTTTAAAATCATTTTTCTGTCTAGTAAAGTAAAATAGCTCATATGATGCCATGCTTTTGTCTTTTCTCACATTAAAAAATGTCAGAGGACCAGGCACGATGGCTCAAGTCTGTCATCCCAGCACTTTGGAAGGCCGAGGCGAGAGGATTGCCTGAGCCCACGGGTTCGAGACCAGCCTGGGAAACATGGTGAGACCTCGTCTCTAGAATAAATCCAAAAATTAGCCAAGTGTGGTAGCGTGCACCATCGCTGGAGTCCAGCAGGTCGAGGCTGCGGTGGCCCTGAGCTTGCCACTACACTCCAGCCTGGGTGACAGAGTGAGACAGATTCAAAAAACAAAAAATGTCAGAGTAATTTTTAGTAAGAGTTGTTATTCTACACATCCAGAAATAATAGACCGCAGTGTATCAAAACTTGTAAAAAATACGTTATGATACTCTTAAGATACATAGATTTACATTCTCAGATCTACAAGGGAGGCTTTTATTTTCTTCCTTTGAGTCATGAGTGAAGGGGTGTCTATCATACATAGAACAGAGAGAAAATCTTAATCTGTTTTCCATCAGGAGAAATGGAATATTAACCGTTGAAATCTAGAGAAATAAAGAAAAAAATGAAACAAGGCAAATGACATCCTGCCCTAATACCTACACAAAAAGGGTGCTGTCGGTGTTTCTGTCCCCAAACGGGACTGTCTCTTTCTAGTGAATGTCAGCTTCACCCTGATCACAGGGACTTCAGCTGGGAGTTGCTCCCTTGGTTTCACTGGCAATACATGGCTCTTCACAGCTGCAGCTGAAACGCTGTTCTGGCTCGTCACTGTGACCTCCGCTAAAATTAAAAAGCTCATTTGCAGAGTACAACTTTTCACTTGTCTCTCTTTCACATATCAGCATATGGAAAATGTTACTAACATAAAGAAAATCAGGGGAACCCCCTTGGATCCCCTCCCACTGTAGGAGCTTTTCTGTCCTCTCAATAAATCCTGTTCTCTCATTTTCTGGCAAAAGAAGAAGGAGGAGGAGGAGAAGACGAAGAAGAAAAAAAATCAAATGAAAGATCACTCTGAATGGAAATATGGATCATCTTTATTTCTGCATTTGAATCAACTGGTCTTTACTGTTTGAAACTTTATTACCAGAGATAAAAGTGGCATATATTAAAAGTATACATTAGAGCACAACACCAGGGTGCATTGGAAAGAAAGTGACCTCTGGAGTCAATGGGGTCAAAGATACAACAATGGTGACTTTGGTATATTTATTTAGTCCCACAGAGCTTCCATTTCCATCTATAAAAATGGAAAATAGTTAAACAAGACTACTGCAAGGTGTAATAATTGCCATGAGGATTAAGTGAGATAATATCGGAATGTTAGTAAGAAAGCTTAGTGCATAGTAAACTATAAATGTGGTATCATTTTATTTCTAGAATGACAAAAAACCTAGGTGTGATTTAGGTAATGAAAAACATTAGTAAAAAGTGTGTGTGTGTGTGTGTGTGTGTGTGTGTGTGTGTGTGTGTGTGTAGTATATATATGCAGCACATTGAAATATTACAAAGCAATATATAAATTAACAAAATGGACCCTTGTTTTATAAGCATCCCACCCTCAAAGTTCACAGTCATTAAATTGTTTGGATTCCTCATTAACTTATAAAAAAGCAGCCCAATTATAGCAATCTTCCTTGAACTTAGAATTTGCAAATGCAGTCACCTCAGTTTGTGGAATGTAAAGTTAAATGAGGATTAGATTCATAGCTGATATTTTTCTTGGGACAATTATTTTCTATTTTCTCTTATGAAACAAAGATACTAGCAGAACAAGTTTGTCTGAATTAACAAATGTATTTATTCAGATCATCATTTTGGATTTTATTTCCCATGAGAGAATCATTTAACCGAAGGGTTTCCCATCATTAAATACCACGGAATCTTCCAAACAGTAGGTGCTGGTCAAGCTGTTTCTATCATTCACTGGCTTTAATGTCATAAAGCGTGAGGAATTAGAGCTGAGAATTTAATCTACATGATATGAGAAAATCTAAATAACTCAAGGTACAATTAAGATGAGAAAAAAAATAAATTGAGATTTTGGGTGGTTTGCCTTAAAAGTTAACATTTTAATAATCTCATGTGTATAAATAACCAATTAACCTTTGAACATATGTTTTACACATATTCATTTAATAATAATGTTCTCCGGAAAGTAATCTCATTTACAAAGTCAATTATAATAAATAATTCCATTATGAAAATGCATATCTGTAAAATGATTAGTGTGGCTATATGGTGTCTTCATGTTGATAACTCTTAATCAACAGAACTTGTAGCTTGTGTGAGAATATGGTTTAGCCCTGGACTGGGATGCTTATGAGAAGTGAGTTGCCTGCTAACCCAGCCCTCTGGAAATGATTTCCTTAAAGTTAACTTTAGCAAAATGACATCCACTTACACTGAGCATGATCACAAGTGTCTCTGTTCAACTTATTTCCAAGTTACTCTAAGTGCTGTGATTACTATGTTAGATGTTGTCCACTTCATGAGGGCTCTATAGAGAGATGTATTGTCTCAGTATCAAAGTAGCTTTGCAAATGCTAACAATAAAAACTCCTAGGGAAAATGAATACAATACTCTCATGAATTTGGAGTTTGGAAAAATTTCTTAAACAGAACATAAAAACATTAACCCCAACAAACCAAACACTAAACCAAACACTAAAATTTAGAAATTCCCATGAACAAAATACAATTCTAAAACCGTGCGAAGTCAAGTCACAGGGAAACAAAAGACACATGCTATTTCCACAGTATTTTTAACTGGTTATTTCTGGTATGTGGGAAACAGACTGGTTTTTTAATAACTAGTAACTTGCCACCTGACTGAATCTCTTATTGGTTTTAATTGTTTTTAGATGACTGTCTTGTAATGTCTAGAAAGATACTCATATCATTTGCAACTAATTACAGTTTTGTCTCTGTAATTTTTAAATCTCTTGTTTCTTTTATTTATCATATGGCATTTTCTAAAGCTTCTGAGACAATGTTGAATAAAAATGTTAATTATATCTCTCTATTTTTTCATAAATTTCCTCATCCATCATTCAAAGGATTTACTAAGTGCCTATAATATTCCAGTCTATAAATTTAATGGAATTCCAATAAAAATTCAACAATAATTTTTATATTGACAAAAAAAGAAATGTTTTTATAATGAAATATTAAGCAGCAATAAAAATAGGTGAAAGATAATTATCTGGAAAGATAGATAAACTTCTCTTACATTGTTGAAGAAGCCAAATGGAGGAAAACACATTATGTGTGATGGTCTTTTTTTTTTCTTTGAGTTTGGGTCTCGCTGCGTTGCCCAGGCTGGAGTGCAGTGGCGACATTACGGCCACTGCAGCCTTCAATTCCTGAGATCAGGCGTTCCTTCCTCCTCAGCCTTCCGAGCAGCTAGGACTACGGGCACACATCCCCACGCCCAGCTAATTTTTAAATATTTATTTGTAGAGACGAGGTTTGGTTAAGCAATCCTCCCATCTGGACCTCCCAGTGTTGGAATTACTGGCAGGAGCCACTGAGCTGGCCTATCCTTTTTGCTGTGGTCCCCAACCATTTGGGCCTCAGGGACCAGTTATGTGGAAGACAGTTTTTCCAAGGCAGTTCAGAAACAGACAAAAGTGCTGGGGAGGGGACACTGTTATGACTTAGATGATCCATGGTTCTGGTCACTTTGTGAAAATGTATTAAGTCAAACATTTGCGATTTGTGCAATTTTCTGTGTTACGTTTGAGTTAAAAAATAAATAAAACAGAGTCTGCTTTTCTAGACCAAGGGGGCTTTTAAAATTCATGCAGATACCTCAATGAGTCATGGAGCAGATCAAGGTGATAATCATGGCAAAGAAATCTTAAGGTCAGATGGATAAACCGTCTTTAAGAATAATAGTACCGGGCCAGCTTGGTGGGTCAGCCTGTCATCCCAGCACTATGAGAGACCAAGTTGAGTGGATTGCCTGAGCTCGCAGGTTTGAGACCAGCCTGGGCAACTTGGCAAGACCTTGTCTCTGCAATAAATCAAAAATTAGCCAGGTGTGGTGGTATGTGCCTGTAGTTCTGACTCCATGGAAGGCTGAGGCGGAAGGATTGCTGGAGCCCAGCAGGTTCACACTGGGGTGGCTATGAGTGTTCCACTGCACTCCAGCCTGGGCGACAGAGTAAGACTCCAACTCAAAAGCAAAAAAAAAAACAAAAAACAAAAAAGAATAATAGTACCACAATTAGTGATACTTGTAAACTTGTATACTCTATATGTGTCAGACACTAGCCTAAACAATGCACACTCATTGAATAAAACAATTTTTTTGAATAGGGGATAATTTGACCCCATTGTACAGATGAGAGAACTGAGATGCAGAAAGGTTAATTAGTTGTCTCTGATGATAGCTAGCAAGTGGTAAAGCCAGGGGTTACATCTGGCTGGTTTGGCTTGGCTTCATTGCCCATAATCAGGTCTGGGGCAGGTCTGCAAGGTTTTATTTTACACATTATGTGTTCTGTACACTTTCTTTCTGGATCCTTCTTTTTTATATCCTCCCCTTTTCACCATTTGTCCCATCTTTGAAGGTTGATCTTATCTTGCTGTGGATATTAAATTCATAAGTTAGATTCTCTATGAAGATGATGCAGTTGCCACCAATGTATGCGTCATTATCTAAACTTCACTTACCTTCCTAGAATAATGTCATTGTTTACCTCTTCTCCCAGACAATATGTTAAAAGACAGAAATGATGTATTTTTTTCTCTTTTTTTTTTGTTAGTATTTATCCCTCCCTAGCATATTGCTCGGTATATTGTAGATGCTCAATAAATGAGAGTTGAACTTAGTTGTTATATTTGACAATCTGTGAACAAAGAGCTCTGTTTTTTGTCCAAAATAGAACAAAACTAAAATACAAAAGAACTTTAAATTATAAAAATAAAAGAGGAAATGGGAGTATATATGAAACTTTGAGTTTGTTGAAAATCAATAAAAACTACGTGCGATTTAAAAAAAAACACAGAAAAGAGTTGGAAGGAACAAACACTTAATTAAAATATAAACTAGTGCAACCTCTGTGGAAAGCAGTGTGGCGATTCCTAAAAGCTCTAAAAATCGACCTTCCATATAATCCTGCAAATCCCCCTACTGGGAATATATCCTGAAGAACTCAAATCACTCTATAAAAAAGATACCTGCACACGTATGTTTATCGCAGCGTTGTTCACAATAGCAAGAACCTGGAAACAACCATGCTGCCCACCAAAAGAGGACTGGATTAAAAAAATGTGGTACATATACACGATGGAATACTATGCAGCCATAAAAAAGAACAAAATCATGAATTTCGCAGCAACCTGGATGGAACTAGAGTCTATAATACTGAGTG
>NW_007252063.1:1066337-1242683 GCF_000164805.1 Carlito syrichta
AGGGTCTTTTTTTTGTTTTACTAAGGATGAAAACTTTCTGCTTAATCCAAAATATTTTTAGGAGAAGAAAAATCTCCAAATAACATATTACATCTATAACATTAATATTTGCTACTTGTGTCCATATGAAAAAAGACATTCACTTGTATTCTAAAATTAATATTTCTTTAGTACATTTCAAATTTTAAAGCTTAAAAACATGTAAAATCACATATATAACCTAAATGAATTTACTGAGTTCGAGTTTCTTTTTTGCAACTTGAATTCAATTTAGATTTTTATGAATCAAAATAACTCATTCACTATGTAAGAACATACAAGTTAAGGGAAAAAAGATTGTTCTGGCTACTTTTTCCCCTAAGGCTGTCACTCACTCTGTTTTCGAATACCAAAAGCTAGAGGCCACCAGAGAAATCAAAAGCCACAGCATACTTCATTTTTCTTCAGGTAAAATAGACCTTTTGCAACATTCTCTAAGATACTCTGTCTTTCCATTATTTGTAGATGGTGAAACTAAAAGCAATCAAACAAAAACAAGACCTCATTAGTTTTAAAGCTAATATAGCAAGTACTATATTATTAGTTTGACGGAAAATAACTCATCAGGTATACATGTCCTGTTAATATACAAAAAAAGAACCTAAAATATAACATTTTATAAAGAATCTTCACAGACGTGTGCTATTTCCTTGCCTACTGAGACCCACTATTCATTTTCTCCCTCCTACTCTGTGTCCTGAAATTGCCAAAGGCTTGGCAGTGGCCGCTTCTATCAGAAGGCCTGTTCCTACACCTTGTGTTCACATTCAGGGAGCTCTTTCTGTTTCCTCTTAGGTCTTGGGAGTTTCCAGCTTTTCTCTCTGCTGTTTCCAGCTCATGTTTCCCACTTAGAGTGTGTCATGTTTCTTGTTCAGAACCATACATGCTTATTTTTGTTATTTAATTGGATTCTTCCCTGTCCTCAAATTATATTCTTATGTTTGTAGGTCTCAAAATGCTCTGCAAAACCACAATTCAATACTCTATAACTTAATTGCTCTTAATTTAGATTCTACTTGAACAACACTGGCTAGGATCTCAATACTTCCTCTTCCCAAAGCCAATTATTTGTTCTGCCAACTCTTTATTGGATAGCTATCTTTATTTTATCTCTTATTCTAAAAAAACAGAATATTTTATCATTTCATTTTAACCCACTTTTCTTGCTTCTTGCGCAAACCTTTTTGTTTTCAGTATCTCAATTTCCTTCATCTGAAATTCATGACACAGGTATTAAATCACTTGAAATATGATTTTTTTCTACTATGATTAGATCACTTAGAATGTATTGTCCATATATATATGACCTTATATTGCGCTGATATCCTACACCTGATTAATCCCTTACTAGGGTTAGAAATTATTCCAATAAATGAAGAGAGTTCACATTAAATCACTATTAATTAAATTGCCCCAGAAACCTCTCAGAAGACAAAATGAGAATTTGTTAGACACCACTATGGCAGTAGATTGGGATATGAAATAAATAAGACAAATTTCTATATAGGAGAAGCGGATAAAAATAAAATAAAATGAAATGCCAGTCAATGAGATGCCCCTGGAAGGCTTTGAGAATATCTAACATATTTCTGGAATCAAGAAGGCTTGTGCATGGACAAAACTGTGTGGGTGCCCAGGTCAGGCCCGAGGAGTCCCTGATCTCTCACTCCTCGCCCATCTTGAGGCTTTGTGCAAACAGGAAGTGAAAACTAAGGCAAAGATGTAAACAGCCTGGTGCAGTATGCAAGACAGGCTGCATCATTAACACAGTGTCCTTCTCCAAAAACTGGAAGATGTATTAATTCAAATAATGTAAGGAAATAATTGTCTAATCATTAGCTGACCACTGTTAGACACCTGAGAAGAAATTTCTTCGCTTTGTATGACAAGAAATATAGATTTTTACAGAATTCATCCCAGAAAGTAACTAAGCAAATGAACAGTAACAAGAACAACAAAAAGAACAGCCATGAACAACACATCCTGGGAGAAAGGAGAGATTAGATTAAATGATTAGTTTTCAAAACATATATTTAAAAACACGTGAGGAACCAGGAAATATGGTGCACATGCTGGACAGAAAGTAATCAGTATAAACTATCTGTGAATATGCCCAGGCATTGGACATATTAGACCAAGACTTCAAGTTAGCTATTGTAAATATTATCAAAGAACTAAAGGAAACAAGAACTAAAGAACCAAAGAAAAACATGAGAGCAATGACTTGCCAGATAGAGAACATCAATAAAGAGATGTGAATTATTAAAATGAGCCAAATAGATTTTCTAAAGTTTAAAATTAAAAAATGAAATGCAAAATTCACTAGGGAGACAGCATTTGAACTGGCAGAAGAAAGAATCAGTACATTTGAAAACATGTAAATTGACATTATGCCGTCTGAGTAGCAGAAAAAAAATTTTTTTTTTTTTACAAAGAACCCTAGAAACCTGTGGGATATATAAATTATACCAGCATTTATGTAATGAAACTCCTTGAAAGGAAGGAAAGATTACAGGGGTAAGAAATACTATTTGAAGAACTAATAGCCAAAAATGTCCCTACGTTGAAAAAAAACCCCAAAACTATATATCCAAGAAGCTTAATGCATTCCAAGTAGAATAAACTGCAAAAGATCCAAGACTCGAAATATCATAGTCAAATCATCAGAAGCCAAAAACAGAGAGTCTTCAAAGCATTAAGAAAAGCCTTACTACCTATATGTTTTCCTCAAGAAGATTCAAAGTTGTCCTCTCACCAGAAATCATGGATGACAGACTCAGTGGGATGACATATTCAAAAAGCTGAAGAAAAATGCTATCAATGAAATTCTCTATATCCAGAAAATGTATTTTTAAAAATAGGAGAAATTGTGAAACGAAATCACATGGCCTAACATTTGTAACACACCATGCTAACAAAGAAAAAAAATAAAGAAGTCTATCTGTGGCCTAGATGCCCTATGAGAAATATGAAATGGCAAGTGCTTCATGCTGGAATTAAAGGTCACTAGATAGTGACTTGAATCCACAGGGAAGAGTAAAGAATGCAGCCAAAAGCACAGAATTGGAAAATATAAAAGACAGTAGAAACATGTTTTTGTTTGTTTTTATTCTCCTATTTAATCTAAAAGACGACTGCATGCAGCAACAACTTCACAATTATGTTGATGAGTTTAAAAATTATAAACATGTAATTTGTACAGTGACATCAGTACAAAGGAGTAGTCTAAGAAAAGAGATGCATAATAGAGGCAAAGTTGTTTTTAAACTATTGAAATTAAGTTTGTATTAATCTGAAACAGATTGTTTTAAGTTTAGAATTTACCTGTAATCCTAGCACAACCACTAAGAAAATAAATCCAAAAAGAGTATAATAGAATACATAACAGGAATTTAAAAGGGATATTAAAAATGTTGGTTTATCCCAAACAGATACAATATTGGAGAAACAGAGGAATGAAAAATACATAAGACATACAAAAATAGTAAAATGACATACATAAATGTTACTTTATCATTTGTCTTTCAATAGAAATGCAATAAAAATTCCAATCCAAAGTCTGAGATTGGCAGGACAGATCTTTTTAGAACATCAACATACGCCCCAACTATATCTTTTCTAAAAGTGAAACACTTGATATAAAAACAAAAATAAGTTGAAAATAAAAGGATGGTAAGAGTATTACCATGAAAAGAAAGAAAACTAACGTGTTTATAGTTACTGCCAAACAAAAATAGCCTTAAACATAAAATATTTTACTAGCAAAAAAGAACATTTTATAATAATAAAAGGGTAATTTTTTTTCAGAAAGACATAAGGACTATAAACATGTGTAACTAATGAGGGTGTCTAAAAATAAACAGAACAAACTTATAAAATAGAAAGGAAAAATAGAACATTTAATAATATTCAGGCACTCGAATATCATACTGTTAATGATAAGACTAAAAAGTAGAAGATCAACAGCAAAAAAATGCAGTAACACTGTGAAATAGTTAGACTTAATAGACATTTATGGAGTGCATTTCACACAACAGCAGAATACATATTCTTCTCAAGTGCCCACGTAGCATTCTTCAGAATAAAACATTTCCCAGGATACATCATTACTAAGTATGCAATAAAGTAGGCCTCAACAATTTATAAAGAACTTAGAATTTTAAATTTAAATAAATGTTTTCCAGCTAAAATGGGATAAAATTATAAATCAACTATAAAAAAGAAAATAAAAATTATGTGGAGATAAAAATAAACAAACTATGGAAGAGGTGACATATTACGTGTATTTAAGGGTAAGCAAAGAACATGAGAAATGAATTTTAGGAAAAAGAAGAAAAAAACTTGCAAAAGTAGGAAATTGAAAGGATGTGGCACATTCAGGAAATTTTGTGTAGTTGTGTGTCTGGAACACTGGATCAATGCACATGATAGGAGATGAAGCAGAAAGAAAAAGGCTAGAAGGAAAGATAAACTAAGATATTTAGATTTTATCTACAGGTGATAGAGGACCACTGATTAATTTTTAAGTTATATAACCAGGGGTTCAAAATTACATTTTAGGAAATAATTTGGAGAGGTGGTGGTAGGGTGGCAGAGATTGAAAAGTCTAGGTCAGAGATGAGTTGACGCTAAATATCTGTTGAACCCAGTCATGAGGACAATTGCGTGCTCTGCATCAGATTAGAAAGAGCTAAGATGATACAAGAGACAGTGAAACTGCAGAAGAGAAAACGTTGTTCTTAAAAGGCAGAATCTCAACTTGATTAAATGATAAACTTTTTACATAAGAGATAGAGTTGACACTAAGATAACCCAGTAAGATTAATATGCAAAGCTGAAAAAAAGATGATAATAGTAAAACAATAATGATAGTACAGCTATTTATGAATACTCTTCAAAGAACTTTATACAAACAATTCACTAAGTCCTCACAACAGACCTATCAAATAGAAACTATTATTTTTTTCAGTTTCAATTTTAATTTCAAATTCTAAAATTCTCTTAAACACCTTGTTGACCGAATAAAAGACTCCCACAGATCTGATTGTTCTGCTTACAAGCCCAAAGACAATGTATTGAGTTAGCTTTGAAATAAATATTGCCTTGCAACAGTTAAGTTTTCTACAAATAAGAGAATAATGAAATTCTGTGGTTAAGAAACTTTTAAGGTTGCTTTTCCTAATACCAGTGCTCTAATAGTCTTCAATATAATAATGTGATAGGTATTTATAGAGGAACTAGTATTCATCAAATACATAGCACGTGAGTACAAAAAAGTAAATAAAAATAGCCCCCGAAAGAAAAGGTTTTAAGTTTGATGGAAGAAAAATATGTAAATATACGTTTTTCCTCAAGTTAATTTGGGATGTCTATATCATGTGCTATGCTTTTCCAGATAAAATTGTTAAGTATACCTATAGAATGCAGGCAATTATTAGAATATATTAAAGCTAGATTTTGAATGTCAAAAAGGTTACTATGCGGAAACTAAAAAGAAAGTAACTTTAGAAAAATATTTGAAGTTTATTTTGCTGTACAAAACCTTTTAGTTTGGTAAGGTCCCAGTTGCCAATGTTAGCTTTGCTACATTTGCCTTTGAGGACCTGACCATGAATTCCTTGCCACTCCAATGTCCAGGAGAGTGTTCTCTACGTTTTCTTCCAAGATTCTTATAGTTCGAGGTGTCACACTTAAGTCCTTGACCTATTTTGAGTTAATTTCTGTATATGGTGACAGGGAGGGGACCAGTGCCATTCTTCTTCATGTGGTCAGCCAGTGTTCCCAGCACCATTTACTGATCAGGGGTACAGAGGTGAGGAATACAGAGGGGACACTTCCAGAGAAAGGCAGTGGGAAGAGGGCAGGGGTGCACAGTCACACACTGGGTACCAAGGCCCCCGGCAGGAGGAGAGAGTGTGCACTAGCAGCCCAAACCTCACCTGCATACAATTTACTTATGTAGTAAATCCTCACATGTACCTTCCAAGCCTAAAGCTTTTTGGAAAAAGTGTTGGACAATTAAACACATTAATAAATTGTATACTGCAATAATATTTGAAGAACTCTAACACCCAATATATGTTTCTACTGTCAATGGCAGGTTATTTACATCATTTTCTTTTGTTTTCACATTAAAATATTGTATGTAATCAGCTATAACCCTCCAGCCAAGAGAAAAGTAGATACATGGACAACATAATATTTTAAAGCTCACAAATAATTCCAAAAATTGGCTGAGCTCAGTGGTATATGCCTGTAATCCCAGCACTTTGGGAGCCAAGATGGGAGGATTGCTTGAACCCAAGGTTTTGAGACCAGTTTGGGCAATGTAAGAAGACTTCACCTCTACAAATTAAAAAGAAAAAGAAAGAAAGAAAGAACTGGGGAATGTGGTGTGTGCCAGTAGTTCCAGCTACCTGGGAGACTGAGGAGGAAGGATCTTCTAAGTCCAAGATTTGGAGGCATCGGTGAGCCATGATCATGCCACAGCACTCTAGCCTGGGTGACAAAGTGCGACCCCGACTCAAAATAAACAAACAAAACATTCAGTAACTTGACGGTGTTGTCTAATTTTCTGGTAGGTTTTGGCAGTTTAAAACACAGACAGACATTCACATACACCGTCCAAACTTTATGATGCTTCTATTTTAAAAGAGCATAGTTCCATTAGTCCTATAACTATAAAACATTTAAAAATTCTTGGTTCTGAAAATACAACATTTCAGCAAACCAACTATGTTTACAATAGTCTATTCAAAAACTATAGAATACAATAATTGAAAGTTGTCAGATGGAGGTCTCAATCTTTTTTAAAAGGAGAAACTTTCAAAGCTTTAGAACTTTTTTGAAAGTGTTTATTACTCATTCATTCCCTCAAAGGCTTAAACCTAGTAAATTTTTCCAAGTTGGCTTTTTTTAGGGGAAGGAGGCATTAAAGATATTAACCTCAAAAATAGGCCAGCTGTAAATGTGAGGTTGATGCTATATGTAATGCTAGTTGGGAGGACTACTTTTTCAGCTTGATTATATTCCCTTGCAATGAAAAAAAAAAAAAAGAAGCAGGTATAAATATGGAAACTATATCTCACTGAATTTTTGTTCAGCCTACTCCAAGTTCATGGTATAACCTTTATGTGATTGCAACTGTTACTGTCCCAGGCTAGCAGATGAGGCATAGGGCTAACACTGGAATTGGGGAAGCAAACACCTACCAGCTTTGCCAGGAAAAGGAAACACTGGACCTTGCTACCGTTCAATAAATCTGATGCTAGGCTTTATTCCTATATCATGATGGCAATTTTGTTCGGAGGCCAACAGATAAGACCCAGATCCTCTTCAGAAAGCAATCACAGGTCCTACCTGTGCTCAGGTCCCGGTGGACTGTGCCAGGCTAAGTCCCAGCTACCCCGTCCTCAGCAGGAAGTGTGGTCAAGCACCAAAAGTTTGTCAAAATTATTGCCGCCTTTGCCTTTTCAGATGGCTCCAAAATGATAATCAGGAGGCTGAGCACTTAAGAGTGTGCCCTTGGCTCCTTTCTATTTCTTCCCAAAGAAACAGTGAAAGTGTGTAGAGCAGAAATGCATAAGCACATGTGTATGTGTCTTCATTTAACCGAAAGGTCAAAAGCGGTTTCTCCCTTTCATATCTGATTCCTTTGGCATGACACAATTCAACTTGTGGAATATTATCTGGTAATAAATATCGACAAAATTTAAATATCCATAGTCTTTGACACAGTTATTGCCCCTAGAGAGATCCTAACCTTATCTAAGAATCTGAAATGTATGCAAATGCAGAGATATTTCAGAATTATTTCTAAAAGAATCTAATTGGTTTAGCTAAAATCCAAAGTTTCCAAAAAATGAAAAATTATTTCGAAAATGCATGTGATATAAAGAAAATGCAGGCTTTGAAATGATAAACACGCATACATATGCATATATACAAATATATTGTATGGTGATATTGTTCTATGAAAAATGAAGTTAGAAACAAGAAAGAAATATTGCAGTTAATGATTTCCTAATAGGGGTGGGCACGGTGGCTCATAGCTATAATTTGGGAATTATAGTAATACAGCAATTTGGGAGGCCAAGGTCAGAGGATCGCTCGAGGCCAGGAGTTTGAGACCAGCAGCGTGGGCAACATAGTGAGACCTAATTTCCACACCAGTTTTGAAAAGTAGCCAGGTGTGGTGGCACCTGCCTGTAGTCTCAGCTACTTCAGAGGTTGAGGTGGGAGAATCGATTGATCCCAGGACTCTGAGGCTGCAGGAAGCTATGACAGCACCAATGCATTCCAGCCTGGGTGACAGAATAGGACCTTGTCTCTAAAACCATAGAAAAAAAAATAGAAAAAAGGAAAAAAAGGATTTCTTTGTGCTTTTGATTTTTAGAATTCAAAATTTCTAAGATAAACATTAAAAATGTAAATAAGACAAAAACCTGGGAAAATAAGAATAGAGACGTAATCCCTTGAGTCCCTCAATAACTTGCACTGGCTCCCTGCAGAGTATAGGATAATCGAACTGCTCAACATTAGATAAAAAAACCCTTGACAATGTGATTATTCCTTATAGCTCTATTCTCTCCATTACTATGCTTTTCATTGGCTTAATATATGCTATAGCTACTTTGAACATTATTCTGCATGCTGATCCCTCTTCCTTAAAATTCACCTTTCCTTCACAGCTCTCTAATTCTTTTATATTGGCAAATTCTTACTCAATTTTTATGACCGTTTATACATCCACCCAATCTTAGAATGAACTATGTTTGGATGATGTTTCTGTTTTACAGAATTTAATTTAATATCATTTCTCTGGATGTGTGTCATGTATTACTATGGTCAGAATATAATTAATGTTTTCATTCAAATAATTGAACAGTGTAGGTCTGTACTTCAGGCATTCTTTATTTTCCTTACATTGAACCAATAATCAGAGTCAGTATTTTTTACTCGATTAAGTAGGAACTCTTCCATTTTTCCTACTATTCATGCAGTATTGCTCCATTCTGGTAATAAAACACCAAGCCATCCTTATCAAAGACTTGCTACAATCTAGATATACTCTATTACAACTTTGTCTTATTCTACCTACTGATATAATACCCTTGTAAAAATATAAAACAAGGTTGTTCTGAATTTTCATTTTGGCTTTCAGTACTCGACATTTTGAAATTGTTTTCCAATAATAATGACAGTATTGCTGGTGTAATCACTGTAAGTTATAAAGGTAACAATTTTAATATAAAAAATCCCCACAATACCATCTTGACAATCATATTATAGTCTCTAATTTCCTCAACACCACTCTAGGTTGAGGTAAGTGTCTCTATTTTTCAAAACAAAAACTTTAAAACTCAAAAAGCTTAACTTGTTTAAGAAAATATAGTCAAAAATGATCTGGTCCAATATTTAAATGTAGGTTTGTCTGGATCAAAATCCATATATCTATACCAAACTACCTAAACCTTTAATAATGTGTGTCAAGCACATCAAGTTATAATTATTATTATTATTATTATTAATATTATTATAATTTTACCCTCTTGTAAAAGAGACTAGAGGAAAAGTAAAAGGCAGAATAGTTTGAGTTTTTAAAATTCACAAAAAATGGCATTTTTTCCTCTCCATCCCTATGGAAAATAATCTAATAAACAGAAAAGTACTTAAACTACAACAAAAGTAGTATGGAGAGGGGTAAACACTTATTTATTATTATTATTAATTTATATCTTAAAGATGGGTCCAATTCAAGGTCAGGTATTTAAATGGTCACTGTACAGGTAAAGTTTAGGCCTCCCTTTGACCCCCACTTCACCTAGTTTGAGGTCAGATATCCTTACTCATGAAGTGTTCTCCCCCTTCCTTTTCCTGACAGTTTCTCACAACTGCTAATCCCTTTCTTAAAATATTATGATCATTGCTCAAGGTCCACTTATAAGTGAGAATAAATACTATTCTCATTGTAACAGTGAGAAAAGGCTACCAAGGAAAGTTCTGAATCACTTGTCCTTGTCCTTGAGGACAAATTAAATAGGACAGAAGGTCATCTACTTGGATGGTTTGGGTGCTAGCTTGCAGAGCATTAAAGAGTTGAACCATAGGATTTTGTGAGTTCTTTCTGGTAATATGGTTCCATTTTAACAGCATTCATCGTTTTCACATCTTCATTTCTTTTTCAAGAGAAATATAGCACAGGCAAAGATTTTCTTAGTAAGCTTTCTATGTTGGTGTGTACATCAGGTATGCTTTGGCTAAAATATTAAATAAAATTGTGGATATAGTTTAGTTTTTTAAAATATGTATTTAAAAATGCAGCTCTCTGTCCAACATCAGAACTTTTTAGAAATAAATCATCTGGCACAATGCATAACAATCAAACCTTACTTGTTAGTCAATAGTTAATTTACTAAAATTTAGGTTGATCAATTAAGATTAATGTCATGTTAAAGGAAAATATATTTATATTCTCATGACCGTTTCATACTTTGGAACAATTATGTTCTATCTTGGTTCTACTTAGGACTTTTTTCTATTCCTTTAAAAAATGAATAAACTAGCTATATTAGGAGAAACATTCTCAGGGCAACACGGAAAATCTGGAGGAGATTGGTATTCCCAATTTGATTCAAGGTGAGATATAAAATAAAGTTCTAAGTCCCACAATAGACTAGATGAGCCTACTGTTGGACAATTCCTAAAAGATCTAAAAATCAACCTTCCATACGACCCACAATCCCCCTACTGGGAATATACCCGGAGAAACTCAGATCACTCTATGAAAAAGATACCTGCACACACAAGTTTATTGTAGCATTATTTACAATAGCAAAAACATGGAACCAACTGTGCTACCCATTGAAAGAGGACTGGATTTTAAAAATGGGGTACATATACACGATGGAATATCACAGCCATAAAGGACAAAGTTATGAACTTTGCAGCAACTTGGATGGACTTAGAGTTTATAATACTGAATGATCTATCACAGAAATAAAGAACTGAGTATCACATGTTCTCACTCATAAATGAACCTTGAACAATTATCATAATACGATAAGAAAGGGATCGGCAGTAGTGGAAAACTGCCAGGGGAGAGGGTACACACCTCATTAACAAGCAAGGGTACAGCATAATAAACATTTGTCTACTGAATCCTGAATTGCACTGGACATCTTTAAAATAAAAAAATAAAAATAAACAAGTAAAGCTATTTCATGAAAAAGTCCTTTGAACATATTTATTATCTAATTCCACAGAAAATTAAACCAATGCAGTTCTGTTGACGGTGAAGGTTTTGGAGTATGACACATTTTCACTGGCAGCTGAAATGTGCTATATATTTAATCTTTAGAAAAATCTAATGGCTTGGCATTATCTTCATTTTTATTTGGGAAATCAAATGGGAAACACACTTATTTGCCCATGTTCACTCAATTAGAGATTATAAAAGAAACTGTGATCCAAACACTGTGATCTTGAGACAAATTCGCTGAACATGAATTTGAATTATTTTAAAATAAAATGTATTTATATAGTAATTTTCTCAAATATGTCCATAAATAAGATGTCTACAGTTACTCTAATATGTTCATAAAATTCCTTGTTTGTCATCGGGGTGAGGGCTCTCAACCATAATCTCAGCTCTTTGGGAGGTTGAGAGGGGAGGACTGCTTGAACCAGGAGTTCGAGACCAGCCTGGATAACATTGCCAGACCCCATCTCTACAACAAATAAAAATACTAGCCTGGTGGGGTGTCACATACCTGCAGTCTCAACTACTCAGGAGGCTGAGGTGGAAGGATCTCCTGAGCCCAGGAGGCTGAGGCTGCAGTGAGCCGTGTCATGCCACTGCACTCCAGCCTGGATGACAGAACAAGATTCCTGACCCAAATGATGACGATGATGACAATAGCTTATCCAGGGTTTTCACCAGGCTCAGTGGCGGGCGTGATGACCGGGTCCTCACAGGACTCACAGGCAATTCACATGCTATATTCAATCTATGGTTGCTGGATTCCCAAGCAAGAGTTGACCATTAAATCCCAACTTCTGCTCTTTCAAACATACATAAAAACAGACATTTTGGGAAATCCATAGAATAAAAAGTTGAGATAGTAAGAAGATCTCATTTAGATCCTCATGGCTATAGAATGACCACTGAGAACTCTATGGAGTTTTTGCAGTAAAAATTGCATAACACTAATAGCATTCTTTACATTCCGGAATTCTTACATAGACCTTTGCATTCAAACCAAGGCAATCATTCTTCAATCAAAAACTAGGTGACATTTTAAATACTCTAGATTGATCAGGAAAATTGTATCCTGAAGTAATTATATACAAGATACCAACACCAAAGCAATGTGTCTGGTTAGGACATGAAATATACTGCAAATTATACAAAGTTGTTTATTTCACAAAATAACCAGTGCATAAATAAGTCATTGTTTCAAGAAAAAAAAAAAATCAATCTCCACAGTTCCTCTCCCACACCATTATAACTATAGAAGGCAATCATTTTTAGAAGAAAACAATCCACAAATTAGATTATTTTTCTTGTATTGGAAGATTCTACAGCCCCTTGACAATGTCCCGAGCTGTTAACTTTTATTTCACGTACTAAAAAACTGAAGCTCTGACCACTAGAAAAGCATTTAATAGTAAAACATCGGTTGCTTGGATTGAATTTAGCTAATGTCTATTCAATTTTCTTTTCCTCAGTAGTTGTCACTAGCCTATCTAAATAGATATCAAGAAACTAGCCCTTTGTAGCATTTTGAAATTTGGAATTTAACCAACCAAACAAAAGAATTTACACTAACTTATTTTTCACTCGTATATGCCTAATGCATAGATTTCTTGAATGAGTTTTCATTTACTTCTCTATTTAGCAAGTCAAGGCACAATAATTAACAGACCGACATCAAAGCATAACGCCTTCGCTGCTGATAAACACCCAGTACAATCCTGTTTAGATAATTTTTGTGTTTTTTTATTCTCCTAAAACGGGGTGCCAGCCTCGGTGGCTCAGCCTGTAATCCCGCGCCTTTGGGAGGCTGAGGTGAGTGGATTGCCAGAGCCTGCGGGTTCGAGACCCGCCTGGGCAAGCAACACCTCATCTCCACAATAAATCAAAAAATCAGCCGGGCGTGGTAGTGTGCCTGTAGTTCCGGCTATTCGGAAGGCTGAGGCGGAAGGATCGCTGGAGCCCAGCGGGTCGAGGCTGCGGTGGCCGGGAGCGGCCACTGCACTCCAGCCTGGGCAACCGAGTGAGACTCCAACTCAAAAAAAAAAAAAAAAAAAAAAAAACACACACACACACACACACAAAAAGGGGGTATGTGTTTATTTCTCAAAAAATACACAACTGTAGCATATCGAATTTGGGCATTTGAAATAGTCATTTATGATTATGAATCTGAGAAGTGGTTACAGTCTTTTAGAGCTCTTAGTATTCTATTAAAACATTTGTTTGGATTTCTTATATCTCACAAATCTCTTCCTAAAATCTAATTGCACTTCACCAGTAATCAGAGTTCCCAACTGGAGGGAAGGGTAGAGAGATGGAATAAGCATTCACAGAGCACCTGCCACGGTGTCTGGCCAGGGGCAGTGTTTTGGCATTTGTATGTTTTCAAATTTCACTTGTTCTTAGTCAATTTACTATTTAATCCCACTAAACTCTTCCTTTTCAATTAGAAATCTTGATATTGACAGTATACCCATATATATGAACTATTTTTCAAATGTTTTGACATATGTAGGAACTTCCTTATCAAATAATTTAAAAATATTTATTTGCCTAATCAAAGTTGTTAAATGTTGTAAGAGGCATAAAAATGGAACTTTATGTAAGAAATTAAAGAGACTTAAAAAAAGCTAATAAAAATCTCAAAGGGATAATCAAATATTTGACCAAACAGAAATTAAACTATAACCATAAGGTACAAAGAAATATTGAAAAAAGGGAGGAAAGATTCGGACAAGAAGAAAAAATCTTGCAAGAAGAGAAGATGTAAAAGCAGAGGTAAACAGTTATATTTTTCTACTGCCTTTTTGAACACTATGACAATGGCTACTTCATACTTTTGTAGGAAATAATTTTTTAAAGTTCTATTAATGTCTATCTTCTCTATCAGACTATTAGAGAAGTCTAGTAGACTAAACTAGTATTAGGAAACGTCAGCTTACACACACCGTTTCGTCTCCCAAACCTAGCACTACTATTAATGCATGATTATTCCTCAATATATATTTTTTAGGCCCATCATAAGAGCACTGCAATGCTCAAAATTTGGGGCAAACTTTAAAAACAGAAAAAAAAAAAAAAGAATACACCACATGTTTTTGGATAGAAAGATTTCCAAGGACCAAACTGCTTGCATAGGTATTATATCGTACATAATTGGAATAAATGCTGACAGGCTAAACTCCAAAGCAAGAAATAACAGAGAACATACAACCCAGCAAATACCTCCAAATCAATGAGCAGTGAGACGAAATTGCTACCTGGAAATAATTCATATATTTTTCAAGATCATGACTAGATAAGTAAAATAAATAAATATTCTTTTAATTATTTCCATCATCTGCTAGAAAAGTACATTCACGAGAGAATACATTTCTTAAATTCTGTTAATTCTGTGCCATTATGATCAGTACGTTAGTCAGATATATTACAGTTCACTGGCCTAAAAGTGCTTTATCTAAAAACAGAAAACAGGGAGGCTGAGGTGAGTGGATTGCCTGAGCCCGCAGGTTCGAGACCCGCCTGGGCAGCGAGACCTCATCTCTACAATAAATCAAAAAATCAGCCGGGCGTGGTAGCACATGCCTGTAATTCCGGCTACTCGGAAGGCTGAGGCGGAAGGATCGCCGGAGCCCAGCGGGTCGAGGCTGCGGTGGCCGGGAGCGGCCGCTGCACTCCAGTCTGGGCGACAGTGGGAGACTCCAACTCAAAAAAAAAAAACACACAAAAAAAACAGAAAACAATGCATGGTAAAAAAACATTACTTGAATTTTAGTTACATAAATTCAGTGCCAATTATTATTTCTACTGCATCCTGTTGTCGGCACACCTAAATAAGTCTTTATGGTCATGATTTCATAAAAGAATACAGAACCACAGAAGTTTTCCACTGATTCTTCAAGGTCACAGACAGAGCTGGAAAGATACACCAACCTCTAGTTAGTGCACACTACTGTGCTGCTGATGGCAGAAAATACTTCTCAAAAACCCAGTCAAAAAATGAAATTCTTATTAAAATGTAAGGTCAATTAAATAAATATTCTTCCATTTAGCAATATAATAATAAATTGTGATTCATGTTTTT
Source organism: Carlito syrichta (assembly GCF_000164805.1). NCBI lineage: Eukaryota > Metazoa > Chordata > Mammalia > Primates > Tarsiidae > Carlito > Carlito syrichta. Next base: position 1,081,718 of record NW_007252063.1, read on the forward strand.
TATGCACTTTTAAACGCTTAGGATCATATAGGTAAATCATTTCCTTAGGAATATATCGGTCAGCCCTTTTTCCTTGCTAACAAACAATACCAAAGGGGCAGAAAAGAGGGATTCACCTTAGAACTTTCTACCAGTTCACTTTATAGGTAAAGTCAGTATAAATTGCATAAGATCCTTCACCTATTTCAGGCAAAATATAATAAATGAAAAATATTTTCACCATGGACAAGTACTTGATGAAAATTACTACAAGAAATAAATTCTACAAAGAATAAATTCTACATCTAGATCAAATATTGGATTCCAAGCAAAAACATATGCAGGTATGTTGACAATAACATCAGAACTGTTTTTTCAAGGTGCTAATCTAACGAAAGATGCATATAACTTTTCATATTTTAAATTTCTGCCAGTCATTTTATATTTTGGTCCTTGTTATGATCTTCTGGAATACGATATTCTTGGACAACTGGCGTAAGCATCTCATAGTTTTTTTGCATGTATTTTCCTTTGAGAAAATATAGCTCTCAAAAGGTAGACTTTCTGCCTTTTTGCTTTATAGCATTGAAAGGAAGAAAGGACAAATCTATAATTCTAACAACGTGTTATTTACTTTGTTTCCTAAAGTTATATCTATGGTCTTGAGAGTTTCTGAATGAATAAATCTTCACATGTCAGCTTTTCCATCATCCATTTTAAATTGCCCACTGGAAAAATGATATTCTAAAAACTAGTGTGGTTTGCTCAGAGTTGACTAATATTTGAGTCATGATTACAATACAAGCCAATTCAGTGACATCAATCAAAAACACATGGTTATTGAATGTGTACCATCCAGTGAGATACTTTGCTAGATATTATTGGTGGTACAGAGCCAAAGATACATAAAATAAGTCCTGTACGCATTTATCCAAGCCCATTTGTTAATACTTCCTGGCTCACACTTTATGGTTGTGCAATACCATGCTATTCCAGCAAGAGTTCTTTTTGAGGAAACCATGGATCTAAGATTTTCTACAGTGACCAATTACTGCTGTTTGGTAATTACAAAATATTGTTATTTAAAAGCTAATTTGTTTCCATTTTATTTTGAAATGTCCTTCTCTTACATGGATCATGACCCAAAATTTGAAGATTGTTCTTTGCAAATTATATAGTGTACTCTGTGCATGAAACTAGTAACATATTTCTCTTCTGTTATTACGGGATGGAGTTTTACATCAATGTTTGTTAGTGTAGCCAGTGTAGTATATTATTAAAGTCTTCCATATCCCTGTGGATTTTCTTCCAAGTTTTTTTGTTTGTTTATTTGTTTGAGTAATTGAAAGTATGGCATTGATATCTTTTATTTTTATTAGTGAATGGTTTATTTTTTCCTTCAATTTTGTTAGGTATTGTGTTTTATATTTTGAGAGCCCTGTTGTAAGATGAATATATTTATGACTGCTGCATTAAAAAAAATGGATTAATCCTTTTATCATTATGAAATGTCCTTTAAAGTAGGAAAAGGATGTTTTCATTTTATAGATGAAGAAACTAAGACTCAGTGAGGCTAAGTAATTTGCCAAAACCGCAATTCCAATTTGGGTGCTTACATTCCAAATCCCATTTTCTTTCCACTTCTCCAGTGCATTTCAAGAAGAAATGTTACATTCACTTCTAGAAATTTATTTTGCAGATTGTTAGGTTAATAAATGAAACTCTATGGTCATAAAGCATTCTATGTGGGCTTTGTTTTTAAAAGTTACTTATGTATTTAGATCTTTGTTTTCTAAAGACTTAGGAGCATATTAAGACAATTTTGCTCATTATAGAAATAATGCATTTCATTACAAACCATATTTTATTCACACATTTCAGTATTTTAATTAAAAAAAAGTCTTTGCCTCAAGAAGTCATAAATGACAAGAAGAATCTGAATTTACAGATGAGAAATGAGACATGAAATAAGAACAGAACAAGAAAAGGATAAAAAAACTCTTTGATTTGGAATAAATATATGTTATAAATTCTCAGTTAGAACTATATGAGATAGACCTATTTTGACAACAATCTCTATTACAGCAAAAGATATTTGACGTAATTAAATGCATAGCTATTTCTAAATTTAAACTGTGCTTTTTTCTCTCTTAAAATGGAAGTGACCTGCTATTCCACTTTATAGGGCATCTGAAAAATGATTTAGTTAAGACTTAACCTCATTGAATTGTTTGGGGTTGAGTAATTAAAATGCCTTTGAGATATGGGATCTTAAAATGTAATGGCCACATAACATTCTCAAGAGTAGTTCTATTACAGATAATCCAGTTGGAGTAATTTCTGTAGACAAATGTCTTACTCACATGTATAGACACCACCTACCTGGGCAGCTTTTCTATAATTTATTTTTATGGCTCACCGTTTCAATTGGATTTTATAGGCTTAATGGCTTGGGAAAGGACTATGGGCAACACTAACTCGGAATTAACCTTTTCTGACTTACCTGCTCTTTCATTGGCTTAGCTAGCAATGCTTCTATGTGAATTTGCCAGTCACAAAAATATGTGCACTAACAGCTGCTACCTACATTTTATAATTATTGTTATTACACTAGATAAATATTTAAGTAGTTAAGAAACTCGTGGTTGTAGAATGCAGCCATCCACTGTAACACAAAGTCAATGTGCCTTCACAATCAAATTAACCATGCTTCTTTCAAGACACATTTTTTGGGGGAACAATTAAAAATGAAGTTGCAATCAACTGTCAACAGAGCTCTGATGCTGCCTAGGACAGTAGAAATAGAAAAGCAGTTAGATTTTTTTATGGGATACTGAAGGCATGGAAGTAAATCCCAGCATCAACTTTAAAATGGAGGTCATTGTGAGATTTGTACAGGTGAAGCAGTTACTACAAGCTTAGATACTTCACATATTTCATGAAAAGGAAAATAAGAAAGAGGAGGAGGAGGAGGAGGAGGAGGGATAGGAGGGGGAACCATAATAGCAGCCAGTTGTGGCCACCATTATCAAACAATATTATGAAACTTATTTCTCCTCTGGTGGCATTCAGAAACCAAGCAGATGTTGTAACGGAAGATACGATGAAGTTCTTTTGAAACATTTTTCTCAAGGTCACTACTAGGCAACATTTAGCAGTCTTGCTATCCTGATCTTTTTTTTTTTTGAGTCAGAGTCTCACTCTGTCGCCCAGACTGGAGTGCAGTGGCCGCTCCCGGCCACCGCAGCCTCGACCTGCCGGACTCCAGCGATCCTTCCACCTCAGCCTTCCGAGGAATTACAGGCGTGCGCCACCACGCCCGGCTGATTTTTTGATTTATTGTAGACATGAAGTCTTACCGCCCAGGCGGGTCTTGAACCCGCGGGCTCGGGCAATCCACTCACCTCAGCCTCTGTTCTTAAGGCTCCGAACTAAGTCTATCTCATAAAGCTTTCTGTCTACTTACCAGCTGACTGACACTGCCCCTTCTCTACCTGGGGATACACTTGAACCTACCTCTCCTGAAGGGGCACCAAGTAAAACCATCTTCAGCCACGCGTTTGGGTCCTTGTCTAAAGAACCTTGATCCAAACAAGCTATCAATCTGAATGAAAGCATACATAGTTGATAAAGGCTTAATGCGATCTCCCAAAATACACATGCAATTTGGGAGGGCTGTAGATATACACTTTCTATGATAACAGTTATTTTCTTCATTTTAGCAAGTATTAGAAAAATGCTTGTTTTTAAAAATTGGCTAATAACATATAATTTATTTTAAAAACATATTTTTATAGCAATCCTTTTATGGTAATGGGCTATAACTATTTGCATAAAATAGTAATTCATGTCTCTTGGTACATAGACTAGATAGATGCATACATACATGCGTATAGAAGAATATAAAAGAAACGCTCCCTAATCAGAATGGTAAGAAATAAATAGAGAGAAAAGTATGGAGTTCATAAATCATCAAAGGAAGCTAAAACTATGGGTGAAAGTTTGAGAAAGGGCAGAATATTCACAGATTCGAAGTGTTTCTCCACAAAATACTTGTTAATTACCAGCTGGAAAATTGCAACTTTAGAGAAACCTGTAGAATGATTATTTCTAGACTGGTTTGTTCATTTCCAGTACAAATAATGAAGGGTTAGAAATATTATTAGAAATGACTCCATTTGCTCATTTGTAAGAATTTTTTCTGGAATGGAAGTGAAAAACTTGTGTCATTTATTATTCACCTTTGCCTCATGAGAAAATATTAAGCTGACTGTTCTCATCTACATTACCAACAATGTACACAAAAATTCCCAAGGATACTTTTTACTAACGATTAGTAACATGCCAGAATTTTTTAGTTTTTTCAGTCTGGTGGGCACTGGATATTTCTTATTATGTTTTAATCTTATTGCTGGCATACAGGAAAAAGCTAGCTTATTAAATTCCTGTTCATTTCTTTGTCCATTTTTTGTTGTTATTTTGTGTGTGTTTCCTGTGCTTTCATGAGTCGTTTCTAAGGCAACACATATAAGTTACATGTGTTGAATATTTTTAAGTGTTTGGCTTCACTTATTTTCTTTATTCGGTATGAAGATGGCTAATAACTGAAGCTTCTTTATATCAATATAAAATGTATTAATCTTTTTCTTCATGTATTATAATTAACATATTTGACTTAGAATCTTACACATCTTAATACTATAGAGATATTTTATATTACTCTGAAGTTTTAAAGCTTTGTTTTCAAGTTTAAGTTTTTAATCCATTTAAACTGGATGGTGTGTGACAGGAAGACAATTTAAATTTTCCACATGGAAGACCAATTATTTTAGCACATTTATTAAATAATCCATCTTTTATGTGCCAACCTGCATCTGTTTCTAGAATCTCTATTCTGTTTCTTGGCCTATTTGTGTATTCCTAAAACAATGACATGTTTCCATAATTATTATATTTTAATATTTTGATATTTAAAAGAATTACTCTTTCAAGAGTGCGTGCCTGTTTATAAATATACACATCCTTAGTACACAGCCTGATAAAAATCTCTTCAATTGAATGCCCTCATGCATAATTTTAACCCATATTCAAATGAAGACTCCGAATATTTGAATACCCTCATATTATAATAATACCCAAATGAAGACCTAGAAAAGTGTGGCTCCCAGAAGCCTTCCCCAAGGTAATTCTAGCCCTCACCATCCACCCAAATGGAAACACCATTTTGAATTTGAAAAGCATAAGTTAGTGCTATGTATTGCCTTTTTTAAACTCTTTCCTTTTGGGTCATAATTTCATTACCAGATTACCAGATTGTCATTCCTCTCCTATCCTCCAAATGAGGGGAAAAAATGAGTCAGAAGAAGAAGAAGAGAAAAAGGGAGGGGAGAAGGAGGTGAGGAAAGAAAACAGAAAAGGGGAGGATTTGAAAGAAAACAAAAGAAAAAAATTCTTAAAATTTAGAGATTTATATTGGTTGCCAGCTTCAGAGTTTCCTTACTTTCTAGATTTATGCCTCTTGAAAACTTTCACGTTTATCGTGTGTCTAAAATATCAGATCAAATTTTTATATTTCTAAACTTTAAAAATATTTATTCTCAAATTTGCCATTATTAAAATAACTTATTTAAGAATCGCACTTTGAATATACACATGATTAATATGCACATTCCTTTGTGGCATTTTTGTACAAAAATATTTAGCTTTGTACAAATTTCTAAATTATTAAATCAGATCCCTAAAGAAATCCTCTTTGAATGTATTTAATCTTCAAGGCTGGATACTTCTCAGTAAGATTTGAGAAAATGAAAAGAACTAAAAACCCAAAAGATTTAAATTACGAACTCAAAGAAATTTAAAAAAAGAAAGTGACAGATTCTGAAATATCCCCATTTTGCATGTCAAATTTTTAATTTGTAGAATGAGAAAAATAACAGTACTTCTTTGTTTCATGGTGAGTTAATTCATATAAAGGTTAATGTATATAAAAGGTTTATAACAGTGCTTGGCACAATAATTTTTTTTTTTTGAGTTGGAGTCACTCTGTCACCCAGACTGGAGTGCAGTGGCCGCTCCCGGCCACCGCAGCCTTGACCTGCTGGGCTCCAGCGATCCTTCTGCCTCAGTCTTCCAAGTAGCTGGAACTACAGGGCGCACTACCACGCCCGGCTTTTTTATTATTATTATTATTATTGTATAGATGAGGTCTTGCCAAGTTGCCCAGGTGGGTCTCGAACACATGGGCTCAGGCAATCCAGGCACAATAATTTTATCCTTATAAAATTTAATTCAGCTTCAGATGTTTAAGAAAGATTGAAGCTTTTATTCATCTTATTTTTGTCATTTGAAGATTCAAGTTAAGTTTTTATTTCTAGCAAGAATAGTATCTCCTAATTTGAAAGTGAAATCATTTTACAATAAAATGGTATTATAAAAAGATTGCTACTACCTTATTTTTTTTCTTTGCTTTAAACAAAACAACAATTTTGGCCTGACACAGTGTTACTAACTAGTTTAGAAGTACATTGATATTCTCTGTTCTCACCTTTATTATTCCTCTAGAATATTCTGAGAAATAGATACAAGTCACTTAATATCCACACGACAGGAAATTTCTATGTTTTCATCACCCTCATACGTATGGATCTCTTGCTTTATCTGCAAGCTATTCCTCATCCTATGTATGGCAAGTATCATCTCCTCTGTGAAGATCTGTCAGACTCGTACACATCAGTATGATGATTCTAAACTCATAAACGACAAGAATTTGTTTTTACCTCTCAATTCGAACATTGCTGGTTGCCCCAGAGCTCTCCCCCTCCCCCAAATACACACCTGTATTCCTCTCTAGTGGATGCATCTCCCATTACAGAATATGAAACTGTGAGATGCTCAGTCTTCTAACGTTTCTTTCCCAACATGATCAGTGACACTTGAGGACGTTTCTGAGGAAGGTGTTCAGCCCTGAGAAGATCACTGCCTTTGTAGCAGTCATCTGGTCGCCACCTTGCGACCATGAGGCAATAAACCCAGGAATAAACACCTGAGGAAGGTTGCGCTGCAAGATGGAATTCCCCCGGCCCCTTCATGACACGCATGTCACAGGATTTGCCAAACCTGGAAAGCTGAACCTCCTTACTTGTTACTATGTTTGATGGTGACCCCTAATACCTAAGACAGTTTTGACCTCTTGTCTCCGCCTTACTTCTGGTACACTGCCCATAAACATAGAATTCTCATTTCTTGGCATGCACAGTAAGCAATGAATACATGTTTGCTGAATGAAATCCACAGTCACTTTCCCTTTTGTATTCAGATGCTACCTGACAAGAATATTGTTACCTACTTCAGGAAATAACTGGAAAGACATTACGTCCAAAAGGTACTTGTATTGCACAGTTTAACAACCAGTCTGCACAAGTCTTACACAGTGGTTATTTCATTTTAACTATAGATAAAATTGTTATACTGATTTAGTACAGTTTTTGGTGATTGGGTAGTAGTTAAGATTTACATTGACTAAGCTTTGTTTTAGCCACTAGAATGAATTAAATGCTATAAATGAGAGCCAAAATGCTGAATTTCCATTTTTAAAATGACTTCTTTTACTAATTGTTTTTCTGTTCCCAACAATGCAGTACTATAAAGCAGATAAGTCATCAAATGATATAGTTATAATTAGATTGTTCTTTTAATATGTTTTATACCTGAGTATTTTTATCTTCAAAAAAATCTTATATTGGCTTCCTATAGAGCTGTCTTTGGATGGAACTGTACTCTATCTCAGAAAATATGATACTAGAAGTATATATACCTTGTGAAAATGTTAAAATAAAAATAATATTTTACCTATTTATTTATACTACAAATTCTTACATTTGAAGGTTTTTTGACATTAATCTCAAGTAAAAACTAATCAGATTTTTGTAAATCACTAAATATATATAGTGTATATATATATGTATATATACATATATAAAATATCACTGCTATGACTAATCAAATTAGGATTAAGACTTTTAAATATATAGGCAATCTTTTTAAAGAAGTAGTCAAATGTTTCTCTACAATCGTTTCCAGTAAAGGAGACTCAGGCTTTCACCCGAAAAAGAATCTGAAATTCTCTAGTCATGCCGTAGACATGTGCTCAGATAATGGGAATTATACACCCAAAAGCAAGAACTCCTGTCCATTTTCTTGTTAAAACAAAAACCAATTCTGCACATCATTTCTTCCATACACTTGAGAAAGAAAAGCCCTATATCTTTTCTCTAAATAAAATTATGTGCTTCTAAAGACAAAAAAAGTTTTTGCCTTTCAAGGTTTCACGGGTCTTTTTATTGACTCCTCTTTTTTCTAGGATTCTCTCCACATAATCATGCCCCGGCAACCCTCCCCCACCATATATTTTATTGTCAGACCTCACACTGAGCGCTTTTTTTTTTCTGATAACACTACAGAATTATGTAAAATCAATATTGTAATTATGTAAGTCCTAATGGTCCTTCTTTATTAGCCACTGACACTCAAATGTATATCGCATTGCAATTTGGGTCCTAAGTCACAATGCTTCATAAGCATTGAAGTCCTAAAACAACAGGCTTGGGGGCAAAAAACTCCACTTCATAAAGACAGGACATTCTTTACATTTAGGGTAGACATGCCATTGTTTGCTCTGAAAAAACTGCTTTAGCCTCATGCTTCAATAGAATTTCAATGATAGGGGTAAGGTCTGAATTATAATGCTTAGAAAATAACTCAAATATACATTTTTCAGAATGAGAGCTTTAATTGATATGCTCTGCTTATTCATTTTTTTAACTAAATAGTGTGTTATTTATTTCCAGTCGTGTGCACTTTCTATTTTTTTATTTATATTTTTCTTTTAATTATTAGGTACTTTTACTTATTTACTTTTTAAAATTTTTATTTTAAAGATGTGGGGTACAATTCAGGGTTAGGTATACAATTGGTCATTGTACAGGTAAAGTTTAGGCCTCACTTTGGTCCCCAGTTTACCTGGTTTGAGATCAGTCACCGTTATTGATGAAGTGTTGGCCACACTTAATATAATTTCAATCATTTTGAGAAATATTTACAAAACGATATGAAAGTAATATTTGCTAGGTCGATGTCATAAGATGGATGTAATACAAGACAGCAAATGTTTTAGTAATGTGAAATTTAATTATGATAAGCATTTGTTATCATTGTTGCATAATATATTACGTATTTTATTTAAATAATGTTTTTAATTTATTCTAGCATAATATTGTACAACATTACATAAATAGAGGGCTAAAAATTCTAACTGCTTTTGAATCAGGCAGGTAGTTTTCCTCTGAAAAGAATTTCTATTTGTTGCTGATTATGTTTTATTGCTCAGTGTGAATGCCTGGTGTCTTGAGAAAATAACAACCCTTAGAATGTAAAGTTTTTATGAGTACAAATTCACAATGTTTTCACAGTAGTTGTATAATGTGATACTTTAAAAAAGAGATAAATGCTGTATTATATTCGAAACTGTAATCAGGTGTCCAAGTTTACTAGTCCTAAGTGTTTTGTCTCTGATCCATGGACACAATTCCAATTTTGTCCAAATCCTTCAAGAAATGTCAAAATTTTATGATTATTAAACAACTTTGAGAATGAAAAATATGAAAATATGTGTATTTGACCATAACCATAAGACAGAACTGAGCTGGCTTTATCAGCTCTTGAAGCTTTGATTGCAGAATTCCCATTTCTCCGGTGCATAAGAGAGATTTGGAGTGAATGTCTGGCTGAGCACGTTCCCAAGGAGATGTCAGTTATTTTTTAAAAATCAGGCACTTTCAAAATTTAGGTAACTTTAGATCCCTCGCCTACTTTGAGAAAATAAGGAATTGGATGATATTTGAAAAAGATTTTCTTGGGGAGAACTTGGGGGAACTTCCCTACTGACCTTTAAGGAATTTGGCGTGTAACCAATCCATCCCAAGTCAAAAGACAAAGACTCTAAGAAGACCATGTAGAGAATTCAATGCATGTCTGTGTTACGGTTTGGGGGACATTCAACCTCACCACTCGAGAAATAAAAAGGGTGAGAAAGGACTTTAACAAAAAGACGGCAGGCAGACAAGAGGATGTCATCTTAAGGACAAGAAACTAGAATTAACTAGTGCTAAGCAAGGGGTAAGCAATGAATCTCAGGTTTTACTACTTGCCTAAACAATGCTGCTGTGATATACCTCTCGAGATGCCTGGTGTTTCTCAAGAAACCACAAATGTACTGACAAGAAAGCACCAGTTTTAAATACCAACCAGTGCAGGCCAGTACCATTTAGTGAAAAACTTTACTATTACCCACATTTTTTCTCTCCAACCATGCCCGAAGCTATAAACATTCTGCCTGACTTTGGCAAGCTGGAGGAGGAGGAACACTAAAAGGTTTGAACAGAGAGAGGGAAGAAGCCTATCACTCAATTTTTCCTGGACCACTGGGCCTGCAAGTAGCCCAAATTTGGCACAGGAGAGAGGTCTCAAGATTAAATAACCATGAGGCTGGACATACGTTGAGACTATGTTTTAAAGAGCTGAAATAACTGTGGATTTTTTTTTAAGTTACCTGAAAAGTTAAAGTATCTGTCTAAGTATCTCAAGGGTCAGGGAAATAACCATCCTGATACAATGAAAAACCAAAGCGATGATAAACACACAAAAAGAGACAATGATAGGCACAAAAAAACTTGGTTTCTGTTTGTTTTATTCCACAGCCTGTGCTCATTCATTGGAACAGTTACAATAATAAACTCGCCTTGGCCAGATGTAGCAGTTCACGCCCATAGTCCCAGCACTTTGGGAGGCCAAGGTGAGAGGTTTGCCGGAACCCTTGGGTTCAACACCAGCCTAGGCAACTTGGCGAGATCTCACCTCTACAATAAATCAAAAAATTAGCCAGGTGTGTTGGCGTGTGCCTGCGGCTCCAGCTACTTAAAAGGCTGAGACAGAAGGATCACCTGAGCCCAACAGGTCAAGGTGGCGGTGGCTGTGAGCGTGTCACTGCCCTCCAACCTGGGCGACAGTGAGACTCCAACTCAAAAAAAAAAAATAAATTTTAAAAAGACTACCTTCACAAGGGGGCACTGTTTCCTCAAGAGAGCAGCACTGACCATAATTGCAAACATGCATCTGAGCCTCCTGGACTTTGAGTGTAGTTCTTACAACACAGAGTATTATGTATCATGCCTTGACACAATCATTGTGGTGGAGTCTAGATTCCAGGTACGCTACACATTTACAAGAACTATTTCCTCAGAAAAAGGAAGCTGTGGTCTCATAAGCAAGGAGGATGTAAAATTTTTAAAGCGACATGAGAAGGATATGAAATGGCAACTCACCACAAAACCCATAGTACTTCTCAGGTGACAGAGAAATAGCTCCAATCGATTTTAACATGCCATTAAAGGCAGTCAGCAAACCAGGGAATGTATTATCTGCAATAATGAAGCATTTCTCTAGAGACTTGGCCTTGGAAGAATAAATAAAAAGAGGTAATTCCTTCTATTAATTCAGTTCATTCTGGCCATTGAAAGGAATATAGAGTCAGATTCCTGAAAATCTTACACTTGGGGAAACATGTAAGTTATAAACAAATAGAATTTGAAATACAATATGAATGATCAGTTATATTATATCATAGATCTGAAGGTAACCAAAATCTCCTCTTCCAGTAATTCAAACATACATTGAGTGAATGGATGGGAACTTTCGTTACAGTGAGAATGTTTTTTGCAATAGAGGCATGAGCATTGAAGCTGGAGGGAAAGAGAGGTGGACAGAATTTGACCTCCTCCAAAGTGTCAGGGAAACAATGATTCCCTAGTTCACAAACATGGCCCAGCATCATGGAGAGATGCACATATGCATGCTTCAAACAATATTTTGACCTTGTTATGTTTTCATACAGAAGTATCAAGATATGATAGAAATATGAAATATACAACAAAACAGAAAAGAATAAAATACCATACATGTTTGATCACTATGTGGGGAAGCATTTGGTGTGAGACTATATGGTACAGAACTTTATTCTCACTAATAATATTTATTGGAAAATTTGGGGCATGGAAATTGTCAAGGTTATGGGAAAGGATACAATGTTTCTATAAAGATAAACACACACGCACACACACACACACACACACACACACACACACACACACAGGTCTGACCATTAAGTTTGTGAACTTGCCACCATGTGCTTACTTTCACAGCACTGTACAAAACCCTCAGTAAGGTTTCATAACCTTGGTATATCAGCGTCTCACAGCTGTGCTCGTGTCGCTGTGTGGCGGTGTCTTGCTGAGTGGTGTTCATTATTGTTGTTACATTTTTGTGTGTGTGCCATGATGAGAATGTTAGAGCTTGAATCAGAGCCATGAATAAACATTAAAATTCTTGTTTAACTTGGCAAGAGTGGAAGTGAAATCAGGGATATGCTAATCCAAGTTTATGGGGATAATGCCATAAATAAAATGGCAGTGTACAAATGGATTAAAAGTTTTTTCTGAGGGGAGACAAAGCGTCACTGATGCAGAGAGATCAGGACAACCAATAGCGAGCAGAACTGACTAAAACGTTGCAAAAATTCATCGAATCTTGCATCAAAATTGTCGGCTGACTGTGAGAAGCATAGCAGACCAAATAAACATTGACAGAGAAATGTTAGGACAATCTTAACTGAAAACCTTGGTATGAGAAAGGTGTATGCAAAAACAGTCCCAAAGGAGCTCTTGCATCAGGACAATGTGTCAGCTCACACAGCACTGTGTCTGAGGAAGTTTCTAGCCAGTAAACAAAAAAGTGTACCAGAATGCCCTCCCTACTCACCTGAGCTGGCCCCCATGACTTTTTTCTTTACCCAGAGAAAAAGGAAATATTAAAAGGAAGACATTTTGATGACATTCAGGACATCAATGGTAATACGATGACAGCTCTCATGGTCATTCAGAAAAAGAGCTCGGCCGGGCTCGGTGGCTCAGCCTGTAATCCCGTGCCTTTGGGAGGCTGAGGTGAGTGGATTGCCTGAGCCCGTGGGTTTGAGACCCGCCTGGGCAGTGAGACCTCATCTCTACAATAAGTAAAAAAAAAAAACTCAGCCGGGCGTGGTAGTGCATGCCTATAATTCTGGCTACTCGGAAGGCTGATGTGGAAGGATCACCGGAGCCCAGCAGGCGAGGCTGCAGTGGCCGGGAGCGACCACTGCACTCCAATCTGGGTGACTGAGTGAGACTCCAACTCAAAAAAAGGAAAAAGAAAAAGAAAAAGAGCTCCAAAACTGCTCTGATGGATGGAGTAGGCACTGGTGTCAGTGCACAGTTTCCCCAGGGGATGACTTCCAAGGTGACTTTTTCTAGGATGAGTTCACAAACTTAATTATCAGACTTTGTGTATCTACACACATAATATACATAGTAGAAAATGCTAAAGTATTAATGAAATAAAATTAAAGAGATTGAAGTTTATGGTGAAAATGCACCAAACTAAATGGTAAAATAGGACTCTAGACCAAAGTGATTATTTTATTTCTTTTCTAATGGATTTCATTTTCACGGAATAATTTTAAACATGGATTGGAATATATTGAGTTACATTTTTTTCTTACTTCCTGTCATATTTCCCACCTGCTCAATGATGGGATTGACAAAGCTTTGCAAGTAATTGATAAGAGAGGTGAGACATTGAGAAAGAGTCAAAGATATTTCCAGGTTTTCGTGGGGGGGAGTGGGAACTGGGTAGATGGCCCTTCAATTTGTCAAAGTAGAAAAGTTTGTGAGAAAATATTGTGAGTTCAATTTTAACAAGTTGAAAGGTGAGAGGCGAAGGTGCTATCAAATATACATGCTGATGTGCTTCTCAGGAATGAGAACATAGGAGGATGTATTGATTTAAGTATCATGAGATAGAAATAATTCTTGAAGCTACAAGAGTAGACAGCTACCACCATGAAAACTACCGGATGAAAAGAGAAGACGCGTAAAGGACTGAACTCAGGTTAACCCCAGGAGGGATATCTGAGAGGGCTGATGTCTAAGGGGAGAGAGAAGAGTCCCGTACATGCAGGGCCTGGTGATGGGTGACAAAGAGAAGGAAGTCCACATGCAGAATTTATTCCATAGTGAAACGACATCTGAGAGTCTTGAAGTGTCGATCCCTGGAGCCCTGTGTCCTGAAGACTGCACATGGATCAATTACTGAAATCCATCAGCTTGTTATACTCATACCCCACCTTACCTTTGGACTTTATGGTTTGTGACTGTTTTTTTCATGATCAACCTAGAACCACGAATACAAAGCAGCTCAAATCTTTATTGTGCTCCGGAGAGGCAGTAAACTAACTTTCCCTCATTTGTGTGTCTGGTAAACAGCCGACAACTCTGACACCTTTATGAAGTGGGTGAATACTTCCAAAACAAGCAAGAAAGACTCAATCCAAAATGAAACAGCATAATTGATTAATTTATCTGTCCTTTTCTCTCTCTAGATGACAGTCATCAACAAATTTCAGGGCCCAAGCCTAGAAAACTTAATGACCAGGTAATAATTTTTTTTTTTTTAAAGACAGGCTAAGGCCAGACACGGTGGCTCCAACTTGTAATCCCAGCACTTTGGGAGGCTAAAGTGAGAGGATTGCCTGAGTCCACGGATTCGAGACCAGCCTAGGCAACTTGGTGAGACCTTATCTCTACAATAAAACAAAAAATTAGACGGGCATAGTGGCGCATGCCTGTAGTTCCAGCTACTTGGAAGGCTGAGGTGGAAGGATCACCTGAGCCCAGGAGGTTGAGGCTACAGTGGCCGTGTGAATGCCACTGCACTTCACCCTGGGAGATAGAGTGAGACTCCAACTCAAAAAATAAATAAATAAAAGGCAGACTAGACAGCATGCATTCAGACTTGGTGAAGAAAAAGACCAATCCCTGAAATATGATTAAATTTAAGTGAATTATCCATCCACTGGATGGCCTGTGAAGAGAGCCATAAATAAGGAGTTACTGAGGATTCATGGAGTTGTAACAGAAGAGTTTTATTTTATTTTATTTTTGATAGGTTTTTACTAGTTTGGTAGATTAAGGCACTGATATAGCCACAAAACTCAGAAAGGTATGAGTTCTTTTAAGACAAGAGATGGTGAATTAGTACCTGGATAAAGAACATTTAAATGGATTTCTAGTTGGTTTGGCAGTGTTAAGCCTTGGATGAGAAGGAGTCCCAAATAAGTGGAATGAGCGATTGGAATGCTTTTATAGTAAAGATTTAATGAAGGTAGTCTTGTCTGAATGTCCAGAATTTATCATTGTACATCCCACCTGCCTGGCTTCGGATTTACACTGAGGCTTGGCTAATTAAATGTGAGAAACTATTATAAAGAGTAGGAATCGGGAACTCTTGATTAATACTCAAAAGTCAATAGAAGTTATCTGACGCACTGTGCAAAACAACTCTTCTCTATAATTGTTGGTTCATACATGCAAAAATAAATTGACTGAAATTATTCCCTCTCTTTTTGTCCTAGTATAACATCTGGTGACCCAGAGCTAAAGACCCTACTGAGAAAAATAAAATAGTAAGCTTATCCATGACTAAGGGATTCTATCATACAGTGACGATAAACAGTATGACTCAACAGATAGATAATGTGGAATGGTATCTTTGGCAATATTCTATGTGACACAAGTCTCCTCCCCTGTTATCTGGCCTCTTTGATTCTTTACAACAACCTCTCTGAAATTTTTTCACACCCTGGGTTTTCCAGGTATAAATAGTAATACCTAGATAAGAGCCCTGGGAGCTGTCTAAGCCTCCTCAAATTCTCAGTCTAGCCAATCTTGTCCATATCAACCACACACTGAAGCTATAAATGTTGCCTTGTGACATGCAGTATATCAATTAAACCTAATGGTCAGAATGGGTTTTCTTGAAGAGTCTTTGAGTACCCAATATAAATCCTGAGAGTTGGTAAAAGAAAAAAAAAAAAAAAGGAAAAAGCGGAGGATTTCTAGAACGGGGTTTCTCAAAATTCTAGAGAAACATATATCTACACATAGCTCTCTATATAGGCAGCAGACAGCTCTATCCATCATCGATTTATCTCTCCATCTAACTTTTATATATATATATCTCAATATAGAATGTTTTAATTACATCTTTTAACACTTCTATTGTGCAGTTTATATTTTTTACTATTATTTATCTATACAGATGACAGTGAATGTATGTAATTTTATTAACAGTGTACCTATGCTTGAGGACAGATTTAGCATGTTTAACTGATGAAGTGTTCCATCAAAATCTTCCACTGATCAGGAGTCAGGGTGTGAGAAATGCCCCGGAGACTGTAATTAAAATAAATGATGAAAGTTCAGATTAACACATGGTGATCTTGATGAGATACTTATGATATTTTAAGAAGTGAGTGAGTGTGTGTGTGTGTGTGTGTGTGTGTGTGTGTGTGTGTGTGCATACGCACCTGTAAGAAAAAAAGACAAATGCAGAGAGAGAGGAAAGGAGAGAGTCCTGGTATGGAGAGTGTTATTCAGAATTATGGTAACGGGAAATATTAATACTATTTGCTGGTAACAATACATTGAAGCAAAAAGGCTACACACTTGGTTTTATGGCATAAATTAATCTTCAGTAGGGTTTTCTTTAAATTTTATATTCAGTATATAACATTACTATGATGTATAACTGCTACCATCATAATTTCTTATGTTTTGAAAATTATAGCTTCAGATCTCTTCATAGATGCCCATGCAGCTGTTGCTTTTCGGCCAAGTTGTCAACAAATACAATATTCTAAAAATGAGCCATAAGCCATATAAGAATTTAAACATACCGTTTTCCATTCTAACATACAATTTTAATTTTATAGCTCCACATTTTAAGAGCACTCTAATGACTACAGTAATGAAAAACCAAAAGCAAAACCATGACATGGCGAATTTTTGGTTTTTTTCTGTGATTAGCCAGGCAGCGGTGTTGACGTCCGCCTTAATCCTGCTCGTTGTACATTACAATCAAATTACCAAGTTTATTAAACTGAACTTTAAAAAACGAAATGAGAGTGAGACTTACCAATGCGCAACCTCCCTCCACAAGCTGACGTGCGGCTGAAGAATGAAAAGTGTCGAACTCCTCAAGGTTTCCCTGAAAGGAAAATGAGCGAAATCTTTTCATTCCCACTTTCTGGTAATTAGATGATGCCACAGTTAAGTCAGTTGATCAGATAAAAAAGAAGAGCAGTAAAAACTGGCAACTTGTAGATTTATTAAACTGACAAGCTAACGTAAGAAATAATATCGTAGAACAAGAGTCTATATTATTTACTTGATGTAAAGTATTGTAGCATAACGGTTAAAGAATATATACAATCTAAAATCTTTCTCTAATAGAAAAGTTCATGCCATAAAACTTTACTTTGTAGATTAAACACAAGTCTGTTTTCCTAAGTGATAATTTATTAAAGTATAATTTGCATTTCATGTATGAGATTTGAAATATGTGTAAGAAAATAAACCACTCACGCTTTCCTCTAGTGTTCTACTACTGATTATTATTCAGTAAAAACCTAGGAAACTTTCTCATAGAGTCAGAAAGCATCAAGTCTATGAAACGATGATTCATATCTACAGAGGTCTTGTCTGACCTCCAAGCAACTGTGACACTGAAACAGTCGACAGTTTTCTCATAAATATCACAGTAGTAAACACAAACTGTCTGTGGCCATAACTATGATAAACAATATATATCAAAGCTCTTGAATCCAACAAGATATAGAATATGCAAGTCAATAGTTGAATATCTACCAAATAAGCACAGCTCGAAGAATAGTTATCGCTAATCAAACATTTCACTTAATATCAAACTTTTAATGGCAGAAAATGAAATTGATTGGCAAAGACTTGATGGTCCCATCAACTGCTTAATGATCAGGCTGGTCATTTGCAGCTGAGGCCCAAGAGGAGGCTTCAACCTTCCTGCCAATCACTGACCATAAAGAAATAAGCTCTTAAGCTTCATCGTGACTTAACCACACCTGGTCCCTTTCCCATCTGTTCCTACACTTCTAAAACTTTTTTCTTCCTAGGACATTCATTTGCTGCCTATTCACCTGACACTCTTTCTAAACCAAGCTCTAATCTCACCTAATCCATAAAACCACATTTTTTGAAGTTTGGGTGCTTATACACTTACACTATCACACACTCCATCATTTATTTTCATACATTTCATATCTATGTGCCCTATTTCCTCTACTAATCTTTAAATTTTTTTATTTAAAAAATTTTTATGTTAAAGATGTGAGGTACAGTTCAGGGTTAGGTATACAAATGGTCATTGTACAGGTAATCAAATTCTTAGCTCAGTGATCTTGTTCTCTATTCTGTGTGTATTAAAAATTCAGGAGAAGTTTGGAATGTTGACTTCTTAGCTGGGGAAGACGAAACTTCAATTAAAATTTATATATCATCATACATATATGTTCATTGAAGAGTCCCACTGCTACCACTCATGTCTGAAATATCTATTGTCTGACCTAGGCATGACTTTTGGCTTTGATAGGAAAATACTGATATTCTGGATAATTTGACAAACAATTCATGCTTAGGATTTAACAGGAAATAGAATCTAGACTCTCTTTTTTACATGCCTTTAATGAAAAATGTTAGAAATCTTAAATGGTACTACTGCAACCTTCTACTGGATTTCCCAGAAAGGAAGTAAAATGTCATTTATTGAGCAGGTAAGATGTGTCGAGTGCCTTATGCATACTATGTTAATCTTCAAAAACAACCCAATGAAGTAGAAGCTACTTCCTGTTAATTTCCCTTCTTTTCCAATGAGAAACCCGAGGCCATGAGAATTTCAATGGCTTGTCCAAAGCCTCTCAGTCGGTAAATTGGTAGAGATGTCACTGAAATGCAGGAGGTCTGACTCAGAGCCTGTCACTCTGGCTACAAGAATTTGCTGTTCATGTCTATAAACCACATACATTACGGAAATGAAATGGAAGTCCAGAAGGAAAAACGTGAAGGCTATTTGACAAATTATCAAATGGTAGAACTAACATTTCAAAAGTAGCAATTTATAAAGAACTCTACTCTTTACACTCCTCCCCCAAAATAACCCAGACAACCTTAGAATCAATGTTTTCTTGAAAATAAGGCAAAAAGTTCCAAATCCACTATCTGCATAAAGGATTATATTTGAGAGTTAAAAAAAAAACTTGAAATTTCTGTCTGGATAATTACGTCAGTATTTAACATGTTCAATCATCTTTTACAATACTTTAGAATTTAAATTGTAGAGTTTAAT
Organism: Carlito syrichta; assembly: GCF_000164805.1. Lineage (NCBI taxonomy): Eukaryota > Metazoa > Chordata > Mammalia > Primates > Tarsiidae > Carlito > Carlito syrichta. The sequence goes on from NW_007252063.1 coordinate 1,101,056, forward strand.
TCAACTAAGATTTAAAGCGACTTTTAAATTAGGTCTCTATATTTTCCTCTCTGTTCTGGAACATCTTAAGCATTACCATTAACAGATGCAGAATCTGTAAGACCTGTATATAATTTTGATCTTTTTCTGGTACATACTTCATATTTTCCCAAATCAACTCTTTCCCCTAAGCCAGCTTCTTATTTTCCAAAAAAAAAGAGGCAGTATTTAATAATAGTGGTCTCTAAACTTTTGTATGGAATAATCTTACCATTTGAATCTAGAAGGTAACTCACGAGTCATTATTTAACAGATGCATTATAAAACATGTTTTCTTCACTGTTTATAGCATGCACTGAACTTTGAGACAGATAGAGCTGACAACACTCTCCTTATGTGAGGGTTAGGAAAAACAGTCTCAAGCAGGTTGGATACCTGGCCAATGTGATGCAATGTGTTCTTAGAGGAGCTTGATTTGTTTTCTCTGCTTTTGGAAACTGGCTCTTTCCTGTTTCCTTTTGATTTATTTCTACTGGGTTGTATTGTTTTCATTTTCTGACACTTTATATTTTGCTTTTATCTTTCACAAAAATAAATGAATAACAGACTCTCACACACAGAGAAGCAAGTGTGTTGTATGAAAAAACTGCTATTTATATTTAAGCTCCTTGCTTACATAAGACTTGTTATTACAAATTTAGAAGTCAATTCAACAATCTCCATGTACACCAATCATTCTCAAAATTTCCATGAGCATCTGAGTCACGCATAAAATCCTGTCCCGTAGATTTTAATTCTTAGAACAAGAAACCTGACTATAAAATATTTCATATTTTACAAACACCTGCAGTTAAGGAATCAAGGTAAAAAGGGAATATTCCTTCTGTTCTAATCACAAAATAATAATATAAAAAAGAGAGTTTCTGAGGGGAAAAATAGGAGATTAAAATGTACACCTACCTTGAAAGTCTTCTAGCAATTTTTAATAGAATAATTCTGTAAGCAGATATTAAATGTTCCTAATTACCTAACAAAAGGTACAAATAATGAAAAGACACATAAGAAGGCATTTTATGAAGGCCTTCTTTAAAAAAACCCACAAAATAGTGTCATTCAGACAGTTGCCATCAATTTACAAGTAAAGCTAACTCTAATTTTCTGAAATTCTATCTTCAGTAACTGTTGATAATTTAACCTGAACTCCTTTCTCTGAATGATCTCTTTAGTGTCCGTTTCTGCTTGGACTCTTTCTTCTTGCAGTCTGTCTCAGCTCCTGGCTCTTGCAACTTCCCTCACTAGATACACCTCTGTCTACCTCCACACACACTGTCACCACCTCAGTCTCCCTACACCACACCGCCCTGCTAATTTTCAATGCTAGACCCATCCCACAGTCTATTTCATCCATCCCAAATCTTATGGAACCCAACTCTGACAGTTTGAGTGTGTTATTAATGAAAACCCTCACGAATGGCTTCCTGATGACTAATAACAGTTTCCTTTGTCCAAAATTGGGCAGAAAAAGATAAGTGTGTAAATACCAGCAAGAAAGCATGTGTCTGAAAATTAACTTGGGACCTTGTTCAGGAAGCATAAAGCCTCTATTTTCATTAGTTTGATCACGAAAGTAGGAAGACATATGTGCCTGTCTAAATCATGGGAGGGGATATGCCTGACCAATGATCATTTCAGATTCTAATTAGGTCTAAAATGAGCTTCTCTGTTGGATATTTCACATTGGCACCTGGCAGCACAACCACTGTGACTCACACTGCCTGTTTCCCACATAGATGCAGTATCGGATATTTCAAAGAAAGATACAAATTTATTAATTATTTTGATAAAAACCAGGGCAGGTTAGGGCAGTAGTGTGCATGCACTAGTGAATATCCACTTTCTAAGGCCTATTTGATTCCTTTCTCCCTGTTATCCAAGCCACACAAATGGTAGCTTTTTGGCAGCAAAATGGTGACCAGAGTTACCCACCATGCTTAATGAACTGGTTTTGACCGGTAAGGTTTAATAAACATTCTAAGGCCCTTTGTTTAGTTAGTACCATTTGTGGTACAACAGTATCATTATCTAAGCATCCTATTCAGAGGATAATGCACCATAAAATGTTAAAATTGACCACTTAAGTGTCAAATAGTAGCAGGATACACACACACACACACACACACACACACACACACAAATTTTACCAGGACCCTCAAAATTGTACAAATAATTTTTTTTTTTGAGTCGAAGTCTCACTCTATCACCCAGGCTGGAGTACAGTGGCACGTTCATGGCCACCCCAGCTTTGACCTGTTGGGTTCCAGAAATCCTTCTGCCTCAGCCTTCCAAGTAGCCGAAACTACAGGCACGTGCTACCACATCTGGCTGATGTTTTTGTTATTTTTATTGTAGAGATAAGGTCTCACCATGTCACCCAGGCTGACCTTGTACCTGCAAACTCAGGCAATGCTCTCATCTCAGCTTCCCAAAGTGCTGGAATAACAGGCTTAGCCACCAAGTCTGGCCCACATATAATTTTTAATATGGGAAACAGATGCATTAACTTCACATTTAAAGTATGGTTTAGTTCAAATAATTCTTCCAGGGGAATTGACTACTACTATTTGAGAAAGCAATAATCATTTTGTTCAAAATATGCTTCATATCTTATATACAAAAGAGGTTTTGTTAAACAGCAACTTCAAAATCTAGAAAAAAATTCCACTGACAACAACTTGAAAAGTAATTCAAATGCTTTATCTTAAATAACAAGGAAACACACAAAACCTTTATAAGCTTTGTAAATATGCATCTGCTAATAAATATTTGCTAAATGTTTAACTAATATTTTCTTCATTTTTTCCTCAGTCACGCTTTCTCAAAAAGTTGTTTAATTTCACTAGCTCTACTTTCAAACTTTCTCCTCACACCTTGTACACTATCTTAGAGATTCTTCTCTTGCCATTAATGTATATGAAGTTGCCAGTGGCCTTCATACTGACAACTGCAATACAGATTTGAATTTAAGTTATTTTATTGGGCTCATCTAACATTTGCTTCCATTGGCTATTACCATTACCATTTTAGAACTTTTCTCCTGACTTCCATAACACTACTTTTCTCTAGGTTCCTTCCTATCACTCTGGTTATTCCTTCTCACTTATTGGCCATGTGTATCTCATATGTTTTCTCAAGACTTCGCCTTGACCATTTTTCCCTCTTCATTTTATAACACATCTTACAATGTTATCAAAACATCAGGGGTTTGGTCTAGGTTTCCTTGTTCATTGCATAGAAAGCCAATCACTGAAATAATGAGTGTTGTCAGGGAAGAAGGCATTTTATACAATAACCTGAGAGATGGAAGTTTAGCCTCAAATCTCTCTCTCCCACTCAACTAAAATTAGGGTTATATGGGGGGAAGGAATTGAGTTATGTGCAGCAGAGGGGGCGGGAGGGAGTCAATAATCAGGGAGGGGTAAAGAAAAAGAGTTGGTAAAAGGAATTAGGGAGGGTTAAGGAAATCATGAAGAATATGGGGTTTCACATCTTATTGTCTGGATTTGGTGATCTGGTGAGTTTCAGTTCCTTAATACTATCTGGGAGGACTGAGGGTTCGTTTCCTGAGAAAGGAACTCAGATAAGACAAATGCAAATCTCATACTTTAACACTGGGAGGATCAATTTCTATGTTTTATTTAAAAAATAAATCTCCACAAGACCATAAATGTAATTAAATACATCAACAGATTAAAAAATATCAGTCATATCAGAAGCTGGGGCAATTTCAACTATGGCTTAATATAATGTCATGGTTTCAATACTGACCTTTTATTGATAAATTCCAAATATATAGCTCCCAAACCTGTGTATCAAACTTACTATTCATTATTTCCACATGGCTGTTCCAAACACACCCCCGATTCAAATTGTGAAAGTGTCCAATCACCTTTATTCCATTAATCTGCCTCTGTGTTTTCAAGCACATTTATGGAGCACTTAATCTGTACCTGACACTTTAACTATTTGAGGTAGTTACCCTACAACCCATAAGGGAGATAATATGATTACCATTTTGAAGATAAAGGAACTGACCCTCAAAGAGGTGAAGTTACTAGTCTCAATTCACAGAGCTGATGAATTTTAGAGCAGGGATCTGAACAGACTTGCTAAACACTTTACCGTTATATTTTGAACATATTTGCCCAGTGGCTCAATTCAAACACTTTGGAGTCAATGGAGATTTCTCTTTTATTCGCCTACTCTCAGAGTCACTTAATTCTCTGGATTCCAGGTAAAAAAATTATTGTATTATTATTGTATCCATTTCATCCCTTCATCCCTATGATTGGTTCTTACTTGAGTTTAGATATTCATTTCTCATTCAGATTATTTCAACAACTATTGCCCTTTAATCAGACTCTACACTGACGATAAGTTTTAATTTATGGTCTTGATTCCAAACACTTTATTCTTCTGCATTGAAGAATAATTTAGGTTAAAAGAAGTATGACTATGAAAAAAGTTAACCTAAATTCCTTCTTGGTTTTCAGTTGGTTATATAAAAACGTTTTACACATAGCTGGGTGGTAACAAAACTCTTCACATCTCTGTAGCTCAATTTCCTAAGAATAGAAATCCAAACCATCAAACACATGATCAAACTGTCAAAAAACTTGAAATTTTCTATAAAATTATGCAATATAAGTGACCATCCTTTTCTTCATTTTGACAACTTAGAACTGTAATTTGAATCAACAGAAAACAAGTAATAAGCGACACCATATTTATTGCTCATGTAAAATCTTAGACATCCAAATTGTTCATGTCCCAGTAACCAATAATTTTCATGTTATACCAAAAGAGTTATGAGAAAGAAGAGCCTATATGAGTTCCTCTACCAAAATTTAAGGTTTATAAGCCCCAACATCTGTATATGATTACACAGACGTAAAATAGAAGTTGCAATATAAGTGGGAAAGATTGTACGAGTAAGTCAATTACTATTGTGAATTCAAGCACATCTTAATTTTCACCTGCAAGTTTTCCTTACATAAAGAACACTTGGTTTATAAACTAAAACTCTGTGGTTAAATGTCCTATCTATGTGTCTCCTAAGGAAAGTCACTAAGTCTGGTCCTTAGTTTTCTTTTCTGGGGAAAAACAAAATAAACAAACAAAGGAGAAATTGTACTTTATAAATTCTAAGATTTTTTTGTCTGTTCTAACCTTCTAATTTAGATGTATTTCTCAAATAGGATACAATTGTGTTGGTATCATCACAGAAAAGACACAATTTGAAGACAAAAAGAATCAATGAAACAATGTTATGCCTGTTTGGAAAACGAAGAATATGAGTCATCTGTGATTTCACATTTAAACGTCACAATTTGAATGGTTAGAATTTCTACATTAAAAACCCAGAGCATTAACGTCATTCTCTGAAACTACCTTTAGTTCAAGTGTATAGCAATCAGAATTACAAAGGCATATACATCGTTTTCAGTAATGAAGGGCTTTGCTTCACAGTGAAGATACAACTAGGATAGGAATGATAAATGACAACAGCAAAATCAACATTTGATACGCAAGTTTAACTCAATAAATAGATGCACTGATAACCAGAGAGCCCCAAAGTCTCCCCATTTTGTTGCAGTTTAATGTCATTGAACTAGGAGCCCTGACATAGCTTTGTTTTTGAGTTGGAGTCTCACTCTGTCGCCCAGACTGGAGTGCAGTGGCCGCTCCCGGCCACCGCAGCCTCAATCTGCTGGGCTCCGGCAATCCTTCCACCTCAGCCTTCCAAGTAGCTGGAATTTCAGGCGCACGCTTCCATGCCCAGCTGATTTTTTGATTTATTGTAGAGATGAGGTCTTGCTGCCCAGACCCGTGAGCTTAGGCAATCCACTAACCTCAGCCTCCCAAAGGTGCGGGATTACAGGCTGAGCCACCGAGCCTGGCTGACACAGCTTTTATTTATGCTGTGTGTAGCTTTGAATAAATGGTTAGTCATCCAGCACGTTCAACACTTGGTCGAATCATTTCAAATACACCTAATAGGGACTGTTTGGAGCAGAAGTCAGTCTGCCCAAATCACATACTGAGAATTCCAGTTCCATAGGCAGCCAAATCACTGTAACCTAATTGCCACTACCCTGAGGGGTTGGGGGGGCGCCGTCACAGCTTATCCACCTTGCTTTTCAAAATAGACATTAGTGATCTCTGCAACTTAGCAGACTATCCAGGGATGTTGGTAGAACCAGCAGCAAGCTACTTAGCAACCAGAGGCCGCAAACTGGTTTCTGCAGCCTTCTTTATGGGCCTCACATAGTGAACTTGTTCCTGAATTGGCAGCAATAGGCTAAGATAGCTTCGGTATTTTCTTTTCTTGCAAGCGAAATTTCTTTCACAGATGAGAGAAAAGAAAATGAGAGGAAAAAAAATCTAGCAGAAAGGTATGAAATGCAAAATTAAATTGAGCACTGATAAACCTCACTTTTCAGGCATTTAATCAAATTGAAATGCATTCTTCCATCTCAGTTTCACAAAGTGCAATATGTGCTACTTGAAAATTAGATGATGTGCTTCCAAGCTATTACTGTATGACTCCACCTTCTTGCTAACCAAATTTACTGTAATAGGGTGAGACTGTTTTTCTTTTACAATTTCTATTTGTTGTCTGAAGAGGGATACATTTAAAATGTTTTTTATTTCCTTAAAGTAAATGTATTTCACTGTTTTTGAAAAACAAGAATATAAAAATATATAATTTTCATAAAACACATGCTTCCTCTAAAAGAAAAGATATATTTAAACAACTCACAAAAGCACAATTGGCAACTAGTGAAAGGAAACAGCTTTTAAATATAACTATTTAAAATGATATTTTGTTTTCTCATGCCCACACAGAAATTTGTGGCTTGAGAGATGTGTAGTTATATCCTGAGACAGTTTGAAATTATGTGGAAGACCAAGACTGTATCCTTGAAGAGTTTTCAGTTTTAATTTTGAATGTGCTAGAAATACAATAAATATAAATGTGAAATACAGTGAAATTGATTTCTAGGAAAACAAGTTTTACAAAGCAGACTTTTATATCTTATCCATAGAAAACAGTTTTCTCAGTAGGCCAATAACCCACTTTTTAGGGGCCTAAAATGAGATAGGACTACTGAAATAAGTATATTATATTTTGGAACAACTATTTGAGGTTTTTTTGGTTTTTTTTTTGTTACCATATAAAATTGAGAAATAGAGAAGGAACAAAATCCTTCAATTGCCTTGTTATAGTAGAGGTTCTACAAGATTAAAAAAAATGTAATATGAGCCAGAAACATAACAAAAAAATCTCAGAAATATGAATATCACTGATAAATAAAAATTTCACTAGCTCTTTTAACTTGACTGAAATTACGCCTTTGTCCTTTGTACGATCCTATGCATGCAACAATTAAGCCCTGTAACAAAACTGTACTACCTAGGACAGAGAGGAGAAGTTGTTTGTCAAACCTAACGCAACTTAAATAAAATATAAAGTTTAGATCTGTGCTGTAACCCATCAGCCACTGCCTTGCCTCTGAATCCTAAATATAGCATATGATCTCATCTGCTCCCAGCAAAATAACATCCTTCTTAGAAGCACCTCTTCGGTGACAGAATTTCTGGAATGTCTTTCCAGCTGAAGCAAAGCGGCAGCTGCAGGACCACACCACCATCCTCAGAAGGACTGCGATTTCGAAGCAGAGCGACAATGAATAATGGGAGCAAATAGGGCACTGCCCTCGTGGGGACGCCGCAGCCGAGGCCACTAAATACTAAAACTTTCGACTGCTTTTCCCCAGAGATTTAAACACCAGCAAATAAGGCCCTGTAGGCACATAACAGATGAGAGTGAATGCTACTCCCACCCCCACCTGCTCAGCGGCCACAGGGGTCATTTCTCAACGTGTAATTTAAAGCGTGTTCCATTTCCACCTGCTATTATGTAGTTCTGAGGAATCAGCATAAAGACGCATGGAGAGAGAGAAGGCTCAGATGAATCCTCAAAGTGGATTCATCTATGACATGTCATCTATGACAGCGCCACAGACGGCCACCTTAGTCAGAGGTGGCTCTTTAGAGCTACAGAAAAGAGAGCTCTCCGTACAGGCCATTTCCTGAGAACCCCAAATGCTACTTTGGCCTGCTCTGGGATGGAATTCCTCTCTCAGCGCTCTCAGGCTGCTGCCCTATGCTGGGACCCTTATCTAGGCACGGTGGTCCTCAGGAAAGGTGAGGACTACGGGTAGAGCTACGCATGCCTTAGTGTTGAAGGAACTGACTGATTTGGTGCTGGTGATGGAAGGTGAAACACAGAGAACTGAGAATCCGCAGAGCCACCCAATGACAGAAAAGCAAAAAGGAAGGCTCAAGGCTACCTGTGTGTTTGTAGCTTGGCACCAACACTGAGGAACACTGTCCTCCTCCCTCCCACATCTCATTCAAAGGAACTGACAGGACAGGTGGCCACCCAGAACTTTTAAAATAGGGACAATAGTTGCATCCAGAAAATAAAATCTCCAGGAGATAATTTCTTTGCCTGGTATGAATATACTAGTGAAAGAATCTTTGAATTCCTAGAACGTGGGAACAGTTATAAGGAGTTTATTCTAAGAGATTAGCAAAGAAAGAATGCTGAATTTTAACTGAGAATATCTGAACTCTAATCTTAGTTCTAACACAAATCACATGTGGGCATATATTGGATATTTCTGAATTTCATTTAGGTTCTCATCTGTAGAAAGAGAAGGCAGGAGACACAGATAATCATCTCTAAGATAAAATAAAACTCTATAAACACAAGGCTTTACAAAATAAAATATTTTCTTGTTGCAGATTTAAAAATATAAATTTGATACTGCCTTTCTGATAAGATTAGGCATCGGATATTTTTTAATTTTGCATAATCTGCAAATAATATGGAAAGCCAGGGTAATATTTACATATTCAAAGTAAAACCACTTGAGGTTGGAAGGTGTCAGGATGACATTTGAGAAGGAAAGTCATTTTGATATTCCATCCATGAAGACTCTCTCTCTCTTCATGTGCTTATATATTCATGGGACGTATTTCAGAAAACATAGGTTGGGGCTGGGCGCGGTGCCTCAGCCTGTAATCCCTGCACCTTGGGAGGCCAAGGTGAAAGAATTGCACAACCCTGGGGGTTCAAGACCAGCCTGGGCAACTTGGTGAGACCTTGTGTCTACAATAAATCACAAAAACTAGACAGGCATGGTGGTGTGTATCTGTAATTCCGGTTACTGGAAGGCTGAGGCAGAAGGATCACCTGAGCCCAGCAGGTCAAGGTTGCAGTGGCCGTGAGCGTGCCACTGCACTCCAACTTGGGCAGCAAGAGTGAGACTCCAACTCAAAAAGAAAAACCAAACATAGGTTGGAAATCACCGACTGGAAGAGGCGTCATAGGCTATAATACGGAGATTTTGTCCCTTCATTCAGTGAACTTCTCTGGAATTCAAGGGTGAATTTGGAGTTCCTATGAACCTCCTAAAAAGGTCTGTAAAATTTTGTGTGCAGTGCATATGTACGTTTTACGAAGATGTTTTTATGGCTTAGATCTGCAATTCAGAGTGCTTTGTGATGCAAGAAATGTGGAATTATGGTTCCCACCTGTAGACCAACATGACATAAAGAAACATGACAGATTGCAATGTTCTTGAGCAGACATTCTAGGCAACGGTGAAGCCGCTGGTGCTGCAGAATCATCCCTTGATTACCCCATGTAGGATCTACCTGCCCACATCTGCAAAATTCCAAAGGCTCTCCCTCTGTCTTCAGTAGACTAAGTACATAAATGAGTGAGTGTGCACACGTTTTGCAGTTCTGAAACAAGCATCAATGAGATTAAACTGGGGTATTAATATCATTGTTATACGAATAAATAAACAAACAAAACAGTCACAAATACAGACTGACAATCTAGCTTTCGGAATAACCTCACCATTTGCTCTCCTTTTTTGCACTGCTCAGTGTTCTCCAACATTCTCCCATTTCACCATCATCAGGACTCTTTTAGGTCATTATGTCCTGTATACAGATTAGGGAATCACCACTCAGGGAGTCTGGAACATTTTCTCAAGGTTGGAGAGATAGTTAAGTGATAGAGTTGGGATGGAAACTCAAACCAAAATTAATATTACTACAATCACAGGACAATGTAAACCTTTCAGAAGTTGTAAGATAGATTTTGCACCTTCATGGAAACAGACATGATTTTAAATGACTCCAGGCTTATCCACTGAACCAACGATTTGGGGCCATTCAATATTGTATCTCCATTTTCCTATTAGCCTATGAGTCATTTCATTAACAGCCAACTAACAATTACATTTCCAGAATCTCCTGTACATCACAGAGTATGAAGGCTATTCTCTCTCCCACTCCAGATGCTATGTATAGTCAGTGCAGGAAGGTCTCGTTGGGTATTTTGGGAAAGAATATTTCTTTGAGATTTAGCGGCTGAAATAAGACCTGGTAATCAACTTTGAACTAATTTGCTCCTCCTTTTCTTCTATTCACATTATTAGGAGCCAGTTCAGAAAATACCTACTATAACTTTTGTTTGGCCCAAGTAACATCCTTTTATTTACAGGCAAATTTGTTCAGGAGTTTCTTAAATAAGAAAGTACTATTTGGACAAATATTTTCAAAATCAGCAAAACATCTAAAATGGGGAACTAATGTTTAAAATTTAGAAGACTATCCTACAAAGTGAATTAACATAAGTTGAGAGTATGGGTATAAGCAAGTTGACATCTAAAAAAAGGGTTACAGTATTGTCAATATCTGTAATTATTCTCAATACCTGTAAAGCATTAGTCGTATTGCAACTTCAAAACAAAAAATACAGATCTCAGAAGTATCCATCTTAACAAGATGTTTTTATATTCACTATTTGCCATAGCAGGTATGTCTCTATTTTTCACCCATGCATTTGGAGAAAAATTTCTAGGAAGTTTGGAGTAAATGAAAAATAAAATGAATAAAAATATTTGGCAAATGTACTTTTAAGATCTGTAAACATATACTGTATTACAATAATGGCTATTCAAATATATAGATTATATAATACAATTTCATGATACATACAGACGACTACCTCTGACGTGTCCCTGAACAAAGAAAACATTTTGCTACAGAGACATCACCACTAGTCTGTGCTGTTGCATAAGAAATATTTATTCTCCTCAAATGATTTTTTAAAAGAAGGTGGCCCCATTTATTCTGTGTAAAGAAACACAGTTGTATCATATCCCCTGAAGTTTTCTATTTTCTTGAATATATGACAAGTCAATATCAGGAGAAATGTTAAATGAAAATAATAGAAATCTATCAATGATTACCTTTGCTTTTAAGTTCAAAAAAATTTTGATTCTAATATGATATTGATAAATTGTAAAATATAAAGTATATAGGCTAAAAATGAATACCTTCTGTTAATTTCCTACATTATAAAAATATTCTAACAGATGTATTGTGCTAATGATTAACTAATTTGCACATATTACTAACAATCACTAAATGGCTTTTCTAGATGACTTTATTAAGTGATTATAGATAAATACACTAAAGTATATGCCATTATTGTAATTTTTATATTATATTCTGTTTCATGTAATTATTTTATCAGTTAGCCTGAAATATTTTAAGGTTTTATTAGATAAAATACAATTGCATCTTTAAATTTTTAACATTTCATCTTAGACAAATATCTTACACTTCACTAAGGAATTTGAGAAACTATTAAATTCTAGCCAACGCACTGAAAGCTGTTTCAGGATTTAGAAAAATTGGACATTTTAAACTAAAAGTAACATTGTAAGCTTTTTTTACTTTTACAAAATTCTGTTTTAAAATTCCCTAAATGGATTCTTCTAAGTACATGACAGTCTGAAAATCAGAATGAAAAATGTGAAAGTATATCAGATGTTTCCTCCAGAGGCTTTAATGTTTCTCAGAAAGCAAGGTGTATCTAAATCTAGTTATTATTTACTTGCAATTCTGCCACCTTTTGTTTGAGAGAAAAATATATTCAATCCAACATATACCATTTATCTGAAATGATATGATGGATGGTTGCGTTCAGAGAGCAATTAATATTCCCCATTCATTTAATGAAGGCGAACAAGTTCATGCTGCTATTCTGAATAATGTTTCTACAGTCAAGAAAATTATTTTTGCCAAATATCTTTTCCTTGTTTATAAATGGAAATGCCACAAAATCTGTGCTAGTCTCAAAACATCACTACACCTGTCAAGAGAATCTGTTTTGCACACCCAATGAACAACTATAGACATCCAAACTAGCATATTTTATTGGTAATAAGCAGATCAAATATACATAAAAATTGATCATTCAGTTTAAAATACCATGGATATTCTCTTGCCATGAGTGGTTCTCTACTTAAACATCTTTTGCTGTCTTGTATAACAAAGGCCTGTCACCTACAGTTTGAATATTTCCACTACAACATATGTAAGTTAAATACATTGTTTTGTGGTTATAATATTACACTATTTGAAGATTAATATATAAAGGAAGAACACTCATTAATTAATCCCTGCTCTAAACCTTAAATAAGTATATGGCCCTGGGCTTGTGTCCTAATTTAAGTGTCTCTTAGTTTCCTCATCTCTAAAATGAGAACAATAATAGCAACTATTTTACAATTATATATGTGTGCATACATATATATGCACATACATATTTATATATGCTAAAATCAGTAAGGACTTTAGCATACCTGGCATTTATTCACCATACAGTGATTGTTGGATATATAATACAATTACTTCTTTTATTTTATTAGTTTGTGAAAATGAAATTTTTCAAGTAACTCAAGTTCTATAAAATAAAGCCAAGGAAAGTATCTTCCTTATGTCTGCAATGTAGCATTTCTGGACTTTTGTTTCAAAACTGCCCACATACTTTTTTTTTTCCATTCCTGCAGCTCCCACATTAACACCCCTGCCAAAATCTTGTTTTCACTCTGTGAGTATGAAAATATTGAAATTTCATTTTTCATGTGGCACATCACTGTAAAGTAGGATGACATTGGGAAACTGGGTTTTATTCCCATGCTGTTAATTTGTTTACTTGGACACGAGTCCTTGAAAAATCAGTTGGGTGTCCATAGACAATTCATTTTCTTCCCACACTGTTGACTTGTTTCCCTGGTCATTGAAGAATCAGTGGGGTGACCATAGACCATTCACTTAGGTTGACCGAGCCCTTGCTATTTCACCTGCCAAAGATGAATCCTAATTTCTTGAAATTATGGCAAGTGGGGTTAAGTGGGCCGAGATCGATGAAAAGCCTACCTCAGAAATGTTGGCTCCTTTGCACTAGACCCCTTCGTCGACTTTCCCTGTCTTTCCAAGCCGGAGTGCCAAGTGATCCTCATTTCTGACAGTTTCCATTGCAACAGAGAGAACTTCCAGCCATCGACCCAAGCATCCGCTGTCTCTCAGTTGTGTGCGAGCCCCGCGCTTGAATCCAGCCAACTATTTCTTGCTGAAGCAGAAAACATACACGAGGTTTTCTACGTGAGGCAGGTGCTTGCCACATGTTCACTGCCTGGTCTCCTGATAGCTAGTGTTGACGAGCTTCATGACCTTCTGCCTTGTTTTATTTGCTTGTCTTTACCCCAATCTTCATTCCACTTGGACTCCTTGCACTGATTTGCCCTTTTAAAAATTCTGAAATTCTTACAGTCTTTGTTTCAGTTCTGGTCAGTCAGGATTCAAGGTTCTCTGGCCTCTACCACCTCGGGTCTGCTATGGATCCCTTATCTAATTTGTGTCCGTGGCTTCATGGCGACCTTTGACTTTTGCGTACGCCCTGGGCATAGGCTTCTTATGTAATCTTTGACCTGGGCTTTCGAAATGACCACTGCCATCTGGATTTATTCCCGCTGTCTTCTTGCCTTTGTATTCACTGATTTATTTCAGTTTTCAGTTTCACGGCATATCTTGAATGCTGACTCTTCCATTGATTTTTTTCCTACCTTTGATACTACTAATTTAATTAACATTCATTATTTATCACCCTGGAAACTGGTGGGGGGCATGCTACTGGATGTCAGAACAGGGAGCATCAGCCTTTACAAAGGCAAGTAAAATCGCTTCCCATAACCTTTGATTCATAGATTTAACCACCTTAGCACAATAGCTTCTTGTCACCCAGAAAATAAATGTGGATCATCAATCCCCACCCTTCCCCCAGACCAATTCAATTTTAGGTGCTTCTTTCTCTAAAATGCTAACAACTTATAGTAAACCAACTCAAACGGTAAACCTCCTAGATATACCTAATTTTTACGAGTCAAGTTCAGTAAGCAGAAAGAGCAGAAAGGTGGTGATGGGATGATTCTTTAGGATTACGGATGCCTTGAATTATAAGCCGTTTGAGTGATTAGGTGGGAGGTCTGACAGTAGGTGAGTTCAAGGGCACAGCAGAGACGCAGTCCTGGAACTGGAGAAAGATGAGGTTTGAGGAAAAGGTTGCGATGTTTCAAACATACGCGACATAAAAGAAATGAGAAAAACAAAGCTTTAGAGGAAAAAGCGGTGATGTCATTTGGAAGCGGGAGCAGACTTGGGCACCACTTCTATGCGGCGTTTGCGGAAAAAAGAGGGACGGAGTGTGAGGGCTGGAAGGGATCTTTGCAGGCATCGAATGCAGCCTCCTCGTTTTTCCGGGACATTTAACATACATCATTTTCTTCCTGCCTCTTGTGAGTCCATACTTAGAAACTGGCCCTGCATGTTCAATGCTTTCAGAAATAGTAGCTACTTTAGAACATACTGAACTGGATTCAAAGGAGAAGCAGCTTCCTTGGCAAAAGAGAAAAAACGAAACCCTTATATATGTGTGTGGCACACACTTACCATCTGTTCCTTTTTCTACTTTAAGTCAGGTTTCTTTTTTTAAAACCAAGTGATGTAATGCTGCAAATACTTTTGGGTCGTTGTTAATAGAGTTATGAGGGAAATCTTTTGAAGAGAAAGTCAAGTTACTATACCATTACGTGATACCATTTCCATCAGTCTTGCTCTGAGGTTTATGAATCTTCAGATATTCTTAACAAGGAAGTCTAATGCATACCAAATAGGGTTATTTCATTTTAAAGAAGTTTTAGATAATACGTTTATAGCAGTGCTACTTATAAACATTCTAGTGGCGATCTCATGCTTGACAAGTTAAAGGACTGTAGGTCAAGTCTGTGTTTGTATATAAAATAGCAAAAAGTTGACACCTGACAAAAGTTTTAGCGGGAAACTATTAGACAAGCTTCATCTTATGAGAGCAAGATCTACCTCAGAATGAAATAAATTTTTTTGGTCCCTATTGCAGTGTGATTAAAGCACTTATCACCGTTTTTTATGGGCTTTTATTTTTTCATCAGGATGTAGGTTCTGTGAAGACTGAGATTGCATCTGCCAGGTTGAGTCTGTATTTCCAGTTCCTGGAATAACAGGTTCAAAATACATATCTGTTGAATTAAAGGACCAAGGGAATTCAAGAATACTGTCGCCCCCCACCCCCCCAAGAATAAGGTTGGATGGCAAGAAGAGAAACAAACAGAGCAGGTGGGAAGTGGGCATGTGTTCCATCATATTTGCAAAATGCTACAATGACCCTAAAGAAATATGACTGTATGTCAACTTAAAAACTGATTTTTCTCGGTACAATAAGCCTGGTGAAACCTCATAGAAATGTTCTAAATAAGTAAAATTATGCTTTCAGTAAATGATTAGTTAATAAACCAACAATAAGAAAAATCTCCAGGGAACTCTCCTAAATGTGTATCTGACCTTATTTTATTTTATTATGCCTTTTATTCTAAATCTAAATTTCTTGTCCAGCCTTTTGGCAGTTATGACTCTCCATACATACTGAACTCTGAAAAATGTTCTATCTAACCATCTATTAGGAAATTACATAAAGTCAAATGTAGATTCCCTTTTTTCTTTGAACTTTAAGAAAAGGGTAAGATGTGTAATGCTTATTTTTCATAAATATTAACACTTCTTAAATAATATAAAACATATATTATCCCATGCTTTGTTAAATGTACCTTAAGCATAATAAAAGTTATATTCTCATAGCAGATTTGACACCCACAGAAAAAAGAAAAAAATGTCGCAGCTATTGAATTCTGTGTCCTTAATATATTGCTTTCTACAAGGATAGAATGAAGTCATTCTTATTTTAAAGCAAAAAGTTGATTTTGTATGTTCAAGAGGAAAAGGAAAAGAATATTCATAAGTTTGAAGAAAAGAGTTTCTGTTTCAGAAACACATGGCTTAGTGATGATGCGTAAATATTGCTCAGTACTATTTGTCAAGTATTAGAATTAGTGACTGGTACTCTTTCTTTCCCTCCTGTGAGCCCTCTCCCAGGTATACATTTTAATTCATCTTCCCCTGTTGTTAGTTGTCTGTATTTTTTTTCCTCCACTGTGTCTATGATATTGCAATTTTTCTTTTTGTACATCAAGGGATATTGTTTTGTTTCTGCCATGCCAGGCATCCTTGAATCCTCTTCTCTAGTAAAATAATAATAATAATAATAATAATAATAATAATAGTTCCTCTTCTTTAATGGACACACTTCTCTTTCATTTTTAATAATTTTTCATTTTAAAGATGTGGGGTACAATTTAGAGTTAGGTATACAAATGTTTATTATGCAGGGACCTCTGTTGATGAGGTATGCCCCCTCCCTTCTCTGGCAACTTCCTGCTACTCCCAATACCTTTCTTACAGTATTATAATTGTTCAAGGTCTGCTTATCAGTGAAAACATGTGGAACTCAATTCTCTGTTTCGGTGATAGATCACGCAGCATTATAGGCTCTAAGTCCATCCAAGTTGCTGCGAAGTTCATAATTTTCCAAATACGAGTATGTTTTAACTCTCTTTTTATTCAAATAAGGGATGCTGGAAATATTTTAATCTTCATACTCACATATTACTTACAGAGACACCCCAAGAACTCCAAATTTTGACTAATTAATGATTTGGGCTCCTCTCTGTGATTATCTCCATGGCAATCCAATCTTCAGATAGCTCTGTCTTATGTCTCAGGGGCTGCTTCACCTGGCTTTCCCCATCAATATTGCCTACTCGTCGACTAAAGTAGAGTACAAGAAGGAAACTTTCTCTAAAGATGAGCTCATTCGGAGTGAGGTTAAAAAAGGCTCCTGCTTAGTGGCAAACTCCCAAAAGAAGCAGCACAGGAGGGAGACGCGCTAAGAGTTGGAACTGTGTCATTCCCCACCTTCGAATCATCTGTTCAACTGTAACTTGAAAATACTGAAAAACCTGCCTTTAAGGTAAAACCAGGCCAACATATGCAAAAGAGGAGAAATTGACATTTATGGAGCACCTATGCTATCTCAGGTATGGAGAAATTGGACATGTTTTCCACACATAAGCTGATGTAATTCTCAAAACACATGAGACAGTCATGACCATCTCCATTTATGTATTTATTTGTTTGTTTATTTGTTTACTTATTTACAGGTGGAAAACTAAGGCTAAGGTCGCACAGCTTTAAAAAAAAGATTCAGGCTCAAACACAGATATTTCTCATTTAAAGTCGTGCTTTTCCCACTGCCAGATCACACACTTTCTTCTTTTACTCAAATATTTTCTCTTTCTGAATTCATCAGCCCATCCATCCAACTATCCATCTTTTCACCCTGTTCTTCTCCCTTCTTCCTTCTGTCGATCTCATCTCACTTCCATTACTCTTGCAAAGAAACACTGAGCTTTTACTATGTACCAATTGCTATCTTAGATATTACACACGAACCATAAAGAGTATATTTTGATTTATATGTTATATTGGTACCTTATGCATATTTACTTCTAAATAGCCATCTACACTTCATGCCAGTATAAGATGGTGCATAAGTCACATAAATAATGAACATATAGAGTATATTAAATTTTTTTCATGAGCCAAATAGATAAGGCAAATATTTTTCAGCTCTTAAGAACCTGATATAGGCAAAATAAAAATAAACAAGCTACATAAACTCAGGATTATTAACTTTTGACCTATGTATGCTTAAAATGAATGAGTTATTGTTAGTAAACAGAGCTGATATGATTTTCACACATACAAGAAACCTTGAAAGCTGAATTTCAGCTGTACAAATTAGAAAAACACAAGGCAGCCCAATACCTCCTTTCTGCAATCATCTTATCTCCAGCTGTAGTAGATAAGACTTAGTAGTCTACGTCTTTATTTCTCAAGGATATAAGTGAATTTTAGAAGGAAAAGAATAGGACTGAGGCATTTGGCCAAGAGTTTAAATATTTTATGATGAATGTGAAATGTGATGTCTTATAATTAAAGGGAGACTATGGCTATGGAAGTTCTTAGTGGGTAAATATGGAAACATATGTTTGCATACCTTGAATAGATTACCAATTCTATCCAGAAACAATGACCTTATAAGTAAACAGCAGTTGAGCGTTGGCCCTTCTTTCTTTCTTTCTTTCTTTCTTTCTTTCTTTCTTTCTTTCTTTCTTTCTTCTTTCTTTCTTTCTCTCTTTCTCTCTTTCTCTCTCTCTCTTTCTCTCTCTCTCTCTCTCTCTCTCTCTCCCCCCTCCTTCTTCCTTTCTTCCCTCCTTCCTTCCTTCCAAGATATGGGGTACAACTCCGGATTAGGTAGATAAGTGGTCGTTGAGGTTTTTAGCAGTATCTTATATCTTTCAATCATCACAAAATGCTTTATACATTTTACTATTTCTAATTTGTGAATATACTAGAAAGCCCAGAACACCCAACACAATGCGGTTATTTGTTCTGCCTTTCAACTTGACATAAGACATAACTTTGACTTGAATTTTTTTCCTTATGAAACTCTTCAAAAATGAAAGTTTGCCCTCAGCTTCTTCCATTTAAAACTAGTGAGACTCATTACAGAATAGCTCTAATAGCCGATGATGATGAGCAATATTTAAGATTTGAGGGTTATGACATAATAACACAAATTATGTGCATAATAAACTATAGGCACTATTCATAATATCTACCCTTTATAGAGTCAGTAAACAGATACCAGCTCTGTCTTATATGTCATTGCTCATAAGGACTTCATAATCTAGATACAGCAGTCCCCAACCTTTGTGGCATGAGGGACTGGTTTCATGGAAGACAATTTTTCCACGGACTGGGGAGGGGGGCGCAGTGAACCCTCCCTGCTCTTGTTCATCTTTATGTTCAGTCGTCCCCCAGCCTCAGCATCACCCCCTCAGCTCCACCTCAGATCATCAGACATTGGATTCTCATAAGGAGTGTGCAATCTCGAGCCCTCACATGCGCAGTTCACCATAGGGTTTATGATCCTATGAGAATCTAATGCTGCTGCCGATCTGACAAAAGGCAGAGCTCTACTGGCTGGCTGCTCACCTCTTGAGACACAGCCTGGTTCATACCAGGCCACGGACAGGTACTGGTCTACAGCCCAGGCACTGCGGACCCCTATCTATAAGACACTCAGGATTTGTCTTTGAAGATGGAATTCGCTGCATCCTTGATCTTGGACGTCCTTATTCCAGACTGTGAGAAATATATTTGTTGTTTAAGCCATGTAATACATGGTGTTTTGTATGGCAGGCCACACTAAGACATTTGCCTGTTTTAATCATCTGATGTTTGAATGATTACCATAATACTACCAAAAGAGATTGGCATTAGTGGGAAACTGCAAGCGGATGTGAGGGGTACACTTCAACAACAGGGTACCAGATCTCAAACCAGGTGAAACGGAGAGCAAAGCGAGGACCCAACTTTACCTGTTCAATGACCATTTGTATACCTAACCCTGAATTGTACCCCACGTCTTTAAAATGAAAATTAAATTAAATTTTAAAAAATGGTCCGATGTAACTTTTCTTTCACATCAATTGTACTCATGACCCTCTATTGCATATTTAGAAATAACAAAGTTTACAAATATGCACATGATAATTACAGTTACTATTCATTGAAGACTTAGTAAGATCTGACCTTTTTCATATATTTTCCACTTAATTTGGTCCTTTCATCTATGCTCTAATGATACTATTTTTATCTCAGTGTACAGACGAGGAAATAGACTTAGAACCCCAAAATAACTTGCCTTAGGCGACACATCCAGTAAGTAGGAGAGCCAGAATTTACATACAGGAATCTGACTCCAGGGCTTTCACTCTTATTACTTCACTACGTTATATGGAGGGGATTCCCACAATTTCTGAGATTTTATACAACTGTCCTACAACAGCATGTCGACACAGATGTATTATGTCATCATATTGATCTGATATTGCAGTATGTGTGAGTATATATTTATATTATATATGCACATGTATACATGCACACACACACACACACACACACACACACACACACACACACACACACAAAATAGTGCCTGTACATTATCCTGGAGAGAGAAGCATCTAGTGAAACTCACTTATTCTTACACTGCAGTCTCTGACCTCTGAGAGGACTTCTTAGGAATATGTCAGGAAACACGTTTCTATTAAAGGATCTGACTAGCTGAAGACTGCAGGTGCAAAAAGTGTCAATAAAACAAAACACCTGCAGAAGGGCAACCTCTTTTATTAGCAGCCGGAAAGAAGAAACACTGGGGAAAAAAATCTTGGTCTTTTTTTTTAATTCTTTAAAAAAATTAAACCTGTCTTTATTCTGTTAATTCTTTAGAAGTTAAGTTTACTCATTGTTTAAAAAAAAAAGGCAGTTTTCTTTTTAAGCAGAATTATGAATAATCGTAGGTAAAATATCTATGTTTAAAGAGAGGTCCAGGCCCAGAAGAAAAAGCTAGCGTCTCCCCAAGAGTAATTGTGATTCAGTTAAGTCCAGAGGAACATAATATTGATCCCAAAACAAACTTCTCTACTGAGAGTCATTGAAAGGGATTTAATGAGCCACATTCTCCCCGTGTAGGGCGACATCCTGGGAATAAATTAAGCTCTTTTGCAAGCTGTATTAACTCTTTCAGGTCACCCGAGTATTATTTAGTGCACTAAAGCAGTGCCCTACAGACAATTTATCTTAAGACTTATGAATTGTTGAACCTTGAAAATTTTGCCTAGACTTTCACTTTGAGACCGTTATTTCTGGTTATTCAAAATAGGTGAATTTTTATCAAATGGAGAATTGTAAACATAAGTAGAAATGTAATATTTATAAAACACAAACATATGTAAAAATAAAAAGATACAGAATTGGTAACCAAAGAAGCTGTTTTTTTTTTGGGGGGAGTCAGAGTCTGTCTCAGTCGCCCAGACTGGAGGGCAGTGGCAGGCTCACGGCCACCCCAGTGTTGACCTGCTGGGCTCCAGCGATCCTTCCACCTCAGCCTTCCAAGAAGCCAGACCTACAGGAGCATGCTACCATGCCCAGCTAATTTTTTTAAAAAATTTATTGTAGAGATGAGGTCTCACCAAGTTGCTGGGGCTGGTCTCAAACCCTCCAGTTCAGGCAAGCCACTCGCCTCGGCCTCCCAAAGTGCTGGGATGACAGGCTGAGCCACCGAGCCCGGCTGAGAAGCTGGCTTCCAGCCCCATTTTTATCCCCAAAAATATGACCTTGGGTGAGCTGCTTAAATTTTCCTGGATTTCGTTTTCTTATTTCTGGGATGCTGTAGTTGTGAGTCATGCGATCATGGAAGGCTGTGCAATAATGAATCTGCATATTTATATCATAACCAAACATTAAATACATAATAAATTACTGGAGTAATACTATTTCAGTCTGGGCACAGTCAGGAGCACAAAGGGCATGGAAGATCATTTAACAGAGGAATTTTTTTTTTTTTTGAGTTGGAGTCTCACTCTGTGGCCCAGACTGGAGTGCAGTGGCCGCTCCCGGCCACCGCAGCCTCGACCTGCTGGGCTCCGGCAATCCTTCCGCCTCAGCCTCCCAAGTAGCTGGAATTACAGGCATGCGCTACCACGCCCGGCTGATTTTTTGATTTATTGTAGAGATGAGGTCTCGCTGCCCAGGCAGGTCTCGAACCCGCGGGGTCAGGCAATCCGCTCACCTCAGCCTCCCAAAGGCGCGGGATTACAGGCTGAGCCATCGAGCCCGGCAACAGAGGATATTTAATGCAGGAAACAATCACAAAGAGGCTGAAGGGCTGAAAAGCCAACCAGGGCAGGAAAGAAACCCAAGAGTTTAACAGCAACATGAGTTGCTTCATACTAGCATCAGTTGAAGTGAACTTTCAGACACTCAATCTCCTTTCATGATCCCAAGAATCTTACAGAGGGGGGAAAAAAAAACTCCCAATGGACCCAATATGTCTTATGATCCATTCTGCTTGAAAAGCCTTATGGCCTGAGGTGAGGGGCTGCATTGACTCCTGGGTAATAACAAAGAGTTGGTACATGGCCAGGGACTTCTAGAGGAGAAGGTTGGAGAATCCGTAGCCAAAAAAGATGCATTGACAGTATGTGGCCAGAACTTTCAGCGTGACCCTAGACCCCCATTGTTAGCCTACAGATTTGTATTGCATGTGAATGGTCCTCTGCAGAAGGGGCTTCTTTGGTCATACTTTCCAGCTGACCTAGCATTTGTCGTGTTGGAAAAGATGAAGGATGTAGTGATTGCCATGGAATCTTCTTCAGTCTCTCCTCTCTAAAAGAACATTGCACTGTCCAGATACAGCACACCTCCCAGAAAACGCATGGAATTCAGAATGCTAAGTCCAAGGCCAGAGGCAGATTCTGATTAGACAAAGATTTTTGTGGTAATACTTTCACGTCCTCTCCCTTTGCCAGAGACTGATTTAGGGACTGAGTCTTATGCCAATCAGCACTTGGCATGCCAAGGCAATTGTTATTGGTCCAAAAATCGCACAGAATTGGTTAGATCAAATAGGAGATGCATTTTATTCTACACTTGGGGAATTTTCTCCCTCCTTGCTTTTCTGAGGATAAAAAACCCTCAAATGCTGATGATATTATCTTGCAAACATGATGCAGCCAACCCAAAATCAAAGGTGATATACTGATATGGGCAAAGTCAAGAGAATTGCAATACAATGGCACCAGAACTCTGACTATAACTCACATAGATTCTACCAGTATTTGCTTCCTCAGGGCTGCCATAACAAAGTACCATCAATGAATGGCTGAAAACAATAGAAATTTTTTTTTTGCCATTCTAGACACCAGAAGTCCAAATCAAGGCATTGGTAGTGCTATGTCCTTGTGAAGACACAAGGGAGATCTCTATTTCAAGCTTCTCTCCCAGCTTCTAATAGTTTCAGGCTTTCCTTGACTTTCAGATGGTTATCTTAAGCCTGGGTCTCTTTACATTTCCTTCCCTATCTATTTCTATTACTGTGTCAACAGGATCCATTTTTATAAGGATATCAGTCATTTGGGTTGGAGCCCACACTAATCTCATTATTTCATTTTGATTGAATTGCCCATGTAAAAACTATTTCCAAATAAAGTACTGGGGTTTAGACCTTCAATATGTCATTTAAGGGAACACAAATCAACTTATAATAATACCTTTTTTTAATTTCCTATTATAAAATAAAGACATAGCCTTATATTTTATGCAAGTCTGAGTTTTCAGTTCCTTACAGCTCGAAGTCCTCTAATTAATACAAAGACTATACAACAGCCTAACAAAATGTATTTTGGCTAACTAGAGTTGAGTGCTCCATTTTGTTGAGTGCCACTGTGAATCAAAAACAAAGATATGAAATCCTATAAGGAGGTTAAACATTGTTGATATACTTCACAACTCCACTGGCCCCTGTTTATGTCTTCTAGACATCTGGGGACAAAGCATTCTTCCAAGCTTATATACTTTTTTTTGGTTCTCATGCTCAAACCTGGGAGTCCCACATGGAATAATGATAAAGTGTCAACAACAACAACAAAATATACTGTTATATTATACAATAGTACAGATCCAAAAAACAGTCTAGAACTACGGGGTGGACGATGTTAGGATGTTATGTAGGAATTAACCGTCATGTCAACTGCTTGTGAAATATTTGGAATATTCTCCAAAAGTTGTGTAAGATCAGGACGATTAAAAAGTAGAAGGAGAATTCAGAGCTCAAAGAAGTATGCCAGTGCCTCTTGACAGTGATATGGATACAAAGCAGGAATGGTTTTCGCCTCTTTTGGAAAAGGTGGGTAATATGAATAATGTATGTCATGCTGAGAAGACAGGGGTGGGAATGTCACAGGGATATGATCGTTTTGGTTACTCAACATGTTTTCTCTTTTCCTGCTGACAGGATTCCATTTTCATTCCCTTCTTCCAAGTGATTCCCACTGGGAAAAAACAACAACTTGTATTTAATAAATGTGAGTTTTTTTTAAATTATTAGGCCCAGAGAGACCCTAGAGTGAAACAACCATCACGTATACCTCCTATCCTTTTTTGAGTTACGCATTCATCTCTTCAAACTGCTTGTTGTCACCACCAGTAGCTATAAATTAACCTAATAATGCCACATCAGACACTAAAACCCACACCCTATCACTTAACAGTGTATGGCCAGCCAGTAGCCTATGTTACTTTTAAAGATTATTTTCTTTAAGTTTTTTAGAAACAAGGTCTCACTCTGTCACCCAGGCTGGAGTGCAGTGCTGCTAAAATAGCTCCCCGTAATCTTGACCTCCTGGGCTCCAGCGGGATCCTCCTGAGTCAGCCAACTGAGTAGCTAGATGTACAGGTATGTGCCACCATGTCCCGCTGATTTCTCAATTACTTTTTCGTAGTCACAAGGTCTTGCTATGTTGCCCAAACTACTGGCCTGAAGCGAGACCAAGTGCTTGGTCACCCAAAGTGCTCGGATTACAGGTCACCTCACTTGTCCAGTTTATGTTGCTTTAATTTCAATTCTTGGTAAACAACTTAAGAACTGCTTCTTCTTTCCCTTTAAAAATCCAGTCCATCGTAACTGCTAGTAATCAAAGTGCATATTCAGGACAACTTAAAACCGTACTCGCCGGGCTCGGTGGCTCAGCCTGTAATCCCGCACCTTTGGGAGGCTGAGGTGAGTGAATTGTCTGAGCCCGCGGGTTCAAGACCTGCCTGGGCAGTGAGACTTCATCTCTCCAATAAATAAAAAAATCAGCCGGGCGTGGTAGCGCGCGCCTGTAATTCCAGCTACTTGGGAGGCTGAGGCGGAAGGATCGCCGGAGCCCAGCAGGTTGAGGCTGTGGTGGCCGAGAGTGGCCACTGCACTCCAGTTTGGGCGACAGAGTGAGACTCCAACTCAAAAAAAAAAAAAAAACCAAAAAACAAAACCGTACTGCTTGGTGACAATTCTCAAGTTTGGCCCTCAAAAACTCTCTACTTATTTTAATTTTGTGATAGATTTTTTTCTTTTAGGTCAACACATGAACCTGTTATAGTTCTTGCTAACTGCAACATAGGGACTAGACGAAGGTGGTAGTGTTTAGCACAATATGGGCCAATTAGATTCTTTCTTTGGGGAATCTGAAACATTTCCAGAGATAAAGTCTTCCTATATTGACTTACCTCATGGAGCATTCAAAAGAAAGTCTACAAGTTGGTAAAACTGATATCCCCTACCAAATCACAGCACCTGTATTTTTCAGGCATTGGTTGTAAACCTCTTTTTTTTTTTCTGGTTAAGCTACTGTAGTATGGACCTCATTGTGGTTCTAAAAATTTAACATTTTTGTTATTTTGTTTCTGTTGTTGAAGATGAAAAGACTTTAAGACAGCATGTAGCATGATTTCTGATTCTCTGGAATAGGTCAGAGTTCCTTTTCCAGTTTTATTAGTAGAGACATTTTATTTTTATATTTAGAGCTATTTTATTTTATTTTTGAGTTGGAGTCTCACTCTGTCGCCCAGGCTGGAGGGCAGTGGCACACTCACGGCCACCCCAGCGTCAACCTGCTGGGCCCCAGCGATCCTTCCATCTCAGCCTTCCAAGCAGCTGGAACTACAGGAGCGCACTCCCACACCTGACTAATTTTTGATTTATTGTAGAGAGGCGGTCTCACCAAGTTGCCTGGGCTGGTCTGGAACCCAGAGGCTCATGCAATCCACTCGCCTCAGCCTCCTAAAGTGTTGGGATTACAGGCTGAGCCACCGAACCTGGCCATTTAGAGCTGTTTTAAAGCCAAGAAAATAAAGCATATAAAACTAAGTTCACTTACACTGAACATGCATGTACATGCTCAGTTGAATTTAACACAAGTCCTTTAGTGGATTTACGAGAGTGTATAAAGACAGGCAAGTACTTCAGCGTTGCTTACCTTGCTAATAGTATTATGTATTGGAAGCAGTCAGTTCAAATTTTAAGATTATTTTATGCCAGTTGAATCTGTAGAGCAAGCTTGAACTGGAAGAGGGGGTTCGTTTAGAAAGGTTCTTCTCACACACGTTGAGCGGCCTGCCAGTATTCACAACTTCCATGTTGCAGAATGCTGGTGGGCCTTGTATTCAAGGCTTTGCATACCAACCTTGGGTAACTTTAAGAGAAACACATGGCTCCATGGACTCTGGGAAGCCTCAGTTACATATACAGGCATCCATTGCGCCATTCCATTATGCCAGGCAGCTGCATGTACTAACCACTTCCTGTAGTAACAGGCAAAGCGTAGGTCACTGAGGGTGAAGTCTGTTTCTTGGAGGCACACCTTAGTTGATTCCAAAGTTTCAGGAGAAAGAAATTGCATTCACAGAAAAATTGCCTTTTACCTGGAGTTAGAGAATTTAGGTGCTTAGGGTTTGAACAAATCAAAAAAATCTTGTCTTTTATTACTTCCTCTATTTGTTTTTCTAGTATGTTAGCCATAGATACAACATTAGGTATGAGGATAAGCAGAACACTGCTTCTCAAATCATGTGTAATTTGTAAGTATTATAAACATAAAAATACCTTGTCCATTAAGAATCCTAGATAATATTTTAGAATTTTTTTAAAAGACACTAAATTGTATCTGTGGACATTTTTAAAGAGTACAGGCAATATAAAAATTACTCTAAAAAATTCAAAGTAAAATATGCATCATTCTGATATAATTTAAGTGGCAAAAATCTTATTCTCAAAAGATCACCTCATTCAGGAAAAAGCAACTAAGTAAAATTACTATATTGTACCGATATTTTTACTCCTTCTAATATTAGTGTTGCATGTCAACTAGCTTAAAAATCTTTATTAATTTCTACGTCAGATGCTTCTGATATTCTATTTCCCTGACAATCCACTTTCAAAAGATATAGAGAAGTATGACCCCAAAATGTTTTTGCTAAAATAGCTTTCTCTACCAATCCAAAAATCTCCTAAAATGTCTTTAACATTGATGATAATAATACATTTCATTTATGTCTTCAGTTTTCAAGTCTCAGTTTTATATTTGTTTTATAATGTTGAATTGAGGGCTTATTGGCTTAAAAATTGAATAAAAAGGAGAAGGGAAGGAAAGGAAGGAGGGGGGGGATTATTTTCTAAATGTAAATTCATTCAGAGACATTGCCCCATCCACAAATTCTCTCCTGTTAAAATAACACGTCACTTTCTACCAACTCAAAAGTACCGTTACTGCGTTTCTATTTGAATTAAAGACAAGTCAGCTCATGTGTGCAAAATTATGAATACCTTACAGGAATGATGTGCAATTTAATTTGTCCACTAGAGTGCACCATTGCAATCTTGTGAATAGGATAGAAATGTGTTGATATATTTTTTAACACACATAAAAGAGAAATACAGTGTTAAAAGCAAATTGCATTTTTAATTGCCACCAGTCTCTAAATTCATGACAAATTGCATGCAAATTAAATTTAATTTACCTTATGTTTTATAGGTTCACAAAAGGCTTTTGAAAACTATTTGAAAGTTCTGTCTTTTTCCCACTATCAGCATACCAGCGATAGGACTTGCTTTTCTTTCTCTCTCTCTCTCTCCTTCCTTCCTTCCTTCTTTCTTTCTTCCTTTCCTTCTTCCTTTCCTTCCTTCCTTCTTTCTTTCTTTCTTTCTTTCTTGCTTGCTTGCTTTCTTGCTTTCTTTCTTTCTCTTTCTCTCTCTCCCTTTCCCTTTCCCTCCCTCTTTCCTTCCTTCCCTCCCTCTCACTCTCTCCTTTCTCTTTGTTATGGAAGGTGAGAATACAACAAATAAAACAGAAAAACTGCCTAACTGTCACGTCTTTAGGTCAGGTATATGGTGTTCACCCATGAGTGCAAGATTTTCCTTTCATTTTAAACAGAAAAGGG
This sequence comes from Carlito syrichta, assembly GCF_000164805.1. Lineage (NCBI taxonomy): Eukaryota > Metazoa > Chordata > Mammalia > Primates > Tarsiidae > Carlito > Carlito syrichta. Next base: position 1,129,343 of record NW_007252063.1, read on the forward strand.
ATGTTTTCTCATTCATTCAAGTTACTCTCCACTACAACCCTCTTGTATGGCAATGAAAACACGTATTGAGTTCTTTAGCCCCAATAGGAAAAGATAGTGCAGATCCTGCAACAGGAAAGAGGAAAGAAGGAAAATATACAACTTGTCCCCATGAGCAAAGGAATCATAGAAATCAGAATGGAAAGGTCTTATTATGCATCGAAGCCTACAGCTCAGGGAGAAAACAGCTCCACTTTGGTTTATTTCGGATTACATTGCTCAGCATTTATGCTGTTCTTCCAACAATAGCTCTCTCTTGCCCCTTCTCACATCACATAATTGTCTCTAGTAGCTTTTTCCTCAGCCCAAATGAGACTGCTTTGAAGGCTAAGTTCACACACCAGAGTAATTAACTACATAATTAGTCTAGAGGGAATCTTACATTGTGTTCCATGATACCTTCCTATTCCCTGTCATGTCACTTTATAAAAGCTGCCACTGTTTCCAGTGCCCATATCAAGAAATTTTAGAGCCTGGTTTATCCTGCCGAAAGGAGAGACATGAAAACATCCGAGACATTTTTCTTTCTTTCTTTCTTTCTTTCTTTCTTTCTTTCTTTCTTTCTTTCTTTCTTTCTTTCTTTCTTTCTTTCTTTCTTTTTTTCACAGAGGGGCTGCAGATTAGGTTTGGGCTGAGTATTGTTCTAGTTATATAAAGTGAAGGTGATTGGGGATTGTCGTCAGCCTAAGTGACTACCATTTCTACCATTGGTGCTACTGGTATCATCTCTGGACTTCCCACGTCACTATCACCTGAAATTTGCTACAAATGCAGGAAATTCTTAAGCCCTGCCCAAGAATACTGAATCAGAGACTGAAAATGGAGCCCCCTGACCCAAGCCTTAGCAGGCCCTTCAGGGGATTATTTTGCATACCATGGATTTATACCTTTAAAAAATAGTTTAAAAAGTAAAATCATGACTCTCAAACAATTTTAAGTGATCACATGTCAATTTATTTAACGCATTAATGAGGAGAGTGGTAGGATGTTCCAACGAACTCAAAGGATAATTCAAATAATAAAGCATATCTATGCATTAGAAAAATGCTGAAATGAATTTACAAAAGCTGCAAGACTGCACTATCTACAGGGTGATGATCAATTGCATTCCACCAAGCACAATCCACTAGCCTTTCTATGGAGCAATATGGCTTTTCTACAGTCAGTTTTTTACAACAGAGTTGTCACTTAGGAAAAGGTACCTACATGGGACGCTTAGGGATTTTTTTTTCTTTTTTGCCCATTTTAAAGTCTCTCTCTCTCTCTTTCTCTCTCACACATACACACACACACACACACACACACACACACACACACACACACACACACACACACACAATCTACCCAACTTATGCTTCCAAAAGTATTCTTAGATGTCTTTCATCTTGGGATTTCTGAGTCCTCTCAACTCAACATATCCATCTTTAAGCCTATCCATGACTCAGGTCTGATTCCAATTGACCTCTTCTAATAGTTCATTGAGATAACATGAGAATGAGAGAAATTTTTGTAGGTACCGTGTGAGTATTTCATTGCCCTAAGAATGAATATGTCAAAAATAGGTTATGGAAATAGAATCCCATTATCTTGAAATGTTAGTGTTTCAAATAAATCGATGCCTTTTGCAAACTGATCTGCAAGGAAGTGAAATTCTGCTAAATGGCCAGTAGGAACCGACCATGTAAGGCAATCAGTTCTAACAAATAAGGCAAGTATCCTAATATGTTATTCTATGTAACAAGGCCAAGTTCTGCAAAGAATTGTGTAAATTCAGCAAAACTCAACCGTTCCACTTCTGTCAAGGTTTTATCCAATTCATACTGACACAGGTACTCAAGTTACAAAACTGAAACTGTCAACAGAGAAAGTATTTCTCATCCTTTTTTGTTAAGAAATAAGTGTTCCACTTAATATTAAACCTATAATATTAGGTTTAATTAGGGTTTTAAGTTACTTATTGATGAGAAAACAGTAATAAAGTATAGTATAATTTTAAAAAGCTATAAATAAAAGCAAAACATAAATTTTGTTGTTTATGACCCAGATCTATTAATACTGTGTTTTGTGAACTTTGAAGATCACTAAACTTCTTCTAGGCTTAGTTTTCACATGTTCGGACTGAAGAGATCTCCACTCTTATGTAGAACTGCATAGTTAATAAAAACAATAATCAGTTGTAACACTAAACACATTGACAGCATGTGCATATGATTAAAATATACCAGGTATGCCAAAAACTGTATACACATGTTAACAGATCTTATCTATGCATTACTTTTAGTTTGCCATGAACCAAAGTGTCTGGATGCTGATGGCAACCACGTTGAGCACCTCTTGTTACTAACTGTAAGAAGTCAAACGTGACTTGCATTCATCTTTTGTTATTGGTATATATTAAGGATTGCATTTCAATACAATTTTTCCTTTCCTAAAATATGTACACATTTTTGACACCCCCTGTATATAAAATTCAGTAAAATATGAACTGGAGGCCCTATAACTTTCAGATTTGGATCCTGAGGTGTGGAAGTGGCTAAAACGTACTCCATATTTTCTGCGATGAAGCAATACCATCTAGTTCAGAAGTTATTGGACTGCCAAACATCTACTGCAAGTAGCAGAACTGGGAAAGAAAAACAATCTCAGTCTTTATCTTCCAGTGGACAGCCCTCAACTTACAAAGTTCAAAAAGCACTACCATTAGCCAACGTTATGAATGAAAGTATTGCCCCCCTAGCTGTTATGACAATATAATAATACAAGCATACCAAATGCTTTCCATAAACTCGCATATGTTTTCTGGATATTTTCTCAGAGTATTTTTCTCAGCCTGTTCCAAATGTCCTTCTCTTGTTCTTCACCTATTCAAGTCTCAAGTCCTTTTCCATCTTCAATGCATAACTTAAAAGACCTTTTCTAAAACATTTTCTCAGTCTACCGCTTATCCTTATCAGAATGCTTTCTCTTTGTTTCTTTTAAAAATTCTATATACTGCAAGTTTCCTTTTATTTAATTCTGCCTGATAGAACAGTGAGTCATTTTGTGGGAAGACTCCATGCTGTATTAACTTATCACCTCAGTGCCCAACCGTGTACCTGAATCTTAACTAGTTGTTCAACATTTGTTTGCCAAATTTGAATGATAGATATTTCAAAACTCAGTTGACCTCTAAGATTTAAAAAAAAATGAGAAAATTATTAATTGAATCTCTGTAGTCTCCCTGTTCTCTCCTGTCTCTGAAGATGGGAACATGGATTTATTTCTGATAGCTATTTCTTTTTCTTCTAGTGAAATCAAACTCCTTTCAGGCAGGGGCTTCTGATTAAGGTCATGTTTTTTTGTTTTTTGTTTTTTTTTTATTGGTAGTCCCACTGCATTGCCCAGGCTGGAGTGCAGTGGCACACTCACAGCCACCACAGCCTCGACCTGCTATGCTCTGGCAATCCTCCCACCTCAGCCTTCCAAGTAGCCAGAACTATAAGCGTGTGCTACCACACCCAACTAATGTTTTCATTTATGGTAGAGATGAGGTCTTGCCAAGTTGCCCAGGCTGGTCTCGAACCTGTGGCTGCTGGACATCCAGTACCATCATCACAAATTCTACAAGCTTGACTCACTCCATGAAGCTCAGAGTGGGTTTGGTTTTATTATCTCTCAAAACATTTTCCTTCTCACAAAGGAGAGATGAGTTTCATAAATATTAAGCAATTAGCCCACAAAAACCTTAAGACCAAAAAATTAGAGCTGCTAGTTCATGGTCTAGGCCAAGTGTCCTACATATTCGAGCAGAATGCTACACTGAAATTATTGCTACACAATTACTTTCCTTAAGCTTTCAAGTTTACTCAGCCAATAGCTGACTTGAGTTGCAACATTTAATTAAGAACCAGAGAAATCCAATTAGGTACAAAAAGATGTCCCCGAATATACACAATACCCTACCTTGCCTAGAATGCTGCACTGTCTCTACATTTTCAGATGAATTATTCTTCCTAATATTCTGCTGAGATTTGGATTTTTTAAAAGAGGATGTTTTCCAGGAATCCAGAAACTCATCATTTCCAGTTTGCACGTATTTATTGCCTGAGAACACAACTCTAATCCAAGGTAACTGGTGCAGAGTCGCACAGTGCTAGTCAATGGCTCCATGGTTGCTTTCTGTTATTGGCCACCAGCCCTACCAAAGTCAGAATTTTTGACAAAAACAAAATACCACGCAGCTTTGTCATGGTCAGATGATTTCACTTTTCATGCTTTGAAGCAAAAACTGCATTAGGCTTCTTTTTTTTTTTCCCCTGGTTGAAGGCCTATTTTATTTGCTTGAGCCACTAGGCCATTTAATTTTCATTACTGCACACCACCATTTTCACTACAAATAAAATCTGTGTTCCCTAGGGCCTGAGAGAAAATGTCCTTTTAAGAAATTGTCTTAACTACACACTGTTCTAGTTATAAAGGCAAGCTTTAAATATCTACCATTATGAGGAAGAGTCAAAAGAAAGATTGCAAAATTCAATCAAGAGTCAAAGCAATGCAGTGAGCCTGCGATTTCTCCTTAAAGGTTTTTCCAAAGAAACTGGGAAAGAAAACATTTGTCAGTGATTAAGAGAATAAAGAAAATCCATTGTGACCAATTCCATTTGTGGGCTGAGAAGAGTTGTTTCTATTTCCAACACATTTCTTTTTGGTTAGTATTCCTTTGATATTACTGGTATCACACAGCAAATGAAGCAAATGCAAAATTTCCTGAAGATATCACTTTGGAGACTGCACGTAAGTAGCTAAATTTTCTCATCCAAAAATGTCCAAACTTCTTGATATTAATTTCTCCTAGCAAAATGTCTTTTCACATGAAACTTAAAGCACATTATCTGTTCCTAACAAAGTAAATAGTCTTTTTTTGGGCCAATTTTAGAGGACATTTTCCCTTCAAAAAGCAGTCAGCGATTTCAGTACAGCTCTTTAAAAGTCAACAACAAAGCGTACCTTGTAACCAATAAAACCACTAACCCACTATCCTATAGATACGATTATCCATTTGCATACAAAAAAGCAGTGGCAAATTTAACACCCACTGAAATGGCTTCCTGACTCACAATCACTTGAGGAAAGACCTTTTATCCACTTCATTAATCAAAGCCTTTAATCATAGTTTTAGTATCAGGTTTCAAAAAATGTATACAAATCGCATAAATGACTCACTTCAACATGCTTGATATTTAATAGCTCTTTCATGAAATAAGCTGATATTAGGTGTCTCAAAGCTGTGATTCTCCATATGAAATCACGCCCCAGTGGGAGGGTTTCCTTGTGAGTGGCTTCTTCTCCATGACATTGGCTTGGATTACAGTCTGCTGTAACTTCTTCAATGCAGTTGATGTGTCTGAAGTACCCACAAGGCACCAGAATTCCCTGAGTTTGAGATACTCAGAGCATCACACATTCTTTGGCATCGCCACTAAACAAGAGCACAAGTGGTGTGCTTGTTTTTGCTTCTGATTTGTCGCTGGTTTCAATACTACTATGTTTACTCTTACAGTCTTAAAGATTCCACAATATTTGTACCGTTTCATTTTCCTCAGTTCTCTGGATGTTAGGGTAAAATATATCTTATGGAAATCTCACTCATAATCTAAACTCTCACTTTTTTGCAAGGATTAAGCTGCCGTTGCTGGGGGAGGTGGGGAAGGGTCTTCACTGATGTTCTTTAGAGTGTGTTCCTCTTCCAGGAGAAAGAAACTTGGATGTTTGGCCATGCTTATGAGGACGAGGTTGGTGGCACTATTTTCTCCAAGCAAGTACTGAATGAATGCCCTAGGATAAAATTAGGAGTGCAGGATTTGGCACTGTGAATCATATGAAACAAAATAACCAAAACCCTATGCTTCCAACCAATTTATAAACCCACAGATCCTTTGGAGCTGAGCGGTACCATTTACCTCCTGTTACTTCAATTTGGCAAAAGTAGCTTGCTCTTAGCTGGATTTTAGATTCTGTTGTTTTGTGTAGTAACAGTAAATAACTAGACTTATAGGGGTCCCTGTTTCTAAACAGAGTAACAAATGTTATCATTTTTAAAATATATTTTCTCCAGTGTTATATGTTTTCCACGTAGCACTTACATGATTTTTAACTTTACTTATGTGGAAACTTAGACACAAAAAGAAAACAAACAAACAGTGAGGTTTCTAATAAACCTAATAATAGCACCTGAAATTGACTGCTTTTTGTATGTCAGTGCTTACATACAGGATTACTACTCTTAGAACGCTACAGGGAGGAACTATTAGCTCCTACTAATGACTAAGTATTTTATTTAGGAAGGATTGGAAATTCAGAGGGCAGGTAATTTGGCCAAAGTCACTCTATTATATAGGAATGGTAGAGCTAGAATTTAAAGGGGATCTTTGTTACTTCAAAGACAAGGTTTTCTATTATTCATTACTCATATCCTTACACTCACCCCAAAAGCATACACAAAATGGATGCAGTGATGAGCTAATAAGTGCTTAATAACTAGATCTGTGCATCTGCTCTAATTATAGCATTTGCCCTAATTATAGCATTTGCCAATTTCTCTGGTGTAAATACCCCATTATGGTCAATTTCATGCTACCAATTTGATGTTCCTGAACCCTGAGTTGAAAAGAGATGGCTCTCAGGATTTGGTGATTGCTGACTCTCGCACAACACTGGATCACAATTACAACTTCTTCCTGCAATATTGCAAATACAATCATTTTGCTGTCACCCAGGCTGGGATGCAGTGGTGCACTCATTGCTCACTGCAGCCTCGAGCTCCCAGACCCAGGCAATCCTTCAGACTTGGCTTCCCAATGCGCTGAAACGGCAGACATGAGCCAGGGCACCCAGCCCTGGTATACTCTTGAATCTCTTTGCTCTAGGTCTTCCAGTTCTGTCAATAAAGAACAGATTCAGTGGGTACACTGAAATTAGAAACACTTTCAGGGACACTGCCGATATACAGACCTGCTTTTGGTTTACGACAAAAACAACCAGATGTAGAAGAAAGCATGTTGGGCAAGGAATAAGAAGAACTAATACTCAGTTAAATTCCAAATCTGCCACTCATTGGCTACCTGAATGTAACTGACTGACTGAAAAACCTATGCCAGGCCCAGTGGTTCGCTCACACCTGTAACCCTAGCACTTTGGGAGGCCTAGTTGGGAGGATTGCTTGAGGCCAGGAGGTTGAGACCATCTTGATCGACATGGTGAGATGCCATCTCCACAGAAAAGTACAAAAATTTACTGGGTGTGGTGATATGTGCCTGTAGTTCCAGCTACTCAGGAGGCTGAGGTGTGAGGATCACTTGAGTCCAAGAGTTTGAGGCTCCAGTGAGCTATGATGGTGTCACTGCTTTCCAGTCTGGATGACAGAGCGATACTAAGGAAGGAAGGAAGGAAGGAAGGAAGGAAGGAAGGAAGGAAGGAAGGAAGGAAGGAAGGAAGGAAGGAAGGAAGGAAGGAAAACCTTTACCTTTCTGTATTTTATAAATCGTAACATGATGAACAAGATAGAGTGTGATTGATGTTGGTGGTAGGCTCCTGTTGTTTGAATCAGTCACTCCATGACCTTTCAGACACCAACTACTTAATTTCATTTACATAATAAGGGTGTTTATAAGAAATGAGGCAGCCTCTGCAGATGCGAATAATACAATAAACGTGACTGTGTTTGCAGCCACCAAAGCCAGGTTCCTTCACTTTGTTCAGCTTCTCTAGGCCAATACTTGGAAACTGATGTAATTATACAAGCTGTTCATGCATCTTCTACTTTGTACCTCTTTTATCTGCCAGGATTGAACCAGCATTTCTATCACCAAGTAGAAGCAGGTGGGAAAGGCCATAACAGTGGGGAAAAAAGCAGGAAATGCCAAGAAGAATGAGCACAAAGACAGATTTTCCTGGTCCTGCACTTTGTTTGGGGGCCTTTTTTATTTTCGATCCTTCTAAATGCACCCAACGTATCCATAAAGAAGAGGGGGAAAGTGAAATCAAAGCCATCCTGGGCATTTTTAGGCTGCCTGCAGACTTCTTTTCCCACTATATTAACTGGTTCATCATTCTCCTCTTTTCCCATCAGCAGAATTGGTTAATCTGCCCTGTTTTGGCCGCCAGATTCTATCCAGCCTTCTAGATTTGGCAGCTTACTTTTATTCCATCAAACCATGGTATCTTCACAAAACAGTTTTAGTTGTTCTTCCTAGCCCTGTGGCCCTGTGCAACTTCCATTTATCTGACAGGGGAGGGAGATGAGCTCTCTCCCCAGATCTTCTGAATATAGACAGGCTGGAGAGGGTGACCCAGCGCAAAGAATCCCAGATGTCAAGAAGACAACAAGGTCAGAGAGCCTTGCCACTAAGCAGAGTGCAAACAAGAAGTCGCCCCCTTTGTGATACCCAAGGGACATTTTAGGAATGTGAGCACCTGCAGGAAGCACGCTGGGAACATTAGCCCCTTCCTGTTTGTGGTGCTGTCTTGTGCCAGGTTCCCTGTTGGGACTGGATGTCTTCCTCTGCATACCTTTCCAAACTCCCTGTCCCTTTGTCGGTTGTGAATAGCTCTGGTGGAGCTGCTCCCAGGATTTCTTTATAGAGAATAATGATTTTTCCCTCCTTCTCTCAGTAACCAGGTGCGGTTAACCGGAATTGAGGAAGGCAAGTCTGGCAAGTGTTGCACAGGTGGCCTATCACTCAACCAAATTATCCACTGAGACTTTGTCTTTGACCCCAATCAAAGAAGACTTCAATCTTCCAGTTAAAAATTGAAAAAGAAGTAGTGCGTTCCCAGGAGATAATGACTCGTGTTTTCTGTTTCTGGAAAAATAACAAGAATCAGAAACCACACACCCTGACGATGGTGACAGCTCATGAGAAATGAACAAGCTGATATGTTTCTGGATCCTGTTTCCTCAATGTCTCTGCAGTTTTGTGTTTTGTCCATTGAATTATGCATTCAATAATGGAAAGACTCCTTTGTATTTGGGACTCAGCACACATATAAAAAATACCTAGCGTGTAACAGATGTGTAGCATGAATGGCATTCTAGAATACTTTTTCAAATTATGCCCCGCAGACCACCCTGGTGATCGTTCAGATGCATTCCCTGGGGTGAAGCCAAGGCCGATTGAAGCTTGGGAATGAGAAAGCTTAATAATACCCCCAAAGGTAACTATTTTGCTCGATAAAAATGAAAATTACTGCTACAGGAATATTCTAGGGGCCAGTTGGGTAGAGAGAGGAAAGCAATTGATTTGCCGACTCTTCTGGCCCTGGTATCACACTGTCTTTTTTTTCCACTTTTGCTCCTTGTACCACATTTGTCCCTATACAGCTTTTCATCCTCTTCCATTCCTTCATCACTGTTTACCTTAACTCTTTAAATCAGGATTCAAAGAAATTAAAAGTCCGAAGAGCGAACATTATACTTTTTTCAAACTTTATGAATACTTCTAACTCAATAAAATTAATTATAGATTGTCATTTCTTTGAATTGGGTTCAGCATCTTTGTGGCACTATTAATTTTTGAATTGGATAAAAGATATCAGTATTTTAAGCAAGAAATATGTGATAGAAAGTAACACTAAGAATAATTAACACATATACATGAACGATAATATATTTGAGTCAAATTAAAACAAAAATAATCATTTATGAAGAACACAGATTCATATTACCATATGCTTTTTTGATTATTTAAACTTCGGAAGTAGTTAAGAAAAGATTTACTGGGGACTTTTCAAGCAAAATTGTGAAGTCAGTCTTTACATCAATGTCTCTTGTGGAAATTAAAACTTTAGTTACTATTTACTAAGTTTCTACTATTATGAACTTCTGTGATGGCCACTGCCATATATATTGTAATTAATTTTAAGTTACACTATCAGGGAAGAATTATTACTACTCTTATTTTGTAGATTAAAAAAACAAACAGAATCATGAACCTACAAAATCTTCTGGAACTAATAAGTGACTATCACAAGTTGCAGTTTACATAGTCAATAGACAAAAATCAACCACTTTCCTACATAGGAGAAATGAACAATTTGATTTTTAAACATAAGAAAAACTAGTACAGCACAAAAATGAGATATAAAGGTATACATTTAACAGATGATATTTATAATCTATATGTGAAAAAAATCACAAAACTTTGATGAAAGAAATAAAAAAAACTAATATTGGAGAGATTATCTATGTTCGAACATTGGAAGACTCAATATTGCCAAGATACCAATTTGTCCTAGCATGAAGTATAGATTTAATGCAGTCTTAATCAAAATCTCAGCAAGATTTCTACCCGGACAACCTGATTTTAAAAAGTGTATATAGAAAGTCAGAAGACATGGAATGGCCAATTCAATACTGAACAAGAAGAACAAGTTGGATGACTCACCTTAATTGATTTCAAGACTTACTATAGAGCTACAACAGCCAATTCAGTGAGATACTAGTGAAAGAACGCACACACACCAATGGAACGGAAGAGAGTTCAGAAATACACCTACACAACGACAATCAACCTATCTTTGACAAAGGAGTAAAGGCACTTTAATGGAGAAAAGTATCTTCAACAAGTGGTGCTAAAACTTTTGGATGTCCATGTGCCAAAAAAAAAAAAAAAGAAAAGCAAAGAAACAGAAAAAGGACAGAAAGTAGGTGGATTTTGCACCTTCAAAAATTAACTCAAGAAAGGATTGTAGGCTTAAACATACCACTCTTAAAAACCCTAGACTAGCCGGGCTCGGTGACTCAGCCTGTAATCCTGCGCCTTTGGGAGGCTGAGGTGAGTGGATTGCCTGAGCCCGTGGGTTTGAGACCCACCTGGGCAGCGAGACCTCATCTCTACAATAAATCAAAAAAAAGAAAAAAATCAATTGGGCTTGGTAGCGCATGTCTGTAATTCCGGCTACTTGAAAGGCTGAGGCGGAAGGATCGCCGAAGCCCAGAGGTCGAGGCTGCGGTGGCCAGGAGTGGCCACTGCACTCCAGTCTGGGTGACAGAGTGAGACTCCAACTCAAAAATAAATAAATAAATAACCCTAGACTAAAACATAGGAGAAAATTTACATGGCTTTTGGTTTGGTGATGAAAAAATTTGGTAAGTTGGACTTAATTAAAATGATATCATCATGCTCTGTGATATATATTGTTAAGAGAATGGAAAGATTAACCATAGACTGGAAGAAATTATTTATAAAATGCATATCTAGTAAAGGAGTTGCACATAAAATATACAAAGAACTCTAAAAACTCAACTGTAGAAAAGCAAACAAGTCATTCAACACACAAGCAAAAGACCTAGGTGGCAAATGAACCTACGAAAATTTGCTCAATATTTCCAATTAGGAGAATCCAAATTAAGAAAACACTGAGTCATTGCTACATATCTATTAGAATAGCTGAAAATTTTTTTTAAATGGATAATAACAATTGTCAGTGAAGATTTAAAACAAGGAACTCACATTCATTGCTGGTGGGCACCTGACCCTGTACTGTACCCCACATCTTTAAAATAAACCTTAAAAAAAATAGTTTTCTAGTCCAAATCCAAAGCCACTGCCAAGTCTAGAAAAATAAAAATAAAAGAACATAGGTCTATACCAGGCCCTCTTTACGCACCAATCTACCTAGGGTGTTATTGGCTCAGTTTGGATCCCTGGAATTTCTATAGCTCACAGAGGTATTGTACTTTTAACCTCTTTAAAGTTACGGGATCTTTTGAGAATCTGATGAATGCTCTGGGTATTCTTTTCAGACAAAAAAGAATGCACAGATACACCATATTTTCACTTAATTGTTTGATGTTTTCTCTGATCCTGCTAAAACCCCTGGATAGCAAGTTAGGGTCACCGGTTTTTAAGGTTATTCAGAAATCCCAGCTCTGGTTTAGAGGAAAGAGTGGGTTCCCGTGAGCTTCCTGCACATGGTGTGCATTGAGCTTATGTTTCTGAACCAGGGTAGTGGGAGGGAATTGACAGGCGATGCTGAAACACACATGGTGTATATATAGCATCGATCTGAAGCCATCGGAAATGTAACAGAGCCACCATGCAAAGCCTCCAATATGGATGGAAGCATGGCTTTCCTAAACTGCTTTATAGAGAATTTTTATTTTCCCCAGGAGAAATTTTGAGAAATCTTACCTAGTCAAGTGATTTAGATTTCGCTTCCTTTGCTTTCAACAAGTGAAGAGACAGATAAAGGAAAACAGAGAAAAAGAAAATCTGAATAAGTTCCAAATCTGTAAATTCATTCTCTGAATATATAATTGGATTTAATTAAGCAGTAAGCCAATGAAGCAAATGTTGATATAAGTATAACATGAAGATTTCCAAGGGGTTAAAGAACATATTCATTTCTACCAAGGAATAAAGTACACTAAAATAAGGTTTTGTTTTTTCTTTTGAATGCTTTCAATAGCTTACATTTATTTTTATTCTCTGAAAGCCTACCTGACAAAGAAGAGGGCCTCTGAAGTTGCATAATGATTATTAACTATAAACCAAAAGTTTAATAAATTATTTCAAATGGGCTTTTTCCATATTTTATTTTTTTAATTGCAAGATAATAGTGTTTTCAATAAAACACATTAAAAATATATCTAAGCCAATTATGAAAGTAATTAACCTACTAAAGCTTTGGGTTTATTACATATTCATTTACTTTCCCCAGTACTTTCCACCTTATAATTTATATAATTCACTTAATTTATGTGTAATTCATTTAATGTACATTACTGATTATTTTATTAAATATTTCCTATTAGTTTAATATTCTATAAATTCCTTATTTAGGGTAGTAATAAGGGGGGATGTTCATCAGCTTTGTTCACGGATAAATCACAAGTTTTCTAGACACTACTTGGTGCATAGAAGACACTCAACAAATTTTGCTGTGTTTCACTTATTTGTCTGGGAGATGAGAGGAGGTTGGTTGTGTCTAGGACAAAGGTGGGATACTATGTTAGACATATTAATAAAATTCCAGGGACTTTGGAGTCTACATTAAACTTTATATCAATCTAACAAGTGAAACTTTTTTTTCTCTTTTCCAACCAGCTTTCTCAGGTTAAAAACAAATGGAACTTGACTCAGGGCTGAGGGTATTTATTTCTAGAGTCATCTATCCAAGATGTCTGTTTCATTCTCTATAAACTACGTATTTCCTTGTATATAAATGCTTCAACCCCTCACATTCATGCTTTTCTCTCTGTGGAGTAGGGATGCATTCTCTTCCACTGTCTATTCACAATATCTCCCGAAGTCAGTGGAACTAATGACCCATTACAGGTTCCTGACCATAGTTATTAAATTCTTCCCTCGGTGCCTTCATAATAGTTATGAGACTGCTTCCCTCTTTCCATTTTCATTGCCAACATCCTCTGAATATCCTCATTCGTTTTCCTTTCAACGGCTGAACTTGGCCCTCTCATTTCTCAAGTGCGTGTTCGAGTGTCGATGACATGCCCACCACCTATGTCTCTCTCACCTCCAGTTTTATCACTAGCACTTCCTCTTACGTCTGCTGCAAGCTCATCTTCCTGACCACAGTCCTCGTTATAACCCTCTTCTCAAAAACCAACTGGGGAGAAAGAATTGAGAGCAGGTCTGAACTATACTGGGTTACCTTTCTCAGCTCTGCTTCCTTAGAAATGCATGGTCAGGGTGCTGTGTCACTAAGCATCGCCGTCGCTTATGAACTCTGATGGGCAAACCCCACCTGTACTAGGAAGACTCTGAATGGACACAGAGACGCTAAGGGTGGCATGATAAAACTCCACAAAAACATGCTGAGAAATATAAGCCTTGACCTCCCCGTGTGCTGCTTCTCAGAAACGCATGGCCCTTAAATAGGCCTGTCCTGTCCTCCTTTAGGGCTCATGCCAAGGCTTGTCGGTGCTGAGATAGTCTGCATCCAGTCACATGTTTCAACCCTTAAAACGGAACATGCCATGGGTGAAGTCTGGGGAGCCCTTCCAGGACAGCTGTAAGAACTCTTGAATTAAACTTGTGTGATGACATCAGGCTTTCTCTTTCATCGTATCTCCTTCCTCAAAACTAAATAAGCCTGACACACCTTACAGCTAATGGTGCCCTGTGAATATGGATGCCAATTTGAAACCAAAACCATGGCTTCATCTGTTAGGTAGTCGTCACAGCATTCTCTCATTGCTTAGTAACATGCCCTGGTACAAATGTGATGGCCAACCTTACTTCAACATTATTTTCTTTGCCCCTACGAAATGGATTCTGATGGCTATAGCTGAAGGCAAAACACATGTCCACCAGAGAATCGCTATAGACTGCCACTTGTGGACAGAAAAAAAACATCTCATTCATTTTATATCTCTTCTATACCTTATACACAATGCTTGACAGGATGTTATGCAACAATTTATGTGAATGAAATATCTACAGAGAAATACATGTATCTTTTTGTTGTATCTTATTATCCTCAGCCTTCTTACTTCCGTCCTCCACTATTCCCAACATCCAATATAGTCCTGCTTTTCTGAGTACTATATCACACTCTTCATATATTTCCAGTAATTCATGCAAATATACACTCTAGCTTCCTAATCTGTGGTTCTTGAAATTCATTATGCTTAAGATTCACTTGTGAAGCTTCTAGAAATGTAGCTATTCTGACTTTACCTATACAGATTCCAAAAACAGAACTGGATTAGGGCCCAGAGTCTGCATTTTTAAATAGCCCCATCTGCCAATTCTGATTTTGCTAATCCATTTACAATAATCTTAGTATCACAATAATATAAGCAACATTTGGACACCCCATTTATCTTTGTATCTCCTCTACACTTTACTAACAGAAATTAATATATTATAAATTCTCAATTTGATGAGAATGAATTATCCACAAAGAAATACTTAGAGATGGAATCAATCCAAGAACCCTGAGAAATATTAGGACATCACTTAGTGACTGTCTCCAAAATAAGAAAGAAAGCCATCTCTAAACACAAAGAGTAAATCTTTAAAAATAAACAAATATGTTGTACCGATAATTAAGCCATAGACTTCAGAGTTAGAAAGAATCTGTCTATATAATCCTATCTGGTCTTATAATAATTGTTGGCATCATAAAATATACTGATCAAGCTTGACTGGTTACCTAATCTCTTCTTGGCTTCACAGATGATGCGTTAATAACTATTTACCCTTCAAAAAAAAATAGCATGTATAACAGTTTTCTTCAATTCTCTTCTGGCTATCTTATCAAAATTTGTCTCCTTGGAATTTATATTCACTGTTTCTTCTTCTTTCTTCTGTAAAATGTCTGCTGCCTCTTACAGGTGATAATTCTTCAAATATTTTAGAGATGGTATTAGTGTTTTCCCCCTACACATTTCCTTCTAACATGAAATAGAAGACATGGTTTCCAGACTCTTCACCATCTGGCTGCCTTTTTCTGAACCTTTTCTGGTTGAACATTATCCAGTTTAAATCTACTTCCAATCACCCACATCAGTAGGGTTTTTGCTGTTGCTGTTGAAATCCAAATAATGACATACAGACAACTTTCAGATTTTTGTCCTTTGCACCTGGGTTTACCTGTGCTTTAAATCTTAAAATGTTCTCCTAAGAGATCAAGCTCTTTTATTGTTGTCCCTCCTCCAAGCCAATTCCAAATGCCAGTTCTGGAGAGGGGAAATGGCGCTGGCAAGCGTCTGGGGCTCTGTGCTTCCAGGTTAAGGTGGTGTCTCACTGCCTGATGGAGACTGTGCTGGGCTAGGTAGGCATGCCACCACAGCTATGCTGCTGGTTTTACTCTTCCAGATGGCAAAGTAATTGTTGGCCACAGGGAACTGCACTGAAAGAAGTGGTAATACACGGTAATGATCCTTTTAAATTCAAGTGTGTATTGGCAGGAATGAAATCCTGAGGCCACACCTGGGTTGTTTTTGTTTTTCTTTTTTCTTTTTCTTCTTCCCTGTAGCATCCTGGCAGGAGGCACTCCAGAATTAAGACTCTGTCTGTCACATCACTCTTTCACTATGCCATTGCGTGTCAGGGTGTGGATATCAAGGATAGAAATCTGGATTTTAATTCTGGCCTTGCTGTTAATTAGAGGGTCCTGAATCAAATATAGTAACTTGAGGTCAATTCTGCTTTCCCTTGGTTCAGTTACATTATCTATTAAGCTCCAAATCTCTTCCAGCTCTAAATCTCCGCACGTGCAAAGTCATTCGGAAACCAACTGCAAAATGGGTCTATTGTCACTGGCCCACAATGAGATGTTTACTGCAATGAATAAATTAATAAAACTTCATGGCATACAAAGCAATTCAGTCCTCATTTTTTTCTTTTTCTTTCTTTTTTTTTTTTTAATCTGCATTGTGTGCACACATTCCTTTCCAACAGTTGCCACTGCCAAATTTGTGGGTAGAACAATCAAGGAATTGTGAGACACAAGAGCACCACTTAGGAGACAGCAAACACAAAAAGAAAAGAAGAAGGAAATTCCACTCATGGTCTAAGTAAAACCTAAATCCAAAGAGAACAGCATACGTATCAATGATAAGTTAAGGAAGCTCTCTGTATCAGCCTGACAGCATACTCTCTAAAGGAAACTAGTTACAAATCATCACCATTATAGCTGGTAACGCAGAGGAGCAAAACAGTTCACAGAAAAGGAAAATCAGACACGAGCAGGAAAACCCGAAATAGAAATAATGACAATTTCACCAGGGGACAAAATGCTGCGTCTCCTTTATTAGACTAAACCTGAATGCTAACACTGTGTATGCAGAGTAGATGCAATAGGGAAGCATTGGGATTCAAACCACTTGCCACAGCTACACTTTAATCCAATCATGACACAAGAAGGGACACAGAGAAATTAGGAAGGCATTAGTAGAAACAGGATGAATTGGGAATGTGAAGGGTGACAAGCTTCAACTGCTTACACTCCTAGCCCTTGCCTTGCAGAAGATTCAAATAAATCTGTCTGAAACGGTTGAGGGAACATATTCTACCTACTGATAAATGATCAACTAACATTAAGGGCTGTGCCCTATCTCAATATAAAATGCTAGATAAAATCTACTATCATACACGTCATCTACATTTCAGAAAATGAAATTAACCCCATTTCTTGTCTTTATGATTTATTTCTGAACTAAGGAGGTAAGGAGAAAAGATAGAATGCTATCTTATTTTGTGTTCTTAACAATTATAAAGCTATCAGCTTGAAAATTAATTTCCTGGTAAGTTAGCCATACTATTATCGGTGTGAATATTGTAAAAACATTGTATAAATATTGGAAGAAATGGATACATCAATACTTTTAAAAGTATGACTAGTTTTCCCACACCCCCAAGAATCATCATCTCTTATTTTAAGAGGCTAGAGCTATATATTTAAGTTATAATATTTCTTAAATCAGAACTAAATAACTGCATGAAACAGTCACTAAAATATTCGTCTTTATTCTCTTTCTAAAAAATCTGCTAGCAGGGCTCGGTGGCTCAGCCTGTAATCCCTCGCCTTTGGGAGGCTGAAGTAAGTAGATTGCCTGAGCCTGTGGGTTCGAGACTCGCCTGGGCAACTTGGCGAGACTTCATCTCTACAATAAATCAAAATGAGCCGGGCATGGTAGCACATGCCTGTAGTTCTAGCCACTTGGAAGGCTGAGGCGGAAGGATTGCTGGAGTCCAGCAGGTCGAGGCTGCGGTGGCTGGGTGCGGCCACTGCACTCCAGTGGGTGACAAAGTGAGACTCCAACTCAAAAAAAAAAAAAATCTGCTATTTCCATCTTAAAGTCATGGTAAAAGGATAAATAGCATGCTTCTGGGTAATCCTTTGAAATAACTATTAATTCATAAAGTTACAGAAAATATTTTCATTATTATGAAGTCAATAACTTTTAAAATAATAGTACTGCAATATAGTAGTGTACTTATTCAAGATCCTGATATACATCGATAATTAAACTATTTTCTAGATATTAATAATTTTACTTTAAAGATTTAAATCAATAACAGAGAAAAGGAAAATGGAGGTTGCAATTGGTGCCCCCTCAAATCTCATATGCTGATATCCTAACCGCTAACAGGATGGTATTAGGAGGTGATGTCTCTGGGAGTTAATTAGGTCGTGAAGATGGTTCCTCATTAGTGGAATTGGTGGCTTTATGAAAGGAACCCCAGCAAACTCTCTTGCCTTCTCTCTGCCAAGGGGGAAGATGGTAATCTGTAACACAGAAGAGGATGCTCACCAGAACCTACCATGCTGCTCCCAATCTCAGACTTTCAGCCTTCAGAGCTATGCAAAATGATGGAGTTTATGAACTGCCATGTCTATGGCACTTTGTTATAGCAGCTTGAGCTGCTGTATAGCAAGGTAGAGCTTTTACTGTATTTTTGCTATAAGGAAAATATCATCAGCTGTGATGGTTGGGGGTCACAAATTGAGTTTCCAAATTGACCATTTTTATTTAGGTCTAAATTTTTCCAAGTCCCCAAAATAGCTGAGTACTTATTTATGAGTCAAACTCCTCCTCTGACCATTCAGGGTAGAATGTAGTCATAATCACTATTTTTGTAATAAGACAAAATTTTATAATTATGTCACACATGGTTTTAGGAAAGGCAAAGTCTGTCAAATTTAATTGGGCTGAATATAAGGGTTAGAACTCCTTAGACCACCAACAATATATCTGTGTTGGTGACTTGGTTTGGCGGATGCAAATGTGTTAGTTCCATGCAAAAGGAACCTCTTAACTATTATTATTATTATTATTATTATTTTTATTTTGAGTCTGAGTCTCACTTTATCACCCAGACTGGAGTACAGTGGCACGCTCACAGTCACTGCAGCCTCGACCTGCTGGGCTCAGGTGATCCTTCGACTTCATCCTTCTAAGTAGCTAGAGCTTCAGGTTTGTGCCACCATGCCCAGTTAATTTTTCTTGATTTATTGTAGAGACGAGGTCTCACCAAGTTGCCCAGGCTGGTCTCAAACTCCTGGGCTCAGGCAAACCTCTCCCCTTGGCCTCCCAAAGTGCTGAGATTACAGGCTTGAGCCACCGCACCTGGTCCACAAACCTTTTAATTATTAGCCAGTATTTAATGATAGCATAGTGCTAAGCAATTTCACTAATCTACTTATCTGGAATTAATGACTTAATTGCATTAGAATAATAAATGGTAAGGATGCAAACATGTATTTGATGGGTTACTTGGTATAGATTTAAGCATATCTCACATCATCTTCTTCACAGTCATCAAATGAATTTACATGTTTGACCTGTCACTGGAGGGTGGCCCAAAGGTGGTTTGAATTCACAGAATATAATAACAATCATCCTACATGAGAGTCACTGTTTTCAAGTTCATAACACGTATGCACTGATCAGGCATGTGGCAGTGTGGGTCTACTGATTTATGTGGTTACGGGATTTTTGACAGCAAATAATTTGGTCAACTGGAAATTAGCAACTACTATGGGTTACAAATTATAAAACAGAAGGGGGGCAGAAAAAGGAGAGAGAGAAAGAGAGGGAGAGAGAGGAGAGAGATGAAGTTACATCGAAGCTTTATGTGTATTTTTGAGTTTGAGCATTTGAGAATTCATAGTCAAAATGTAGCACAAAGATAATGCCTGAACTCTATTCATGCACCTAAATAAATGTACTGAAGAACAGCTGATGAAACTGAATATGCTGATTGATGAAATATGTTTAGTTAACCATGATAACATTTGTTAAATTAAAGCAGGTGGTCTGTACTAGAAAGTGTATTAGGAAGTATAGCCCGCCACTTGCTCGTTCTTTTCCTTCCTTCCTTCCTTCCTTCCTTCCTTCCTTCCTTCCTTCCTTCCTTCCTCTCTCTTTCTCTCTCTCTCTCTCCCTCCCTCCCTCCCTCCCTTCCTCCCTTCCTTCCTTCCTTCTTCCTAGTCGGAGTCTCATTCCGTCGCCCAGGCTGGAGTGCAGGAGCACGCTCACCGCCACACCAGTGTTGACCAGGGGGCTCTGGCGATCCTTCTGCCTCAGCATTTCAAGGAGCTGGAAATACAGGCACGTGCGTGCTACCAGGCCATTAATTTTTTGATTTATTGAAGAGAGAAGGTCTTGCCATGCTGTCCAGGCTGGTCTCGAACTCCTGGGCTCAGGCAGTCCTGTCACCTCAGCCTCCCAAAGTGTTGGGATTACAGGCGTGGGCCACCATTACCAGCCAGCCCACCACTTTCTACTACTACTGCTAAACACACACACACACACACACACACACACACACACACACACACACACACCCCCTACAAATTCTTTGGGTTGTCAGTGGTAAGATTTCAGTGCTTGGTCACATTAATTATTATTCAAAAGAAAACTCAGTAAGTATTATTTTTTAAGAAAGAATAACAACATTCAATAGACATCAAAACTTATTTTCTCCCTTCCAGATCCTTCTTTCCTCTCTGAAGTTCTGAATCCATATAATGAATCAATAAATCCATTTCGCATCTAAACCATCTTCTCCCTCCTTCTTTCTTCTTCCTTACCTATGATGATATTATGAACCATATAAAATATACACTCTCCTTGAAGTCTTTCCTGACCTCCTTATTCCCCAGAAATTGCTCTCTTCTGATTTCTTATATTACATTCTGTCTAACACACTCATATATGATATCTTATAGAAATAGCTTGCCTTTTTACATCAGATTAAATTTAGTTTACAATTGAATAAGAAGTCCCTTACAGGCAGGCGTCCAGTCTTATAGTTCTTAGGTATTCCTGGGTAGATAGGCTGTCACATATATATATATATATATATATTAGATTTTCAACATGCATTGTGTGTCATACATAGTAGAAATAATACTTCTATTTCTCAAAGCTTGAATAAAATGTGTTAGGGAGCTAATCTTGGCTAGCACATTGATGTTTATAAAACACATCTTCATAAAAGCATAAAGTCTGAGAATTTAAAATATGAATGCAAACAAATTATTTAATATTGGAAAATTACAGAGCAGATGAAACCCTCATCGGTAGGCCAACACTAGGGCAACACGCGTCCACAGTTATTCAGGGAACTAGGCTCAAGGTCACACGTGGTCACTTAATGGCCAAGTGACTTTCAATGAGTCACTTAAGTTTCTTAAAATTTCCTAAGCCTGCATATTCTCATATGAGAAACAGATTACAATAGACACTGTACATATCTCCTAGGAATGTGAGTACCCAGAGATGTAATATGTGCAAAAATAAGAGTAAACCATGATGTTCTATAACTGTTAAATGTTATTTTGTTAGGAAAAAAATTGAGTGAATATATCAGCAGCGATATTTGCACGGGTAGCTACCCTTTAGGAAGTACAGAAAAGATATTGTATTATCTTTGTTTCTCCAAAGAAAATATAAAGCCTTTGATAATGTTACGTACTCTACTAGGAACTCAGTGGCTACACTTTCAATTAAATAACAGTGTAAAGCAAATTGTGTCATTGTTAAATTGTAAGAAGAATTAAAGAAAATATAAGAATATGTACTATAAATAGGATGATGGGAAGTCAAAATTCAAATCCATGTTAAACCTATTTTTGTTTATCCTGTAGCTACTTATCACTAAACTAGAGTTAGAACTCACATATTATTTTGTATTAATAACCATGGCAATATTTACTGGTATTCTTAGTTATGGATATTAATTTCCTAATAGGTATCAAAAAATGAACAAAATACATGATCATTCGAGTTCAAGTGGCAGCCAGCACTTTCTATAAGGGTCGTGATAATAAATCTTTTACGTTCTGCAAGACACACAGTCTCTGTCACAACTGCACGACTCTACCATGTGTTGTGAAAATAGCCTTATACTGTATGTAAATGTACACAGTCATGGCTGTGTGCCAGTATAATTGTATTCCCAAAATTCACTGGTAGACCAAATTTAGTTCACAGACTGTATTTTGCTGATCCTTGTTTAACACAGCATGCTTAGAACATAATGCATAAAACTCGCAGAAACCTTAGCACATATAGAAAATCTCAATAGGCGTCTCAGACTGCTTAGAAAAACACACACAGGGTAATGGCTTGAATGTGCTCAGATCTAAACCACAGTTATGAGTGGAAGTAACATGAATAAACAAATATCAGTATGTTTCAAAGCAAGGGATATTATTCAGGTATAGGGTGGGTAGGCTGTTACATGAGCATTCATTAGGTTTGGGTATTAAAAATTTGAATTTATCTTTCATTCTATTTTACTATTTCTATTTATGTATGTAAAATAATGCACATAATATGAGTATCATGGTATATGCACTATGTGCCATTTCCAGATAAGGATAAACTGAATTCGAGGACACGTACTCAGCCTTTTTCAACCGATGTGACAAGAAACTTAAAAAAAAAAATTCAAGTCATTGGAACCTAGATAACCCATTAGTTTGAAGTTTCTGATTAATATGAGTGATAGGAAAATTACAAAACATATTGAACTCATTGCGAAGCTAGCCAAAATAATTTTGAATGGTAAAATATCCTTCAGGTGAGAGGTAATCGATTTATTTATAACTGCTGGAAATATATTTAGACACCCTAAAATAGGACTAGCAGTCAGGATCCTAAGCCTGTGACTGAAAGATTGAGTTCTTCGTTGAAACACTGTGTTTCTGCTGGCCATTGAATCTTTTCTTGTTGAGAAAAGTAAGACTCAAGGCAGCACAATGCATCCTGAGAGATGCATACAGGAAAAAAGAAAAAAAAAGATCATGAACTGAAGGTTAGGGAGCAATAAAGTGAAGGAAGATGAGAGACTGAAGAATACCGGGGGAAGGCGTGTACACGCACACACAAGCACATACACACTCACACCTGCAAACACACATGCATTCATCGTCACGCACAAGCACAAAGACAAAAGTAACAACTCCTCAGGCGGAAAACAGGTGAAACCATCAATTTTCCCTCGCTTTTTCAGGTAATGAAATTCGGTTTTGCATGTTTCCTCAGAGGTCACCAGCAATGTTTTTTGATGTTTCCCAAATATGTTTCAGAACACCATGATGAACTGACAACCTCTACTCTGTGAAAGTCTCTGCTTCATAAAATCGAATGTGAGATGAGGCTAAATAGTTAAAAACAGTATAAAATCCTAGCAGCATATAAGCAACTAGTGGTGGTCTAATTTGATACCTACATGACCGATTCAACTCAATGTGTAGAAATCAGTTGACAGAATAGCAGAAGACCACTTTTAAAATGCTTTGACTGCACTTGACTACAAGGGGGTTGGCACATTGGTGAGTTTCATGGTGAAAAATGAGAAATCCAATGAGAAAAATCCTAAATGTAGAATTTGTGTAAAAGTGTTATAGCCTTACTTCTCATGTTAGACGAATATGATCTTCCATATAAAATTAGTTTAGGACTGATCCACCATAAGTCATATCCACCATCTGGGAGTTTGTTTCCTACTTTCTTACAATTTGCCAACAGTAGAACAATTGAACCCTCCCCTCCTTTTCAGTCACTTCATGCTGAAGGGAAATTTCCCATATCCAGGAACTCAGTCCTTTAAGTGGTCATTCAAACTGTTGCCTGTCTCCACGGTATTTAGAAGAAAGAATTTGTTTCAGGTCACAGTTTTGGCTCCTAATCTCTGTCCTTTTCCAGCTGTCATGAGCTTTTGGACTAAAATTTCTAATGCTGTGATCCTCTTTTTAGACAAGCAGAAAGCTGCTTGCTGATTGTGAGGACTGAGGATCAGTTCCTTAAGTGTACAGGTCTCATGTCTAACTGTACAGACTGTGTTGAAGGCATCAACTGCAGTCCTTGAAAGAGCCCTATAATCTATTCTGTATCGCATTTTGCTTAAGGTAAATAACACAAAAAACATAAATGCAACTTGGCCCTTGCAGCTGTTTCTTTGATAATGTGCCTTCAGTTTAGGAGACCATCTGGGTTCAAATTTCTGCTTTATTCTTTATAATTTAAAGACCTTTTTGTACATACATGCATCCACGTATAAACTGGGCCTTACTGAAAGATTACATGAAATCGTACATAAAAAAACTTGTAGCAGTTGCCACTTTTGGGAAATATTAAGACCGCGATCTTTGACTTCCAAAAGGACTTAATTTAGGTCTCAGCAGTATCATTTACTTACCATTAAACTAATTTGCTATAAACTTTTTAAAAGTTGCTGTGAGAAACATTTTTAAGTTAAAAAAAGTACCAAACAATGTTTGCTGTTTTTTTTTTTTCAAAAAGTATTTTGGAGTTACTTTTTAGAAACTGAAAAGTAATGTAATGTACATAATGAAGAGTTAATGAAAAGTTACACTTTTCTTAAACTAACCTTATACATACATATGCATATTACACTCATCTTCCACTTAAAATTCTTCTCCCAAACGGAAATGCTTATCTTTACTGTGGCACAAAGATAACATTAGAACTGAATGTTAAGCCACTAAAATTTTAAATTTACATGAAAGTAATACTTACAAGTATTATTACTAGGTGTTCCAATTATGCTAAGCACTTTTTACACATCTATTGAAGATGTGAGCAAATTTTGTTTTCAATATTGATCCTTTAGAGTGTAGTTTAGTCATTATATCTCTATAACTACAGCCTCCTATCAAACCTGGGCAGAGTATTGTCAGGCAGGAAGGGACCAGGAAAAGAATCTAGTAACACTGAGAGACTAGTATTATAATAATTTATCTTCCGGAGTACCACAAGAACTCTCCAAAATATCCTTTCACAGTGGACCCAGAGGAAATTAAGTGTTCATCTTGCTTTGTAGGTAGAAATGGGTGATTCAATGTTTTATAACTGAATGTACAAGTAGAAAATGACTGCTTAGCAACAATTATTATGAGATAAGCGCTTGGCACCGCTATAAAAACAGTCACTTACTGTGAGGGAAAATAGACCGTGTCGTGGTAGCTTCACTTAATGTGAAAAAACCTCACGCAAAGTTGGCATTTCAATATAGTACTACTAATGCAACTATAATGATTTTGCAGACTATAATGCAGTCCATATTTTTTTGCAAAGTATCAGTTCTTCCCAAGATATAATCAAATACACTTCAGTTATGTGTCTTAACGTGTTTGCAACACTTTAAGATGAATTACTTTTCACGGTACAGGCATGTCCCAGTTTAGGATTTCTATATTAATCCATTCATGAATTTACTTATTCAATTAATATCTATTAAGTAGCTAGTAAGTAGCAAGAAAAAGGTATTTGAAAACTTGCTGTTTGGAACAGTCACAGTTTTTACTGCAGTCGTGTTATGCAAGAGTGCATCCCCATTGCAAACTACAACACGAACTTTACGTCTACCAAAGTGCGTTGTACAGTAGAACAATTTCATCTCTTCCTAAACACCATGGCTTCACAGAAAAGTGGAATCAGAATTTATACCTATGAAGCAAGAACTGAATATGCCTCTATTAGAAATAATTCTACAATATAAAAGACTTTCATACCTATGGACCTCAAGTACACATCTTCTGACTTCTTTGTTTGCTTTTGTTTTTGTTTTTTTTTTTGAGTTGGAGACTCACTCTGTCACCCAGACTGGAGTGCAGTGGCCGCTCCCGGCCACCGCAGCCTCGACCTGCTGGGCTCCAGCGATCCTTCTGCCTCAGCCTTCCAAGTAGCTGGAATTACAGGCATGTGCTACCACGCCTGGCTGATTTTTTTTGATTTATTGTAGAGATGAGGTCTTGCTGCCCAGGCGGGTCTCGAACCCGCGGGCTCAGGCAATCCACTCACCTCAGCCTCCCAAAGGCGCGGGATTACAGACTGAGCCACCGAACCCGGCTATCTTCTGACTTCTGACTTCAAATCAGACAACAGGGCAAAATATTTGAAGTCAGGTGCCTTCCAGGAAATTCAAGATACACACTCTTGACATATAAAGATTAAAACAAGAAGATATGATTCCCATATCTTATTAGTCTTATTTCTATCTATATGAGAGAAGGCAACTCTATAGTTCCAGTTTATCTTCAAGAAAAGAACTGGAGTTTTATTAAACACAGGAAGTCTCCAAGCTGGGGACAATATTCAAGCATTTCTGACATTTAGCAAAATAATCAGCCTCTCCTGATTTGTTTTCTTGTTTATGAGATGGATAGAAATATTTTCCCTATCTACTCCTTTGGACTGTTGTCAGTCTTAAGTAATGCAGTATGCATAAGCTGGTCAGCATTATGGCGAAACCCAAAATATAGTCATTAAAGTTTAGCTATTAATAGGTATGGTATTCTTTTCTGGAGGATGGAAACGCTCTGGACTTATAGTGGTGATGTCTGCACAGCCTTGTGAGTATACTAAAAACTACTGAACCGTGTGCTTTAAAATGGTCACTTGAGTTTTATGTAAAATGTATGTTAATGATAGTGTGAAACAAAAAACAAAAAAGGTTAACTATGATTGTATTTATTATAATGCCAATTAGTAAATCCAACTATTTTGTACATAGAATAAGGTATTTTGTTTTGTTTTAAAGTAGTATGACATTCAAGTCTGTAAAATAATAGTTTTGACATAGTAACAGTTTTAGTTATACCATAAAGCATAATAACAGTGGACAAGGTTAGCAGCAGGTAGGGTGACAAAAATATAGTGATAAAGATGATGGAATAAAATAGGTTTAACAAATTTTACCGTGATTTCATGACTTAGGTGATTAGGTATACCCACATATGGCTAAACATGTGCAACCTTGAAGAGTTATAAAATAGAAAAAAGGTATAGCATCTAATTTAATAGAGCTACTACTAGAAATATAGGCATTGGGAAGTTAGTAATTAAATTATCCCAATTATTTGTGACTCAGATTTTTTCAGGGCCAAATTCTAACTTCTCCACAAATATTTATCTTAACCTGGTTAAGATAAATAGGTTCAGTATGACCCCTATTTCTTATTGGTCAAATAGAAATTATAACTTGCACGTTTTTTTAAATAAGTAATCAGTAAACTCAAACTCTCTCTCCTATGATGTCTTCAGTGATGACTACATTCATATTTCTAGTTGGGATCCAATCACTTTATACTGTAGTGGATGATCTCCTAAATCACACTGTGAATTATAAGACAGCAAAACTTGGTGTACACATTGCTGTTTTAGTTATTAATTCAACTATACACTACACAAATACTTACTGAATATTTTCTATGTACCAGACACCAGTAACAAGTAGAATAACTAAGACTAGAACTAAGTTTTCTGATTTCTGGCCAGGGTTCATTCTAACTCCCCACAGTGTCCCTTGAGAGAGATACAGAGGTTACACTTTGTTAAAATAATTTTAAGGCCAAAATATTACAAGAAAAAAAATCTGTGGAAGTGTTTTAATCTGTTTATATAAGATATATTATTATACCTGGACATTGGGTAGAGTAGGCATATCGTTAATGTTTTTCAAAGTTTAGAGAAAAACAAAAGGGCCTCTTTTCGAGCCCTCCAAAAAATTATAAACAAGAGGATCGGGTCAAGGAGGCATGCAGGGAACTTCGTAAGCCATTCCTTCACAGGCAGAACCATCATATTTCTGACTGCCTCGCCCTTTTATTTAAAAAATAAAATGCAGCCGGGCTCGGTGGCTCAGCCTGTAATCCCGTGCCTTGGGAGGCTGAGGTGAGTGGATTGTCTGAGCCCGCGGGTTCGAGACCTGCCTGGGCAACTTGGTGAGATCTCATCTCTACAATAAATCAAAAAATTAGCCGGGTGTGGTAGCGCGTGCCTATAGTTCCGACTAAATGGAGGGCTGAGGCGGAAGGATCGCCGGGGCCCAGCAGTCGAGGCTGCGGTGGCCGGGAGGCCACTGCACTCCAGTTTGGGTGATGGAGTGAGACTCCAACTCAAAAAATAAAAATTAAAAATAAATGAAATAAAATAAAATGCAATCTAAAATATGCAGGAAATATTCAAAATGAAAAGCGATTGATGAAATGTCTATTACTTAGATCTCTTTCTTCCACATGACAGTATGCCCACACATGCAGACAGTGAGGGACAACGTCTACAACATGTAGAATAAATTGTTTGAGTGATTTATTTGGCAACTCTGGACAGTTCAAAACCACATTTCTGATTAACACTGAGCATACCCACCTAATATGGTATCCAAGCTTAGTCGGATATTCCACTCATAGAACTCTACTTGTTACTTTCCAAATTCAAAACGTTTTTGGGTTGTTGTATAAAACTATGTTTCAATATAAACTCAACTGAGCTATTCTTTAGTCTTTATTCTTTTAAATAGCAAGAACTTTAGAAGAGTTAAAGTTAACCAGAATACATTGTTCACCAAGTTCTTCAGTCATTCAGTAGAATTTGATTAACAACAAAATATAGAATTATCATGATTTATGTCCAAAATTCTATAGTGGATAATGCATATTGATCCATGACTATTTACTTACTTTAAATTTTATTTTGGATTCAAGGGGCACGTGTGCAGGTTTTTAAACAGATATATTGCATGATGGTCAGGTTTAGGTGTCTGGTGATCTTTACAACTAGGTAATGAACATGGAACCTAATGGGTGTGATTTTTCAACTTTCTGAACCAGTAACTACTTGAAATCTCTGGAAAAAACAAATCCATGCACCATAATTTCAAAGTCTTTATTGTTATAGTTTTTAGCTAACTATTGGCATTTCTTATTAAAAAATAACTTTATTTTAAGGGTCAAATTATTCACACACAGCCCAAGGAGTAAAGTATGTATTTGAATAAAAAGTCATCCATTAAGAACTGGATTAAAGAAACGATTGAAAAACTGCAGAAAAAGAGCAGACTTTCTAATATTGCATTTATTTGATTCTAAGATACAAACTTGTTTTACATGTTGACTCTGAAATAGGATAGCATATTACAGTCAAGGTCATCTTTTGCTTGGCACAATGTTAGTGTATCATAAAATCACCATGTTCTATCATAAAAGGTATTTTTTCCTTAACAAATCTATGTGAAAGGAAAATTGTTAGAAACATATATATATAATTTTTTTCTCAAATAGGTCATGGTAAGCAACTGTCCAGAGGGAAATGTTATCTCATTTCTACTTCTGATTTAATCATTGCTGGCATACATCCTTTCTATAATCATGGTTGGTATATATAAAACAAGAACAGAAGAGCTTGCTTTCTCAACAGGGCAAATTCAATAGCTATGGTAAAAATGCATAGATAATAAAAATATGTGAGACTGAACTGGAATTTAGGATTTATAAGAGGAATTTAAGTACCATTATTATTTACTGCATAGTTTGAGATAAGCTTTTAAATCCCTCTTTCATAAAATGGAAGTAATTATTTTTGTCTCTCTGGGAAGTTTGGGATGTCCCAACAGTAAAAGAAAATTATTTGAAAAATGTATCATTAAAAAGAGTTAATTCTTTTAGTAATTATATTTAAAATATATCCCTCTGCTGGCCAATTCAGTAATGAAATATTCAATACTGGAAATAGATTTGAAGATTGTTTTGTGAATACTGGCAAATAGAGTTATACGTGGAAAACAGAAAAAAATGCACCTTTGAAATGAGATTATGAATTCTTATTCATGAAATGGAAATTTAAAATATTTGTTCCTTTTCAGCAATTTTACAAAGTCTTACAGTGTAAATGTTTTCAAGTTCATTCAAAATCATTGTGGTTTGGAATTGTCAACCATATGTGAACTAGAAAATTAAAAATGTGGACCAGAATAATTACTCTATTTTTAGAATAATTGATTTGGAGATGTTCTAGGAGTGATTAGAAAACAGGGCCATTGATGATTAAGACTGCCACAGATCATAATTATAAATCCATACATTCTTCATAAAAGGGAATCCTTATTGCTCATTTTCCTGGAGAAGCCAGGCAGGCATCGAGCTTATTTAAAAGGAGCATTATCATTAAGAAATGAATTCAAAAGAAGTTGGTTAGCAGAGTCTCTCCTTTACCTCCCTCCTGGTTATTATTACTGATCCTTTACAAGTCCTCTCCTAATGACCTCGGCTTCAGGGTTGTTTTATAGTACAAGGTGGACAGAAGCACAGACAGTCTAGGTTCTTAACAAGGCTGTACATTTTGGCCAACACTTGACTCCTGTCCGCAGAGTCAAAGACCAAGGAAGTGCTGATTAAAGGAAGAATCCATTCATTGTATTTTCTGCCAGAGTGCCTTACGAAGTGGTAAAGGAGGTAATAGTAGAGCTTAAGGGAACACCCATGTCTAACAATCACGTATTCCTCATTTAAATCACTGACCTGTGAAACACTGACTCACTGTTCATTGAGAAATAAACTGGCACATATTTCGGAGCAAAAATGTTCACATGGATATATAATTATGGGCATGGCACATGCAACTTTTGAATTCAGGAGAGGTGAGACCCCGACTTGACAGGAAATTGTAGAACAATTTATGATCATGTATCTGTCCCCAAACACTTCTTTAAAAGAATCACTGAAGTGATTTTCTGCTAAGAAAATATTGCAAATGGGTTAAGTCAAATGATTTCAAAAGTCAAAGACAACTGTGATTTTTATTTACCAAGTAGTGTCCTAAGAATTACAAATTTTAAATTTCATATAAAATATGTTTCTAAAGCTTCCAGAATTGTAGGACTGACTTGGTTTTAATATTTTACTCCTTCCATCTTTCTATTTACCGTATTTATTTGAAACATTTTTTCTCTTCTTCCTCATATATCAATAATCTTAGTCACATCCAACCCTGAAAGACATATTATGATGGTTTTAATAAAAATTGCTCAGAAGTCAGGGTCACTGGATGTTGAATGAGAAGATCTTTTTTTTTTTTTTTTTTTTTTGAGTGGGAGTCCCACTCTGTCACCCAGGCTAGAGGGCAGTGGCACGCTCACGGCCACCCCAGTGTCAATCTGCTGGGCTCCGGTGATCCTTCGAACTCAGCTTTCCAAGTAGCTGGAACTACAGGAGTGTGCTACCATGCCCGGTTAATTTTTGATTTATTGTAGAGAGGAGATCTCACCAAGTTGCCCAGGCTAGTCTTGAACCCATGGGCTCAGGCAATCCACTCGCCTCAGCTTCCCAAAGTCCTGGGATGACAGACTGAGGCACTGAGCCCGGCCGAGAACATCTTTAACATAAATTTGACACGAATTTCTTAATTCATAGAGCCAATTCAAGACAAGGCATTGAAAATCAATCCCTTGCTGCTTCTTTTAGAAACAATCATTTATGTCTTAGACTGATCCACGTAAGAGAACACGGCAAAATAACGTCATTAGAAACAAATAAATAGCACTCTAGTTTTTCTGAAACGGGGCAGGGTAACTGTCCAGAGAAACGTGTTATCTCATTCCCATTTCTGACATTAGTTGCATCTGTCATATGGAGACATATCGTAACTATAATCATATTTGGTTTATGTAAAACAAGATGCTTCCGAGCTTGACTTCTCAACAGGAATTGAAATAAGAAATTAAAATAATAGCTCTCATGGCAAAAGACTGCTGTGATAACAGTAAGCTAATTTTCCAGGCCTGAGAATTTCAAAAACTGTTTTGACAACCAACAGTGAAAATCTTTCATCCTTCCTTCAGTCTTCCACTAAGTGCCAGGTTTTTATGCATTTGGAACTATGGACTTCTTCAAACGCAAGAATATTAGCATTGCTGGTTTGTTTTCTATTGTCACATAAAGGTTCCTCACACTTTGGAGTGTCCTATATGCTGTTTTAAGATTCAATACAGTAATAACAAACATCTAAGCGGGGCATTGCAGTCCTTAAGGGGGAGTGAAGATATTTAAAGAAAATAATAATAGTAGAAAAACTATGCATCTACAAAAAAGAAATGGGCATATGGGAGTTATTTTGTCGTTCTGCTGTTTCTTTTTTTTTTTTTTTTGAGTTGCAGTCTCACTCTGTCGCCCAGACTGGAGTGCAGTGGCCGCTCCTGGCCACCGCAGACTCGACCTGCTGGGCTCCCGCGATCCTTCCGCGTCAGCCTTCCAAGTAGCCGGAATTACAGGCATGTGCTACCACGCCCGGCTGATTTTTTGATTTATTGTAGAGATGAGGTCTCGCTGCCCAGGCGGGTCTCGAACCCGCGGGCTCAGGCAATCCACTCACCTCAGTCCATTCTGCTGTTTCTAAACAAAATCTCATATGTAGCAAGTCTCACACTAATACTGCAAAGAGTAGGAATGATTTCACTTCAATGGGTTTAACTTGATATATTCTTTTTTTCAATGCTAAATCTGCAAACACAGTGAAATATAAATAAGGGAAAAGTGCCCAATATCTCATAGATGGACCATAATAGACTATTTCAGTACTTTTTCCCGGAGTTTGGAAATGTTATCAGGAATTCACACTTCTTTGTATTTCACTTCAGAATCTATGAATGCATTATCCACATCATAGCTGGATGTCACCTCTGATACTGGCAATGCAACATTAGAAAAAAATAGATCAACCCCCCCTGGCATGAATACAGTCTTATTCCTTCTCATTACTCATAATCACTCACTGCTTTTCAATACAGAAAACTAGACAGGGATGCCTTCTCTTCATACCAGATTTCAGGGATAACGAACAAGATACTTGAGTAAAAGTCAGACAGAGATAACACGCGTAGACTTTCTTAATCTAATGCATGGCACATATCAATATTAATCTGGAAGAGTTAAACCTTACAATCATTATATGCTGTATGATAATCAGCCACAATTAATCTTCATATCATTTATTATAAATGGTATTAGTTTTGAAGAAACGTAACGTGCTCTCCAGTATTAATAAATATTGGTATACACAAGAGTATGAATGATTTAAATGGTCATTATCCTCATCGACACATGTCTCTGGCATTGAATATATTAAAGCATAAAAGTCATGCCACATTGTGCCTACCCAATAGCAAGTTGTTCTCTTGCCAATACACTCAGTCTCTCATGCTTAGGGCTCAACATTCCTAGTGTCAACTAATCTATTCCCATCTTGTATGAATTCTTACATTTCTGTCCTCTATATCCACATCTGAGGTGACCTTGAACTACAAATAATCTTCAGGAGGCTTACAGCAGCAGAGTTGTGGATTGCACATTCAGATCACATAACAGCATAAACGCCATCTTGAACAATGGAGGAGGTGTCATACAGGCAATGATGTTATTTCTTCCACGGTACAAAACAAGAAATGGGTTCTGGTCAGACATATAAAGCCATAGGAGAAATCACTGAAATACAAATTAAGGTATGTATAGATTACCTGAAATTCTCTTCCATGGCTTTATTTTTAAACTGAATCTCTAAAGCAACCAAAGTGCTGAGAAAACTTCCCTATACATCCTGGCTTTTCTCTAATTGGCTGACAGAAGCTGTTTACAGGATGGTATTTCTTGTCCTGCTTGAGCACACGTGTTCACGTCTCAGCAGGAAGAGGTGTGGCTGTGTGCCATACTTTTCTCAGAGTAGCAGGGTCTAAGAGCAGAACACAGTTTTGTTCTGGGTGAAAGACATTTTTCCACTTCGGGCAATTTATATGTTCCAAATTCAAGCCCTTAGAATGTCCAATAACTGAGCTATTATCCTAACTTTATGGAGGAAGAAACTGCACATTAAAAACAGCAAAGGCATGCAGGCAGTCAACTACAGTACAGGGGTCTGAAGTCTGAGCTTTGGTCACGTGGTGAAAGATCAATGATTCTTCCACTTCGCCGTTCCAGCTCCCATGATACAACATCTTACTCATTTCTACAGGCTGAAAAGTGGAGTAACAAGTCAAATAAAATCACATAGGCAGCAAAAGTGACCAAGCGAAAATCATGGGTATACTCTATTTTGACAAGATCATCTAAGGGAGCTTCTGGAACTGTGTCCAGTTATATAAATATGCAGTAGCCCCATCATAATTTCATTAACACATGCCATTTGCTCTTGGTTTACAGAGATCACTCATGGAGATCAGTCATTTTTAGGGTCTTAATTTCAGGATTCTTTTTTGCAAGTCAATATAAGTGCACTTAAAAGTCACGGGTCTAAAATCAGACTTCATGGGTCAAATCCAGACCAATTGAATAAGAGCTTTGAGTGACCTTCTGCAAATTATCTAGCCTCTCTTCTTTCCACTTGTAAAACAGGAATAAAATAGCATTCTCCAAAGGAATTGGTGAAAATTATATGAGTTAATATATGTAAGTCTCCAGCATAGAGCAAATGCTATTTAAGTGTTTTATATGATTATTCTCTACTTTGTGAGATTTGTGATTTAGTGAAATTATTTGAGGTGTCTGACCATGCAATCTGCAAACAAATCATACTTTGGAAGGTGTATTTCATATTACTTAAAATGCCCTCTTGGAAAAGCTATCCTAAGCAAATGAGGTGGCAACGAAAAAAATCTAAGTTAAAATGTTCTCCCCTTCCTTAGAGTTTTTTGGTTATCTTAGTATACTGAGTTCTCTTTTATGAGTCATAAAAGAATGTGCAGGTGAGTCAATACGCCTTCAAGATGCAAGTTTACTAACTGCTGATTGCTAAAAGAGGGTTGGGTGAGATTCGAATTTTAAAAAAATATGATTTGGGAGACACTTTATCAAAGATAATTTATTTAAAAAATGGTAGCATTAGAAAATTAGTATAAGACATACTGCATCCATAATCTATGAATGCACACTAACATATTAAGGGATGTGAAATTCATCCAGTATACATAAACATGTGTGATTTTTAAAGTCAGCTTTTCCCAAATGTATATGTGTTTTATGTGTGGGTGTGCATACGTGGAAAATTTAACCAACAACATCTATTATGCTCTCCTATAAGATACATGTTGAGAAATACTTGCCAGCTAGTTTACACTAAGAATTATTCTGTAGTTTAGATTTATACAATTTGAGACGATGAACTTTCCGAGGCAAGAGGTAGAAAGTAGTAGCAGCAACAAATTGAGAATTTACTTAGTATATGGTATTTCACTAAGCACCTTTCATTTCATCATCTCACTTAATAGTCACAACAAGTTGGGCACGGTGGGTCAAGCCTGTAATCCCAGCACTTTGGGAGGATGAAGCGAGAGGATTGCCTGAGCCCAGGGGTTCAAGACCAGCCTGGGCAACTTGGTGAAACCTCGTCTCTACAATAAATAAAAACAATAAGCTGGGCATGGTAGCACACGCCTGTAGTTCCAGCTACTTGGAAGGTTGAGGTGGAAGATTCGCCTGAGCCCAGCAGGTCAAGGATGTGGTGGCCGTGAGTATGCCACTGCACTCCAGCCTGGGCGACAGAATGAGGTTCCAACTCAAAAAAAAAAAAAAGTCATAATAACTAAAAGTATAAGTACTATCATCATCCTCATGCGTAGATAGAGAAATTGAGACATAAAGGTTAAATATTCATCCCAAGTTCATGTAGCTAGAAAGGAGTGGAATTTGAACCGAGGCATTCTGGTTTCAAAGCTTCCTCTCCTAGACTCTGATCTCCATCGTTTCCTTAAGGAAAGAAGATGAGTGGAAGAGCAGGAAAGATGTGATAAACTGGACACTTAGGAGTCCACTTAGAAAGGAGGGTGATCTCACAACTACCAGGGATCAACTGCACGGAAGTCAGAAGCCACAGGGCATGGATAACAATGAGAACTTCATAGGAGTTTTAGAGCTGTCAGGTTCCTGTCGTGTTTATCTGTAGCTTTAATACTAATGGTCACAGAAATATAGAACAATTGAAAGAAAAGGCACATCTTTGCGTGGTAGCAGTTAGGGGAAATAAAAGGAAGGAACATATACGTGTGCTGCTCCTTACTGCATGCATCGACTCATTTTACCTACCCATGGATCCCATGAGTTGGGGACTACCCTCCTTATTTGGTAGAGGAGAGTTAAAGCTTAAACTTATTAGTAATTTGTCCACGATCAAATACTTAACAAAAAACAGAGTTGACTTAAAAGTTAAGAGGAAACTGGTTGAAAGCTTCCCCTGCAACGTTGCTGAGCAAGTGGGGCGTGTGTGAGGTCCTGCTGGACTCATGGGTGAGGAGAACTCCAAGAAGCAGGGTAGCTGTTAGCCTACACAGCAAATGAAAGCAGATGTACTCAGGACTGGATGAATGTAAGGAACAGGGGGGTGGGAAGATTAAAGTAAAAAATGCCGCCTCAAGAAGATAAAATGCACAAAGCATCCAATCTGGGGGCACACGTGGCAATGCAGCTGAGCTTTTGCTGCTGATGCATTGTTATACCAAGATGCCAGGTAAGTGGAGCATGGCAGGTGTCTCTGCTGTCCTCCTGCTAGCTGCCTTTGAACAGGGCATGAACTGGACAATGGTAAGAGATGTCCCTGGACAGAAGAAGCCATGGTAATCGGCAAGGGAGCCAAGGCTTTTTATCACAGAAGAACCAGCTTCCATGATCAATATTATTTGTGCCACCACTTCAGGTCATATAGTCCTTTTCACAACTCTGGAGATTCTATCTCTATGGTATATTTTAAGGATGAAAGAAACCACCTAAAAAGAAAGGATAATTTTATGTTGAGAGGTATATCATGCAACAGAAAGGTGACCTTGAGTCTACTCAGGAAGAATTATAGAAAATCATAAATCCTAGCCATAGATGCAGCGTATTAGAGACTGACTACATGCTACATCTGTAAACGATTGCAAATTCATTCCTGAGATAGTGTTGAGTGAACTGGTTTTAGGTGCTTATGAGACAGCGTTGGAAACATGTATTTTCATATGCTCTGCTAACTTCTAGCTACAAGGAGGGCAAGACACATGTCACTTGGCCAGCCATGCCTACGCTATGTTTTACAGAAATTCTTAAAAGGAGGCACTTTTGTAATTTAGATTTTAAGATTAATTAGTCACAGATATATTGCATTTTTAACCATTTTGTTTAAATACGCACAAGTGCATATAATAATACATCTTAGAATCATTTAAAATCAGATGTTTCCTCCATACTAATTTCATGACAAGTTTGCTTTTTATGCCTTGGAAATCCCTACTCATTCTCCTTCTCTCTCTCATTTACAATACTCATTATTTTCTGAAACTCACACTGGATCAAGCTTTTTCAACCAAAATTTGCCCATAGATCCTTCAATATATTCTGCTGCCTTGGGTACTGAATTGGATGAAACATTCCTCGTGAGTAGAAAACAAAAACAACCACAAACAAAACCCGATACAGAAAGCTTCAGATGATTGCTAGAAGGGTGTCAATATAAACAAAACCTGAAAGCACTAAACTTATTAATTTAGAGAGTGTCTAGAAAACATATAAATATTACTATTTTGCTTATTAATCTCACACAAAAGAAGTCACATCTACGATCCTTTGCTAGTTTGTTATAACTATTTATACTAAAGAGAACTCAAATAATAAAATGTTAATAAGAGGCTAATGAAAAACCTGAATGTATGTACAATTTTAACCTCAGATGTTTCCAGAGATAATTCCCATGTAGGTGGTATTATTACTTGTACTATGTATTAATAGTTATCAATTCACATTGGCATACATCTTTAGTTTACTCCGTAAGTTCTTCAAAATAAGCATAAAGAGAACATTTCTGTTCTGTAAAAAAGGACTTGCAAACTTATTCTTACAAACTATCAAAAATATAATACTTAAATTGTAGTCAAATTCTTGTAAGGGAGAAATAACTCACAAAATAAATAATAATATTTTTTGAACAATTTACCCAATTTTTCACATTCATTATCATAATAATGACACCCATTTCTTCATTCATTCCTCCAACAGTTTTCCTTGAAAACATTCACTTTATGTCAGGTGTCAAAAAGAACAAAAGTAAGACTTAAATTCTAGAAGTCGATTAAACACAAATTAGAAATCAGTAATGCAAATGTAACAGAAAAGAGATTACAGCGTGCTGAGAGAATATATAGACCTAAGAAAACGGAGAGAGAGAGAGAAAGCTGAACCAGGAGTTCACGTCTTAGAATGGTTTTCCAACAATTTTTACTTACCCAGCACTAATATCTGCACATGCTTTTAGTTACCTTACATAGTTTGTCCTTTTTACTTTAAGTAAAGCTAGAATTGCTTCTTCATCAATAGCTATATGTTTCCTGATTATCACAGTTTTCTTCCCTAAAACCAGCATATAAGACAGACATTGACAAAATTATCGCCATTGGGCCATGATACTTTAATGCTGCATTTTATAATATAATATGTATAAATATTTTAAGAGCATTGTAGTGAGAAAATCTTAAAAATGAATAAAAATCCCATCCTACTATAGTTTAATTAGCAAAAGAAAAGTCACAAAAAAGCCCCAAATATCTGGAACAAAATGGAAACTACCCAAGTGCCTCATTAGAGAAACGGAATTATACAATCTAATCTCCTTAAAGCCCTCTGTGCCCTCTGGTTGTGCTTTTGTCTTAGGCTTCCTTCCGAGACCTCAAGGGGGAGTCTAAGGGCTCTTTGTCCCTCCTTGGTCCTCACTACTGAGTTCTACCAGACTTTTCCTTTCTTTTCCCAGATGGAGCTCTGGAATCACAGAGATGCTGATCCCTATAGGAAGCAGAGTCAGGGCTGGTTCAGACCCTCTTCCACGTGGCAATAGAAAGTCTTACTGCATTCTCAATAATTTAGAAATTATTGGCATTCTCAATAATTTAGAAAAAATAAAAGTGGAATTATC
Source organism: Carlito syrichta (assembly GCF_000164805.1). NCBI lineage: Eukaryota > Metazoa > Chordata > Mammalia > Primates > Tarsiidae > Carlito > Carlito syrichta. The sequence continues at coordinate 1,168,065 of NW_007252063.1, forward strand.
ATTGAGAAATTATTGGCATTCTCAACAATTTAGAAAAAATAAAAGTGGAATTATAGATTTTAATGACTACATGAATTTTTTTTACAAATATCTATTCAATTCTACACACACACACACACACACACACACACACACACACAAGGTAGGTCTATAATAATACATGCCACAAATATTATCTGGTATACAACAATTAAAAATTCCATGCAATTCCTTTTTTTTTTTTTACTCCATGTAGCCAAAATGCTGAAAATTACTACAATGGATCAGTTTGCCATAGTACTTGTATATAGTGTAATGCAATTTGTGGTACTATTTTCTTTGATTACTCTCATGTATGCCATTTAAAAGTCATTATTTTGTAACAAAAATGTCAATATCTACAACCCAGCTTACCCTATTTATCTGAAAATTATTAGTTTAAAGGCAAAGTCAATACAGTAAAATGGTCAGTATTAGTTGTTCAAAAATATGTCAAAGTCCGTCATAGAGGAGCGGTCATTCAAAGTATCTAGAAAATAATGGCTTTATAGTCCTGGGCCTTAGCATGGACTATGGTCTGTTCCTGCCTTAGCCTCTTGCCTTGTTTCCTGCTACGTGTCCCAGTCGTATTCATTTCTTGGCATATGTATCATTCTTCCCAAATTTTCAATGCCTTTGCACCCCGTAGGCCTTCAGAACACATTTTCTTCCTTTGTGTGTCTGTAAAATTTCTAATAACGCTTCAAATATCAGTTCAATTAATGTCTCCTTTAGAATACCTTTACTGAACTAGTCTCTCCCCTGTCTTCCCAGATATCGGACATATCCCTGAAATAGCACTACACATATAGCACTTTATTATGGATATTGCTTCTATTCTTTACCTTGAAATGAGGATTATTTGAGGGTGGTGATTATTATTATTATTATTTTACTTTGCTGTTTTCTTAATGCTTAGCAAAATACCCTCCACATTAGAAACTCAATTAGTCTTGAGAGATTAATGTCTAGTCAGTGGCTCATATTAGAAAATCACATGAATTCATCATAAAGTAAAAGTTAATATTTATTATTGAAGAATGCTGCTAATCACCTACTTTATTTTACTCCTTTGTTTTGATGATTATTGCCACACGATTTTTAACTAGAGCAGTTAGACAATTAGTAAAGCTAAGTCAGTGGCAATGTCATATGACAAGAAATGCCTAGGATTACAAGGTAAAACACAAAAAACAAAAGAAAAAGAAAACAGGATTGTTGATGCTCTGTGTTTCTCTACTTTTCTCCGCACTTCATAGGATTTTCTATTTCCTCATCAAAGCAGTTCTGCTGGATGGCCTCGAGTTTTTGCAGCTCTGTGATTCTAACAGTGGGTGATTTTCCCATCTCTCGCTCCCTTTGCCAACCTGCATTTGACTAGTTTGCTATTTTCTAAATATCCAGGTTGCTACTATCAAAGGATATATGAATCATTAATGTTTTTGCATTATTATTACATCTCAGAAACAGTGCAACAGATCGTGTGGTCTCTGCAGGGCTCGATGTGATGGATGTCCCACTCTTTTATGATGCCATGATGGAAGCACATCTCAGTACCTTGCAGCAGGGAAGGGACCGCTGTACATACTTTTTTACCTGAAAATAAAATGCAGCACCTCCACTCACACTTTCTTGGCCAAAGCTAGGTCATATAGTCACAAATAACTACAAGGAAGATGAGTGTCCAGAAAGAAAAAAGAAAACAAAAAACAAGGATATTGGTTTATCACATATACCTTCCAAAAAAAAAAAAAAAGAAAGAAAGAAAAGACAAAGAAATTCTTTTAAAACCTGTTCCCTTCTCCTATGACTTAATTTGTGCACACTATTCTATGGCACTAAAAATAGTTCCAGTGTTTCCAATACGTTTTTTGAATTCAATTTTATGAACAAACCACACATGATCTCACAGGTCCTCTCTACCCCTACTCCATACACAAAATTAAGTTGATCGCTATTTTTCAGCAATTCATCAGGTTCTAGGGCTGCCTAGAAATGAAATTCTGATGCCAGAGATAATTCACAGTTAAATATTTGTGATCAATACTGTTCATTTGGCCTTCAGAAAGTTTATCAATTTAAAAGTTTGTTCACCACACACTGATGCTTACATTGTACCTACTCTAAATGGGAAGTTGGCTTGGAAGTTTTATGTCCAAAGCAGAGTCTGTCACGCCTGCCAGTATGCATAGAGTGGAGAAGTACAAAAAGAAAGAAATACTTGACGGAGCGGTGAAACTGATAGACCCAGAAAGATTCCAAACAAAACAAAACACAGCAGTGAATTTTATCTCAACTCAAAAAATAGATGGGGCTTCAAAAGACATGTTTGGAATATGAGAGGACAACCCAGATGACAGAATCAGCATGATCACAGGGACAGTGATGAGAAAGCTTGAGATGATTAGAAGAGAGTAATTGACCATTTGGAGTACAGTAAAAATGTGCCTTTCATTTTCTTTTCTAAAAACATAGTAAGAGAAAAGGCAGGAGGAAGAACATTAGGCCAAAATACACGGGAAATGTAAGACCAGCTACAAGACATGAAATCAATTCAATTGGAACTTTTGGCACTGACATGCAGAAAAGGAAAGGAGAGTGGAAACTACAACCGAAGCTTAGAACTGATGGCACAAGGGATGAAATTTTAGTAAGGAGGTCGGCAGAGAAGAAAAAAACATGTAAGAGCCACCGTGAAGGGTAAGCTGTTAAAAGACTGAACGTAGGGATGAGGAAGAAATCAAAGATGATGCTATGGGCTTGGGCCTGAGGAACTAGAAAACATTCAGAGCAGTAACCAGAATATAAACTAGAAGAAGGTGTGGGCTTTCAGGAAGAACACATAAATTTACTTTAAAGCATTAAGATTTGGGGATAAAATAACTGAAAGCAAACTAAATGGATGGAAATGTAAAAAGTATATACTGGTCAGAGATGGTATCCTCTCTCTCTCTCTCTCTCTCTCCCCCCACGCCCTCCCTCCCTCTCTCTCTTAGATGTGAGTGCTAAAGTTGTATAAATAGATGAAATCCCTAAAGGATAAAGTATAGAGCTATAATAGAAGAAAGCTAATGAAAGCCCACATCTGAGGAAGAGGAGGAGCCAACAAAAATGAGAAACGATGAAATTGGAGTGTGAAATGTCTTAGTCATAAAGATTCTGGTGCATGAGTGAGTAATTGGCTATAGTTTATATGTTGACACGGTTCATTTCTTGTTGTCAATAGATGTTTAACAGAAGGAGCATTGGAACTGCCATTACAACAACAATGATTTATTGATTAGCTTTGCCACTCATGGGCTGTGTAAACTTCGGTACGTTTACTATCTTCTCTTAACCCATTTCATCTGTCCAACATGAATGAGAACATCACCCACATGTGTTTGTTGCGAGGATATGTAAGATAATGCCCATGGTAGTTCCTGGCACCATTCCTCATAAAATAAATGTTCAATAAATAAGAGTTGAATCCAAATGTATGGACACTTATCTCCATAGTATCTGGTAAATGACCTATACACCTATACACAGTATGTGCTTAGTAAATATTTGTTGCATTCAGCACTAGGAGAGTATTGACATTGGAACGGGAATGCCAGATGCACTATGATGAAACTCACTGTCCTTTCTGGGTTACTGTCTGAAGACGTTTTTTCAGTGGCCTAAAGGTACATTCAACTGGTCCTGTTACATTCAACAAGACCTACTTTAGTTTGATATATTCATAAATATTGCTCTTTATATCTGGCATTATTAATAATTTCCTTAACGTGGTAGTCATGGGTTCTGACCATTCAGATAGATAAAATGCCTCTCCCCACTTTGGGGCCCGTGGTAGCACTAAGCTTTTTGGCTCTCTTGTGGTTAAGAGAAGGTAGGTGACTTGTTCAGGATGTATGTGGTGAGAAAATGTGACACTTGTGGGTGTACAATCAGCCTGGTTCCTGGAATAAAGCCAACATGGTATGGACACGTATCGTAAGCAAGAAATAAGCATTCTTCTTTCAAATCACTAAGAGTTTGTCCTTTTTTTTTTTTACTCTTTTAGTTTTTTAATTGAAAATTTAAAACTGCATATATTATAGGTGTACACCATGATGTTTTGATATGTTTCTACATTGTAGATTGGCTAAATCACATTAACTAACATATGCATGACCACATGTGCATCTCACAAACATCGATTTTGTGGTGAGAGCGCAAAATCTATTCTCTTAGCAATTTTCAAACATACAATATATTGCTATTAGCTATAATCATCATGACGTACAATACATCTCTTGAGCTTACTCCGCCTCTCTAATGGAAATTTTGTATCTTTTAACCGACATCTCGCCAGTCTCCACACAACCCCCGACCGCTGCTACCCACCATTCTGCAATCTGCTTCTGTGAATTTGACTTTACATTCCATCTATAAATGATATCCTCAAAAATTAAAAAATAACACTACTACTATGTGATCCAGTAATCCCACTTCTCGTTATATATCTGAAATATACAAAATGAGTATATCGAAGTGATCTCTGCACCCCCATGTTCACTGAAACATTATTCACAATAGCCAAGATATGGAATCAACCTAAGTGTCCACCAATGAATAAATGAATTTTTAAAAGTCGGTATATATACACAATAAAATACCATTCAAGAAAAGAGGAACTCCTGTTATTTATGACAGCATGGACGAACCTGGAAAGCATTATATTTTGTGGATTAAGTCAGGCATGAGGAGTTGTTTTGTTGTTACAGTTACTTCCACATAACTTAATTAGTCATTACTAATATAGTCAACCTATTGTGAGAAAGCCCTTTCCAGATTCTCTAGCTTAAAAACCTCTGCATACCAGTAATATTAAGATTAGCATACCAATTGCATATTCACACTATAAGAATGAACTGAGGCACTTTGACAGATTCTGCTGTATCAGAAACCACTAGTAAAAAAACAAAGGAAGACATAAACATGTTGTCATATTCTTTAAGGAATCAGCAAAGCTGATCCCTCAAGAAATTAAACTAGAGGCTAAAAAGAGATTTTCTGCGAGCAACCTATTTCTGTTATTGCCTTGTGATTTTCTTTTTGCCTCTGGAAAATTATGTTTCTAAGAGAAGATTATTGTATTCTCTTTGCGATGGGAAGAACAGGACCAGTGGTAAAGCTGCTGAATGATGTTAACGCAATAAAAAACCGTTGATGTTAAGTTTCCTGTCTAATAGATGTTTAGGGTGAAAAATAATTTTTCCGAATAAAATTTGTCGAGTTGTTCAGTATGAGAAATAAAATGAAATTAAATGTCTTACCTAATTATTAGTTCCCACTGCACTTAGTAACTGTCCTAGCAGGTACATGCTATTTTAAATGAATTCCCTCTGAACCAATTCTTGACCAAGTTTGAAAGCTATAAACCTGAGCACACATAAATAATCTACTTTTTCTTAAGTAACTCTATTTCAGACTTTCTACTGAATTGCTGACTATCTAACTATTATTATGTTCATCTTCTTTGACCCAAGTCATATTTAAGTGGATATGTTCACTGCTGTTATTGGTACCTGACAAAGGGCTGAGTGATGGGGTGTCTGATAGTATTTTCGTGGCAGTATTACGAGTGGTTGATAAAGCCAGGCCTCTAGGGTCCAATTTTCTGAAACTCATGGGGAAAAATAGGAGCTGGAAAATGAACTACCTGGTTATACTTTTTTTTTTTTTTCATTGTTGTAAGGAGACTATTTTTGAGAATGATTGTGACAGGAATAAAAAGACAAGGACAAGCAGCCCCAAACTGTCAAAATCCTAGCATTTTTTGCAGCTGCTTTCCTGCTATATGCCAATGTCTTATGCCAAAAAGAAAAAGAAGAAGAAGAAAAGTTTCTTTTCTCAAAGATGGTATCAACATATCTGCTGCATTGTGTAAGAAAAAATGTAGATGACACTGCTAATTGTTTGTTTATAATTTTAAGGACAGATTAAATTTCCCCATAATAGCGTCAGAACAACACTCCCTGACACAGACCTTTTACTAAGTACTTACTGACCCAAAACTGAAACGCAAGGGGAGACAAGCTCTTTCATCTGCAGCATCAAGTCCAATTCTTAAGGACCTCGCATCTTCCAGCTCTGCACTCTTGTTGCACAGAACTTGGGATTTTATGTCTCACCCTCTCCCTGTGAAGTTATTATTGTTGTCATTCTGGAGAATGAGAAAACTGCATCTCAGCTTCTGTCCTTTCTTTAACATTGCATGACTATGAAGTGGTGTCACAGTGCTTTTATCTAGTTCTGCCTTACTCTAAAATGTATGTCTTCCCCATTATAACCCAGCTGCCTTCTACCCACCAGAAGAAAATAATAATAATAATGAAGAAATGGTAAAGTGAGTCAGAGAGAGAAAGTGAGCAAAAAAAAAAGAATCTGAAAAGAAAACGAGAAGAGAAAGGAAGAAAAAAAAATGAGTTCGCTTGCCTAAGCTTTTTTTTTTTTAATGGAAGAGAAGAGATAAGAAATTTTGTCTCAATTTGCTAAATTAATCCAGGTCAATTAGAGAGCATTTCTTGCCAAAGGAAAGCCTACCAAATGGGCACTGGAGTATTCAATCAGTAAAAGGTTGGCACAAGTTAACGTGGGAAAGTCACTTAATACAGAATAGCTCCTGTATAATTTAGAGAAAAAAGCAGTCTGAAAGGATTGACTGTGTGCTTTTCTCAATTGTTAGGTAGAGTTTATCATGAACACTTAATTTTGTAATGTCCCAAATAGTTAACTTTTAAATTAGCTAAAGCCTCACCAGAATGTCAGTGAAATCTTTGAAACAGACCCTCACAAACTAGAGTGCTATTCATTTTGCATATGTTATATGTGGCTATTTTATTCCGGCATAAACTTGTCATTCTGGACTCAGCACATGGGAGAGTCCAGGACTTTAGGGCAATTGACATACTGTATAGCTTTGGACCCGCACTTCTTGTGTTTCTGAATCTTCTTTAAAAACGGGAGAACACAATATTTTGAGGCTTCTCTGAGGGTGAAATTAGACAATAAATGTCATGGCATTTTGCAAATAATTCTGCACAAATGAAAATTATTTGGATAACCTGTACATTTCCAGTCTGGCTTCTTACACAAATAGATGATTCAAATTTATCATTGTAATCATTATTCATTTCTGTGACTCTTCAAAGTTTTCCTCCTCTTTAATCGTTCCTTTCTTCTTCTTCTTCTTCTTTTTTTAAAATCAGAGTCTTACTCTGTTGCCCAGCCTGGAGTGCAGTGGCACACTCACGGCCACCGCAGTCTCTATCTGCTGGGCTCAGGCGATCCTTCCACCTCAGCCTTCCAAGTAGCTGGAACCACAGGCACGCACCACCATATCTGGCTGATTTTTTAAAAAATTTATTTATTGTAGAGATGAGAGTCTCGCCAAGTTGCCCAAACTGGTCTCGAACCCCTGGACTCAGGCAAAGTGCTGTGAAGACAGGCGCGAGCCACTGTGCCCAGCATCCACTCCCTTCTAAGGTGTAAATTTGAAAATTGAAAGACTAGGAGTGTGTAAGTTTTATACTTTTAATTCTAAGTTTGTTGTAATAAAAAGATCATGAATTTTAGAAATAGAGGTATTATAGATTTTATAATTAAAAAATCAGTAAGTAAATCTCCGTCCCTGCTGTTTCTGAGCTGTGTGATGGTAGATCTGCCATTTATCCTTTCTGAACTCATTTCTTCCTTTACAAAATGGAAGCATGCGCATTTAGAGAGATCACAAAGATAAAGACCATGTTGCAAGTAGATGAGCTGCACTGTGTCTTTCTTTATTTCTTTCAGTTTTGCATTTCAGCTCCAAGTTCAGCAGGTGGATTTCTTCTATGCCATTTGGCTCTGAGGCCTGATTGACTGCAGAGGTTCAAAGCGGTTGTGAATGCACATCAGGATGGCAGAGTGATGGATACGCAGGTACCCCAGAAGGGGGCGGTGCATCAGATTTCACTTTTTTGTCCTAAGTGCTCTTTAGTATTTCTAGAACTGACAAGCAATTTCCAATTTTGGAACGGTCAGTTGTCAAGGCTTCACTTGCTTTATGCAGCCAGAAACAGACCAGCCAGGAAAACAGCAGGTCACAGCTGAGCTCCCAAGTTGACTTGGAGTGTGTACTTGGCACAGTAGCCTAATCTCTTATTATCTTATGCGTGGCATTAATATGAGGCTCATTAGTGACAGATACTTTTTGTCTTGCCAAAAACAAGAGGGCATATTATTTTTTTAAAAGATTTATTCAATGATGTACCTTCCAATTAACAATTATCTAATACTTTTCTGTCAAGCTCCATGCTTGGCACTGGGGATTTTTTTTTAATGAGTAAATCATAGTCACTGCTTTTCAGGAATATCAAATTTAGAATGAAAGAGGAATAGATATCCAATTGTTTTACAAACCCTCATAAATGCTAGATGTGTAATAGTATATGATCAACCCTGCCCAAACTATGGAGGAGGCAGACTTCTTAGATAAAGTCAATTTTATTGGATCCAGATTTTAAAAGACACAGTGAGGGAGCAGAAAGGTTAAAATTAAACAAAATGCATACTGGCTGTGTTTCAACATTTTCGTGAGCCAGAAGATAACTCAATTGCTAGGAAGAACCAGAACAATGACTCTCAAATATTTTTCCCTTGCCTCTCCTCAGATTCCCAAGGATGATCCAATGTGCACGCCTTCTCTTGAAATATAAATCTCAGCCGGGCTCGGTGGCTCAGCCTGTAATCCCACACTTTGGGAGGCTGAGGTGAGTGGATTGCCTGAGCCCATGCGTTCGAGACCCGCCTGGGCAACTTGGCAAGACCTCATCTCTACAATCAATCAAAAATCAGCCAGGCGTGGTAGCGCGAGCCTATAGTACTTGGAAGCCTGAGGCGGAAGGATCGCTGGAGCCCAGCAGGTCGAGGCTGCGGTGGCCGGGAGCGGCCACTGCACTCCAGTCTGGGCGACAGTGAGACTCCAACTCAAAAAAAAAAGAAAAAAAAGAAATATAAATCACCACCTGTGTGTGACCAAGATAGGAAAGACCAATTCTCTGGTATTTGAGAGCCAGTCTTTTTCTAAGCCACATGGCTTATTTTAAAAGCTGGAAAGTAGAAGGGATGCTTGCCTAAAGTGACAGATTCATCCTGCCCAGACACAGGAATGGTTGCCTTGGCCAATGCCAACCGTCATCATCATCATCGGGGTTGTAGTGAGACTCTTTCTGTGTCACACACAAAGTTCCTTTAGCCTCAACTCTCCCTTTTGTCATGCTAACTTTTGTCAGCAGAGTTTCCAGAGGATGCCAGTACAGACATCAAGGGCTCAGTTATAAAGGGTTTTGGGGGGTTTCTATATTAATAATAACTAAATAAGAATTATTTACAGTGCTTTCCATATGCAAACCATTTGTTTTTCACAACAACCTTATGATGTATACATGAAGATTGCCCTCTTTTTACAAACGCGGGAGCTGAGGGACAGAGGAGTGATGTGACTGCTGGTCTCACTTCCTGGCTCAGGAAATGCTTGTTCTTGTCTTCCCAACACCATGCTGCCTCCACACAGACACAGATCAGTTGCATAACTGCTGGTCAATAACTCAAATACCAGCCTCCCTCTCCAACAGCCCAAAGAATTACACAAGAGACACTGTATTAAGGATACTGGGTCTGGTGTTTTTTCACACTTATCCAATCATAGCGGTCACTTGGGGTGCTTAATAAACATAGGGATTCCAGAAATCTCCCCACACCCAGAGAAACAGAACCCCCAGGGAGAGGACAAGAGACAGGGACAGTTGACAAGTGCCTCCAGGAGATTTTAATTAGTCATTAAGTATCACCGGATAGGGGGACTCATGGAAAAAGTCTTGAAGATAGTGATCACACTAGAATGCATGCAGAAGTCACCCGGAGATCATGCTGAAATGCAGTAGCGGGGTCTGTAATTCTGTATTTCTACCAAGCTCCAGGTTATGCCAATGAAGCTGGTACATCGGCTACATTTTAACTAGCAAGGCTCTAGGCAAAGACTCAGCTAGCTGTCTAGCATCCTGGGTTCATGTGTTTGTAAAACATGCAAACTCAGGTGCCAATTCGTGTAGATTCTGATTTGACAGGACTGGGATAGTTATCAGGAATCTACTCTTAAAACAGGTAATCCCAAGTGATTTGATTCTGATTCAGATGGTTCTCAGTCTCACTTCCCGTTGATAAACACTGAAAATGCTGTGGAAATCAAAGCACTCTAAAGGTGGAAAGAACAGCGGTGTGCCATTATATAAGTCATTCAATCCCTTGGTTTTATCACCCACAACCTGGAGAAAATAATATGCGCCTTTGTAGAGTTGTTAGGATAAAATGAGATAAGACATGAAAGCAAAGAACAGCTGAGCCACCCTATTCATGGGGTTAAAGGAAATAGGATATAGATCCAGCAAAGAACCACTTTAGGCCAAAGCAGCAGAAAGCTTTGCTATATATTGCAGATTCTTAGGCTATAAAGGCAATTTACAAAATCACTACATTCACTCTGTCCACTTACTAGCTAGGCAGGTCCAATACCTGCCCATTACTATAAAATGGTAGTCTCTCTCCTTCTCTCTCTCTCTCTCTCTCCCCCCATATATGTACATTTCATTCTCACGAGTTTATATATATGCAGTGGGCAAGTGTATACATGTACATATATGTGCATGCATTTGCAGATATAAAATATAAGTGCTTACCAACATGAAATATGCACATTTGCATACATGGCTAAATTTTATAGATTCTTTGAGAATCTAAAGGCATGTAATATAGCTAACCTTTTAAACAATGCTAATGTAGCTCCTACCATATGACATTTTAACAACACCTTTTTAATAATACATGTTTTTAAATGTTAAGCTGATTCATACGCTATAGTCCTAACTTTCAGATCTCAAGTTCTACTTAGAATACCAATAGGAATACGGAAAGATACAGAAGTTTAGTATGGAATTCTTTAAGGGATGGTTGTGGTCTGCTATATCTCTGTGGCTTGCCCTGCTTGAAAATTTATTACTTTTTAAAGGGAGGAGGTTCTCAGCCTCTTTCCCAGACCATGCCATATTGGATAAAGAAAAAGAAAAAAACCTTCAAAGTACTATCTTTCACAGCCTTGGGCAAGGACGAGGCTTAGGTCAATGCCTATTACAGAAGCAGTAAAAGTGGATTAAAATGAAAAGCCACGTGCTCTATTCCCTTTGGTGCGCCTAGAGGTTTAAAAATGTGGATGAGGTACACACAGATGATGCAAGTATGAAAATCACAAGTGAATATACTTTCCATGCGTTTAATGTCACACGTTTAACACAGAGTCTTCTTGTGAACATGCTTAGGTATATGTATATTTATTGAGTTGTATAGGATCATAATGTGAAATACAAGGTGTAGTGCATTCTGGCATGTTCTGGAAGGGAATTGTTTGGATGTAGTCTGTAAAATTATGCTGTCTATAGGTCACTGGATGACTATGATAATTGGGAAATTATTCATTGCGTTTAAGATTTGGAAAACAGATCCCTTTGCTTTTCCACAACATGTCCAAGTAACGCTGAAAATTAACCTCAAACGTTAAGATCAAGAATTATGCTCACTTTCAACTTTGATGTGTTTTAAGACCTATGTGATGGTAAGGCATTTAAAGTTAAGTTATAGTTGTGAAAATTTTATGTTTTGTTGTTGTTGTTGTTGTTTTGTTTTCTCTCTAAGGACTTAATGAAGATTTGTATAGATGTATTTCGTTTTGAAAACCAAACTACTTTAGGCTTGAATAATCACTGGAATCCTGTGATAAAAGTAGGGCTATTTGACAAAATTTAAATTAGTTACTTTTTATTTATTTTATTTTTAAGCTTTTTATTTCAGAGGTGTGAGTGAGATACACGTGAGGATTTACTACATAAGTAAATTGCGTGCAGGTGAGGTTTGGGCTTCTAGTGTGCCCTCTCTTCACCCAGGTTCCCAGGGTGTGGCTGTGAGCCCCTAACCCATCTCCCTCCCTTCCTTTAGCTGTGTCCAGAGGCTGTCGTTCCCACCTTTGTGCTCATGTGACCCTGCTTATGAGTGAGAACACAGGGTGTTCAGTGCTTTGTTTCTGTCATGGTTGTAAGTTACTTTTCAATCTAGATGCCTTTTAAATACAGAAAAAAACAAAAATTGGATGCCAAAATGTGTGTGTGTGTGTGTGTGTGTGTGTGTGTGTGTGTGTGTGTGTGTGTGTTCCAATTACAAACATGCCTGGATAAAAATATAGTTCTCTTTAGAATCTGTCACCTAGAATTGGAATAATTGTTTTTTTATTGAAACATTCAACACATAAGATACAAAAAGTCAGACATGAATGGCTTAGATACGGATGGATTCACATTATAGCTTAACAGGGAACAGAATCTCATTGTCTCCATATTTGTAACTATAATTGTATGAGACTTAACATGCGAGACTAAGATTCAATGTAAACCAAAACATAATTGCTTATTTTATTTCCAATATTTGGACTCTAAGACCTCAGGAGGTTTGTAGTTACATATTAAAATAGCCACGTCATCATAAAAACCTCTCTATTTCTAACTGGTAAATGCCAGTCTGAATTAAATCATATGATTCATGGATTATTAGTGTTTCTGCTTTTTTTTCCCTCCCTTGACTTAGTACAATATGACTATCAACCAATGGTTATTAGCTTGGATAGAATTCAGGGAGTCACTTCATTGATCATGAATATAGGTCACAAGCCTCAATAATTTTAACAGTATCTGCTTTGGTCACCAATGAAAATCACGATATTTTCATACACATGGATGTTGCCCAGATACCCTGAAACATCATTTACATCCATCACTACTTCAAAATTGCAGTCTCTAATACGCACATTGCTAGAGTTTTAGTGACACACACACATACATTGTTTCAAATTCATGACACAGAGTAATTGGTATTTCCTACACATTTGATTTTCTGTACACTAAAACATTCTTCTGAAGAGTTCAGGTGCTTCATACGAGTGCTAAAGAAATTAAAAAAATAAAAAAGAAAGAAAAACACCTGTTTTAAGCATGATTCAGGTCATGTCATGGTTCTTCTGAACCCTCCCTCCCCGCTGTGGCTCCCCACTGGCTTCACAGTGAAGTTCTCTGGTCCCTTGGTTTCCACCACCATTAGGCCATCCCCCATCATTCTGTTTTTAAAACATATTAAGCCCACCCTCAGTCGAGAGCCTTTTCTCTTGGTCATCTCTGCCTGGAGCTGTTTCCCCAGTATATCCATGATGCATTCAATTGTGTTCTTCTACTTTTTTTTTTCTTTCAAATGTCATTTTCTCATTTTAGGTCTAGCTGACTATTTTATTCGTAATCACATTGCTCCATGCAATCTTGCTTTCCTTATGCTGCTAATAATACTACACAATTTACTGCATTTATTTTTCATCCACCTTCTCTTAGTATATAAACTCCATCGAAGCAGGGGTTTGGGTCTTCTTTTTTTTAAATTTTGCTTTGTTCACCACAGTCTCAGAACACATTTTAGGAGCTCAAGAAACATGTGTGGAATGAAAGAATATATGTAAAGATAAATGACACTTTCAGTGTGGTTTGAAAACAGAGTAAATTCACTCTACAACAGTGGATTAGTCCATTTTTAGGACTGCTAAACGTAAAACCTGAGAAATTAGACAGAAAGTGATGTTACTCCAGTATACTGGTTAACAGAAAGTGTCTAAGGACGATGCATTAGCTTACTAGCACTGGAAGGTGTTCCCTGGGCCACGCTCCCTTCAAAATCTCTCCATTCCTTTCTCCATTCCTTCTCCATTCCTTCAACTTGTGGTTCCTGCCATCCCTTAATTATGGCAGCATAACTTACTCTGCCTCTGTCTTCACTTGGCTTTCTGCCTTGTATGGGTCAAATCTCCTTTTCCGTTATCTTATAAGGCAGAGTCACAGGATTTAGGTTCTTACTCTAGATCCACATTGGTCTCATCCTGAGATCCTTAACTTCATTATATCTGAAAATACCTTATTTCCAAATAGGGTCACTTTTACAGGTACTGAGAATTAGGATGAAGACATATGATTTAAGGTAAAACAATTCACCACAAAGGAGAAAGAACATGACTCTAAAATGGCTGCCTAGAGAATCTAAATATTTTTATTTACCTTGCCCCCTAGAGAAGGAGATTGTTGCCTCCCAAATACTTTTATAGAATTATATGCCTTATTGTTTGGAAGATCTTCTAATTACTTTGGTAACGTAATACTTTTTTCACTGGAAAAGACAATAATAAAAAATATCTCATTAAAGGATGTCATTTGCCACCTATAAAATCAACAATACACTTGTGATTAGCCAAATGGAGATTCCAGAGCAATTGAGGTAACCTATATGACTAGGGAAGCATTGCATTAGTGTGTAAGTGCTCAATGTCTGAAGAAAACTTCCAATATTTATTGAATTCTTTCTACTTGCCATAGAAATACTATATGCTTATGTACTTGATCCAACTCCATGAGAATATCTACTTTAGAGGGTTATTTTGTGCAAAGAAAAGCGATATAATAAGCCCAGAGCACTTTACGTATTGCCTGACATATAGTAAGCATTCAAGATACGTTACCTAATAGTATAGGCCTCCACCATTATCGAAAGTGGTACCTGTAAACTAAGTTTTGATTCAAAATGTCAAATGGCAAGTGAAAAAGAGAGAGAGAGAACTGGAAAGAACAAAAGGCTTGGAGATATTAGTTGGCTATAAATTCAAAATGAGCCAATAATGTAATATATTACCCAAATTAATAAGTCTAATACATTTTGGGAAAGATTCCTGGAGGCATGTGCCCTAATCACATATGTGATTCAGCACTACACTGTGGTTTAGCATTCCATTTAAGTTTTGATAGCAACTAGAATTTGGTGTTGACTTCTAGACACAGTGTTTTGCTTATCGCCTTTAAACTACAGGACAACCAGGAAGGTAAGGAAGCTGGGGAATATGCCAGATAGAAACCAGATGAAGGAAGAGCTTGAAGAAGATACTTAGGATAGCAATAGCAACTGTCTTTAAAAAATCTGAATCATGGTCATGTGGAAAACAGTAAGACAAAACAAAACCAAATAATAGTTAGCCAAGCTAAGGCATGGTGGTTACAATAGGCACGATTAGTGTTCCATGTAAGAAACACCTTCTAGGTATTTGCCCTTCTGAGCAGTGAATTGAACTACCTGGTCAGACATTGAATTTCCATAACTATGATAACCACTGTTCATTGAGGTCCCCGGCACTGAGCTGACAGCCTTTCTCTCCTATTGCGATCAATCCCAGCAATAATTCTATGAGACAGAGGTTATTATCTCCATATCCTGGAAGAGGAAATGTAAATGATTTGCCCACGGTCACACAACTAGAAATTCTAACTTTATAATTTTAACCACAAGGATAGTCTTGGCTTTCTAGGGTACACTGGATCTTGCACATCTATTAAGAATAGTTTAACAGGACATCATGTTTCCAGAGTGTTGACGCTAAGGTTAACCCATGAAAAATGCTTATAACAGTTCTGATAGTGAAAGAAACTAAAGTGTATTGCGTGTAAAAGAGTAATTTTGAAAAGAGAGTATAACTATAACTCTCATACAGACATAAAATAAACATGTGTCAAATATTTTTTTCAACTCATTAATTAGTAAGGAAACCCGTAAGATATTATAACTGGCTCTAATAATTTATTCTCCCCACACATAGAGAAATAATGAATTGACAAATAAATACCCAACTGATATGTTCCAGGGTAAGAAAAGAAATCATTGCATTTTATTAACAAAACTGCCATTTTCATGGCTATGGAAAACAATCATTTGCATTGCTATCAGTTATCTACCACATGCCACCCTTGTAAAATAGCTCCAAGATAATGAGAGGCGCAGAGTCCTACTCGAATTGGAAAACATGGGAGGGCTTGCTTAGAAAACACCAGGTTTTCCAATGAAGACACCATTTTGGCCCATCTCAAAGTCTTTCACAATGCTTCAAGTGTTTCATTTTCATGATTGTATAAGTCACACAAATGGAACAGAAACTTAGGTTTGTTTAGCAGAAATGGTAATGACACTCTCCACTCAATTACCAGCTTCCTAGATATATGATACCTATGAAAGCAAAATGAAGCTAAAACAAAGGGAAACTGAGTAAAAATTCAGTGTTCAGATTTTATACTTCAAAACAACAAGGAATAATTATTGAATGCTTTGCTCTATGTGAGCTTTGTGCAAATGGACTTGTGTGCATAATATTGCACATAATTTTTCCCACTAGTCATAATAATACAACAGCAGTGACATCAAAAAATGAGAAATAAGGATGGCATCTCCTTTTAGTTAAAAGGTTACTGAAACTCAAATACTTGTTCGAAGTATTATCTCTTAATTTTAAGATCTACTGCTATGATTTAAGTACTTTTTATTCTCATTTTATTTGGAGAGGAAATTGAGAATTAAAGAGTTCAATTATATTTTCAAGGTTATACAACTAATAAGATTCCAATTTAGGTTCTCTGAATAAAAAATCTGTGACTGTAATTGCTAAAACTACTAAACTAAACTCTTATTGATCATAATGTCAGGCACGTTGAAGTAAACCAGTAAGAATACAAAATTCTTTGTTTATGATGTTCTTAGACATATAGAAAAATATAAAACACATCAGGTTTCCAAAAAAGTTTCCATAGCTTTAAATATCTTCAGTAGTTATATGTATTTCAAAAAAGTTTGCTTAAACCCACACAGTTTTTTGTTGTTTTTTTTTAAGTCGGAGTCTCACTGTTTTGCCCAGGCTGGAGTGCAGGGGCATGCTTACGGATACTGCAGCCTCGACCTGCTGGGCTTAGGCGATCCTTCCACCTCAGTCTTCCGAGTAGCTGGAACTATGGGTGTACACCACCACACTCAGCTCTTTTTTTTTTTTTTTTTTTTTATTGTAGAGACAAGGTCTCACCAAGTTGCCCAGGCTGGTCTCAAACTCCTGAGCTCAGGCAATTCTCTCATCTCAGCCTCCCAAAGAGCTGGGATTACAGGCTTGAGCCACCGCACCCGGCAAAACCATAAAAATGTAAGATGAATTTGTAACCAGATTAAAATTTCTTCTTCAAGAAATCCCATCAAAACACATTTGTTTATATTTGATAAAATATAATGACTTTTTTTTTTTTTTTTGAGTTGAAGTCTCATTCTGTCACCCAGACTGGAGTACAGTGGCCGCTCCCGGCCACCGCAGCCTCGACCTGCTGGGCTCTGGCGATCCTTCCGCCTCATTCTTCCGAGTAGACAGAATTACAGGCATGTGCTACCATGCCCGGCTGATTTTTTTTGATTTATTGAAGAGATGAGGTCTCGCTGCCCAGGCAGGTCTCGAACTGGCGGGCTCAGGCAATCCACTCACCTCAGCCTACCAAAGGCACGGGATTACAGGCTGAGCCACCAAACCCGACTTATAATGACTTTTTAAATTGACTATGTAGGGTTGTAGAATTGTGTTAAGGTTTACACTAAAATAGATCATTCTAAGTTGGTCAAATGAAATTAAATTCTATTTTTATTTGGTCAATGTAATGATAAAACCATGAAAGTAGGGAACCTTCTCTGATTCAATTATATTAAAAAATCATTCTTATCTCAATGAGCGATTCCATATTAAATGTAGAACCCTGCCCTATCTTCTAACATTCTCCTGTACCCCCTTTCAAAGTAATAATTTCTACTGGTTCTTAGAGAAAAGAAAAAAAAATGGACAAAGCTCAGACATAGACAGGGCATCAAAATACATTAGTAGCAGTAAACATTTGTTGATATTTGATACAGTATAAATTTTTTTATTGACTACATAGGGTTGTGGAATTGTGTTATGGTTTATAGAAAAATGGGTAATCCTAAGAAGTCAAGATTGTTTAAAAATGCCTTTAATGTTTTCAATATTCTTCTTTAAACTTGATTATTAGCTTATATAACATTATGAATAAGAGCTTTGATTATCAAAGATAGTTCAACCTAACCCCTGCATTAATACTTACATATGCTAAATTTATAGACACATCGGAAGGAAGTGATAGCAAGGATAATCCTAAATAATGAATGATTCCAAAATCATCTGGAGTTGGCTTTGGGATACATTTAAATTTGGAATTAAATGTATTTCCTAATTACATTCTCTCTCTCTCTCTCTCTCTCTCTCTCTCTCTCTCTCTCTCTCTTAGTTTTACCTGCTTCTTTTTTTCTTTTTTATTTTATTTTAAAGATGGGGGTACAATTCAGGGATAGGTCTACAAATGGTCATTGTGTAGGTAAAGTTTGGGCCTCACTTTTGTCCCCACTTCACCTGGTTTGAGATCAGGTACCCTTATTGATAAGGTGTGCCCCCTCCATCCCCTGGCAGTTTCCTACTACTGCCAATCCCTTTCTCATAGCATTATGATAATTATTCAGGGTCTGCTTATGAGTGAGAGCATATAGCACTCAGCTCTTGGTTTCTGATAGATCTCTCTGTATTACAGACTTTAAGACTATCCAAGTTGCTGCCAAGTTCATAATTCTGTCCTTCTTTATGGCTGCTCAACATTCCATTGTGTATATGTACATTTTTTTATCCAGCCCACTTTCTGTGGGCAGCACAGTTGGCTCCAAGTTTTTGCTCTTATGAATAATGCTGCAATAAACATGCATTGTAGAGTGGTTTGGGTTCCTCCAGGTATAATCCCAGGAGGGGGATTGTGGGTTCATATGGAAGGCCTATTTTTAGATCTTTTAGGAATTGCCACACTGTTTTCCACAGACATTTTCTTAAGCTAAAATTACACTAGGCCAATAGTATCCAATGGGGAGATAACGTGGCCCAAAATGCCGTGGCTGAAAAAGACACACCAGACTGAGCTTCAGATTCTACTTCCAACGACGACAATGACGACGGTGACAACAACAACAGCCTAACATCAACAACATGAGATACATAAGGAGGAAATTTATAGCCTATCCAAAGATATTCGACTTAGGGCATCGGCTAAAGTTAGATCTAACTTATTAATTTCTGCCCTGCTGCTATTGTTTCTGTCTGTAAGAATCTTTCATTTTTACCTTATCCAGTAGTTCAAAGTATAATTCAAGTCTTCCATCCTTTATTAAGCGATCACTCAGTAGCTTAAATACTGAGTCACTCTCAGTATATAGAGAGACCCCATCTGGGTGTCAAGCTACCTGTAGAGAAAAACGCCAAGTTTCACTTGTTTATTTTTATCCAACCTCGAAGACTGAAGGTGATACGTGGCATCCTCTCCCGTTTCCCCCCACCCCCCACCCAAGAGCCTCCATTCTGACTCTCACCCACTGTGCCATGCCCTTCCTGCAACACCAACTCATGCAAAAGAATCTCAAGAGAAAACTCAGACCGGGTGTATTTCTGAAGTGTTTACCTTTGCTACTCCAGGAGTGTGTATACCTAAAAGTATGGGCTTTGGTCTTCTAATTAGGGATGAAATAGTGAAACAAGTAGGGCATTACAAGGGTGGCATGACTCCTTGTTGCTCCATGGTTGACAACAATAAAAAATTTAGGAGAGCAACTGTGGTCTGGAATAGTAGGGTAGGGAAAGCATGAAATTCTATTTGGAGAACGTAATGATAGTTAAGGGATATTTGACACACATCATGACCACGACTATTGCTACTGCTGCCAGTTCTGAAAACAGCATGATCACCACCATCGTTAATTGCTTATCATGCAAGCCAGCTACTGCACTAAGTTCACATTACTTTTTAACAAGTCACTTAATAAGAAAGAAGCCCATCTGTATTTTATTATTTAATGATGGGGATTCAGGAGTAACTTAAAAGTAAATTAGACTTTGCTTTTGGAATACTTTTTTGTCTTATGAAAGGGAAGGGTCGGTTTCAATGGCAGGGCTTGAGACAAAAAAGTTAAGTAATTCTGCGTACTAGAGAAACTGAAATTCTAAAATTTTCCCTTCATGCCTGGTTCTCGGGGGGGATAGAAGATCCTGGAGTTGAGAGTTGAGGCCAAGGACGAGTGGATGGAACAAGCATCGAGGCTGCTTGGCTACAAGGACTCTTCCCACATTCCGAGGGCAACTTTGTATTAATAATTTTGTGCTATTGCTCTTGCAGAGAGGTGTACAACTTGTATTAGCTTCAGACCCAAGAAAATATGGAACCGTGTGGGTCACAAAAATGGTTCTGATCCTTAGACAAGGGGTCTAACTTTTCTAATACCACGCCTTCATTTGGTGCTAGGTCTGCTTATTGTAATCTTCCTCCATCCGTCCTTGAACTCCAGTAAGATCAAGCACTCACAATAACTCTAGATTTTTATTTGCTTAAGCTTAAGGTCTTAGAATTACACAATTCAGAAAGTCAATCAAAGTAACGGAGCCAATCAAAATTATTTTATTTATAACAGATGTAGAAATGACACAGTATTGAAGGGTGACCATGGGGGATAAAAGTATGGGCTCGTGTAAGTTTGACCGAGGACCATGGGGTGTAGAGGATTATTGGAAGGTTATGAAGAATAATCAAAAATATCATTTTGGTAAATATCAGGCTTACACAGAAATGATGTTGCAAAATAAACATCAGGGCATCAATGAAAACTTGATTACCATAGTGGACCTTTGGGTTCCATTCAACATTGGTGAGGAACTTAATTCTTCTGGGTCATCCTTAAAGATTATGTATCCAAACCACAGCTAGAGTTGACAGCTAGAGAGTAACAGTCAGGTATTTACAAATAGCCCTAGGCCTCACTAGCTATACTTGGGAAAAGCAACCTAAATCACAATGACACCCCCCTCCCCAGCTTGCCCATCACCTAGCAGGTGGTCAACCACAGGGACTACAGAACAGTGGCAAACTGGAGCCCGTTGGTGGAGAGGACTTTCTCTGCCCAGGGCAGACTGGAAACAGAGATTTACAGAGCCTGTGGTGGATATCAGACAGGCATGGCTGCCTTGAAGCAGCTCTCTTGTTAAAAATATGCTTGCCCAAGTTATGCATCTGCTGATGGGCTGTCTGCATGTTGCCTGAGTCCTAGAAATAGAAGTAAAGTCGAACACCTGGCCTAGACAAAGTATGGTGAAAAGCTGGACATTTAAGGGAAAACACAGTCGAGGCATGTCACATAGGACATTATCGCTGAGAGTTGAATGTCCTCAAAGCCAAGGAATATATTGATAATAGGGACACAGTGAATTGACACCACACAGGCACTCTTTCCTGTCCTTTAAATTTTCCTCCAAGATGTGGCCACCTTTAGACCAAATAGACTTTAATGATAAGCATTATCTAAGGGATTAAGGAGTGCTGTTTCAGTGTGTGAGTTTGTGAGATGAAGAAATATTTAAAATTTTCTAGATTGTCATATTAGTTCTTTTGAAATTTGCAATCATCCCTGTGGGAATCTTGAATTACAAAAGACAGCAATTGATTTTATTTGCCTTTTTTTTTGGTACAGGGAAAGCAGTGAAGAATTGTCTTGGCAGTTGACCATCTATTGAGTCCACAAAGTCTCTCTCCTAATTATTCCCTATGATCTTCCTCCCTGTCCTTCAGAAATCATTAGATAACCACTGACAAGTGTGACTTGTGCAAAAGAATCCACCAACAACTCACAGGGGCTTTAAATAGTTGAGGGAAAAATGTGGGCCGATCGATAAAAGGACCTCATTATTTTTGAGAACAGGGATAGAGAAAAATGACCACATGCTACTCTAAATTGGGAAGAGTAAATGTGTCTTTCCCAAAATTGATACTCATAGCATTATGTCCGGCATTACTGCTGCTACTGTGTTTTAGTTACCTTGTGGCTTAAACTGTTGGGTGAGCTGGGCACAGAAAATCCTTCTGTGAACGCAATGATGCAGTGTACCCCAGTGAGAGAGGAGGTAGCCAGAGGCTGGCTAGGCCACAAGACAGGGAGCGTCTCGAGGAAGAGTAGCACCTGCAGGACGCCCCTGCACCACCCCCATTCTATAACTAGCCATTGACAATGTCGTTATTGTGGTTAAGAACATCCTCTTAAGCCAGGATGTTTTGTTTTTGCCATTTGAACGCAGGCGCAATAGCTTAACTAAGTGTCCCAACTTCACCTAAGCTTATTATAATATCGTCAGCATGACATTAGCACTGAGTGGACTTTTCTGCGGTACTTATGGGTAATAATCAAGATGGAGTCACTTTGGACAAGGGCACACACGCACAGTAAAGACTGGGACCAGGAAACAGCTAGGAGGCGAGAGGTGGGTAAGATGCACATGAGAAGAACACCCAAGAAGGGAGAGAGAAAAACCCAGAACACTCTCCCACTGCGGGGAGCCTATTTCGGGGCCCCTCTCTTTTCTGGAGAGATTTGTTGCTTAATAAGCTCCTTCTTTCACTCACCCTTTTGGTGTCCGCGTTCCTTCATCTTCTTGGTCATGGGGCAAGAACCCGGGGTTGCTGGACTAAGCTGACAGTGGCCTTAGAAACTCCTGCAACACCAATGCCCTAGCAGGTGTCTGGTGAATGGTTGTGAATGGAATGATCTCCGTGTCACAGGGAAGCATGTGTTCTTAGTAACAGCTTGCCAAACAATATCAATGCGGAGCTGATTTTGAGTGTGGAGTGGAAATCCTGGAATGAACATCTGTGCGATGCCACAACTATCAATTCACACGCATCCCTGCTGCATTTAGAGGGCTGGCCAGACTTACTTGAAACTCGTTTACTCATTTGAGGAAGCTGAGAGCCTCTTTTTGATGGAAAAGAGGGTTGAGGATTAAAAATTGGCCCAAGAACAAGAATGGGTTGTAGAAAAGGGAGAGTCTGTTTTAAGACAACCCTTGAAGAGTCTTCCAGGGCAGCCCTGTAGCTCATGCTTTATCTTAGGGCAGAAGGAGTCTAATACACTGAATCAAAGTTTAAAAAG
This sequence comes from Carlito syrichta, assembly GCF_000164805.1. NCBI lineage: Eukaryota > Metazoa > Chordata > Mammalia > Primates > Tarsiidae > Carlito > Carlito syrichta. Next base: position 1,191,087 of record NW_007252063.1, read on the forward strand.
AGGCCGAGGGCAGTGGCTCAGCCTGTCATCCCAGTACTTTGGGAGACTGAGGCGAGAGGACTGCCTGAGCCCGCGGGTTCAAGACTAGCCTGAGCAACTTGGTGAAACCTCATCTCTACAATAAATAAAAAAATTAACCAGGCGTGGTGGCATGCACTTGTAGTTCCAGCTACTTGGAAGGCTGAGGCAGAAGGATGGCCTAGCCACAGCAAGTCAAGGCTGCGGGGACCGTGAGCATGACACTGACCTCTAGTCTGGGTGACAGAGTAAGACTCAGACTTAAAAAAAAAAAAAAAAAAAAACCCCAAGAAACAATCAAGTTTAAAAAGAACATAAAAATGCAGTCATGATTTGTTCCATCATTTGTTATACTATAAATATATATATATATATTTTCTCATTTATGTATATTGAAGGGGCACAATGCAACTCTGTTGTATAGAAATATGGTGGTGAAGTCTGGGTTTTTAGTATGCATCAACCAAATAATGCATGTTGTATCTGTTAAGTCATTCTTATTATCCACCACCCCACCTTCTCATTCTTCTGAGTCACCTGTTTCTATTATTCTACCCTCTATGTCCATGTGGACACGTTATTGAGCTCCTACTTAAAAGTGAGACCATGGCCGGGCGCCATGGCTCAAGTCATCCCAGCACTTTGGGAGGCTGAGCTGGGGCGACTGCCTGAGCCCACAGGCTGAACAACCTGGGCAACTCGGCAAGACCTCATTTCTGCAATAAATCAAAAACTTAGCCAGGTGTGGTGGTGCATACCTGTAGTTCTGGCTACTTGGAAGCCTGAGTAGGAAGGATCATCAGAGTCTAGCAGGCTGACACTGGGGTGGCCGTGAGTGTGGCACTGCACTCCAGCCTGGGCGACTGAGTGAGACTCCGACTCAGAAATAAAAAACAGAAAACAAAACATAAAAAAGACTTTTTCTGGGGTGGGCAAGGTGACTTACACCTATCATCCTAGCATTATGGAAGGCTGAGGTGAGAGGTTGGCTTTAGCTCAAGAGTTTAAGGTTACAGTGAGCTATGATTGTGCCATGACATTCGAGCCTGGGCAACGAAGCAAGACCCTATCACCCTGCCTTTTCAAAATTAAAAAATGGAGCTGGGTACAATGGCTCACACTTGTCATTTCAGCACTTTGAGAGGTTGAGTCAAGAGGATTGCCTGAGTCCAGTGCTCAAGACCAGCCTGGGCAACTTGGTAAGACCTCATCTCTACAATAAATCAAAACATTAGCCAGGCATGGTGGCACACACCTGTAGTTCCAGCTACTTGGAAAACTGAGAAGGATTGCCTGAGGCAAATAGGTCAAGTCTGCATTGGTTGTGATCATGCCACTGCACTTCAGTATAGGCAACAGAGAGAGATACCAACTCAAAAAAAAAAAATTAGCCAGACATGGTGGCATGTGCCTGTGGTTCCAGCTACTTGGAAGGTTGAAGCGAAAGGATTGCCCAAGACCAGCTGATCGAGGCTGTGGTGGTCCTGTGTGTGCCACTGCACTCCAACCTGGACAACAGAGTGAGACTCGGACTCAAAAAAAAAAAAAAAGTGAGACCATGAAACACATGGTAATTTTTTCCATTTCTGAAATTTTTCACTTTGATAATAGTCTCCAGCTCCACTCATGTTGCTGAAAAAGACATGATTTCATTTTTTTAATGCATGCATGAATTATATTCCATTATGTGCACACATCTTTTTTCTTTATCTAATCATCTGTGGATGGAATGTTAGGTTGGTGCCCTAACTTTGTTATTGTGAAAAGTGTAATAGGATGTAAAGCACAAGCTAAAATAAGTACTGTTTAAATGAATATTTATGTAATGAGAATTAGATCATAAATATTTAGTAAGTCAAATAATTATTTTGTTGCACAGTTTACCCCACACAGTAGTATTTTGTGTCACTAAGTATTGTTTCTGAAAGTAATGTATACTATACAGTCAAGTGCAGAAATCTGCAGAAGAATACAATATGATGCAAAGTGCATTCACTATTTTTTTTTGGTTTTGCCTCAGTTTGGCCATGTGATTTGAAATGCAAGAGCATATTAGGCACTTCTCCAAAATCTTTGAACATTCACCCCTTGAATCCATAGCCCAGAGATCTCAGCCCTCCCTTAGATGCCTTCCTTATCAAGCTACATACATCTCTCCAACATTTTTTAGAAAAACTCTTTCCTATACACTGGATTTTTAATTTATGAGGGAGTTAGGATGGCTTGTTAAGCACACTATCATTTTTGTTAGAATTATTATTTTAAAATTACTTTTGTTTCTAGTAATGCTGTGTTAATAAAGTTGCATATGCATTGAATGTGCTGCTGCCAACCTGTTTTTCTGATAAATCTTTTTATTTGGATCACAGTTTTGCAGATTACAAAGTCTTTCTGAAATGTATGTGTGGTGTTATAGCAGAAACAAATAGATCTGTGGTAATATTACACAGAAGATGAACAAACTTTGAAGCAAGGATGCCAACAGACCACACTGGTCTCCAACAGGCCACCTTCACAAAGGGTAGATGGCCCCAGCAAGTATCTGTGATGTCACATAGCTCATGACAGAAAAGTCAAATCACATCAAAGCAGCAACTGAGTACTCATCACTGAGAAGGGTAAGGGGAGCTGGCTGCCAGCCAATTTTTGGAACTGTATTTAGGGTCCCATTTGATAAATATGCTGATTATTTTCTGAGGAAGAAGTGATTTCAATAAAAACTAGAGTTCTTAAAACTCTATCGGGGGCCTCTGTCCAAGATAATATAATCAGTCACCTTTATTAGGATTCTCAGATCCTATTCCCATATTCCCTAGCTGTTTTCTCAACCCACTCACATTATTGCCTCAAATTTCCATGCTGTATAATTTAAAGTAGTTGTGAGGAGGAACATGGGATCCAAGGAAAACAAATTAATTATTTCCTTTTTTATCTTTAGCAAATTTGTCAGTTAGCAACAGGAAAGTCAGATGTTGGTATTGATATAGATATAAATATCACAGATATAGAAATAGATAATACAGATCTTAGCTGGTAAAATCCTGAAACTTATGATAAAATATTCTATGACCAAGAAGACAATACAAATGCATAAATAAATTTATTGTAACAGTTAAGTGGTAAGGTATGCTATTGATTATAAACCTATACAACACATTTTGTAGAGAGAATATAAATCAGAATTTTAAATTTGGTTTTTGAGTCAACAAAGACAAGTTATATTTTCTTTCTCCTTTGGCATGTATCCAAGGAGTCCAATTATCAATTTAACAATTCACTAATTAGAGTGTGAAACAAAATCTCAATTTAACAATTCAAGAATTAGACTGTGAAACAAAGGTGGGTATATATTCATATTGTTAGGAAAGTTGGGAGAAATTAACTCAATTTTCCTGACCCCTTTTTTCTACTTGTTTTATAAGACAAAGCCTTCACATGTTGTAGCAGTTATAATTGCCCGTTGCTATTTGATATTCCATAATACCTCCAGACTAGCTAATTTTTTTCCTTACAGTGTTTTATTCATTTGCAGGGATTTGATCCTGAAATTTGATTTCTTAAATAATACTTCTTCAAATATCTTAACTCTCCCAGGCACCTCAAACTTTAGAATCAACGTATCACCAATTTTGTACAGATAGTTGACCTCATCAATGTGGTTCTAACCTAAGAATGAGTTTATATTGTGCTATATTTCTCTTTTACAGCTTCTCTGTCTCTTAGCTTTCATCAGTAACAGTGGACTCTCTTCTTTACAAGATGTGTAAGGAAAATTAAAATAGCAGTTTAGATCTTGAGAGGGACCTGCTGGCAGAGATGGGTATTGGCTGATACCTGGGAACTTGGTTTTTGAGCTGTTCCCTCCATCACTAACTGATAAGGTGGTTTAACTGTGTCAGTCTGACTAAACTGTACAAGCAATGAGATTTACGGTCTTCTGGGATTCTGAAATTTTGTAGGTGTAGTCTGTCAGAGATTGCCTATAACCATCTCCCTGAACCTCTTAGACTCTGAGTTTCAAATGGACTTTCTTTGGCATCAATATATGCTATTACATTACATTTCTGGGCAGGAGTACACTCAATGTGGACCCTTCAGGGAGAACATGAGAAGCATATACATTAATTTCTTTAGACAGTCTGCTGTGACTTTCTCCCTTACTAAGCCAGCTGAGTTGCTGTCATAAATATCATCCATGAGTATAACTCCAGGCTGAGCCTTATGTGACCTTCCAGTAAAGCACAGAAACTTTGGTACTGTGGAGACACTGACCCAAATGGTGCCAGGGTGCTAGCATACAAGCCCTCTGTCATGAATATAACTCCTATGTCTGCAATGGACCCCAACATGTTTCTTCTTAGATGTGCTGCTGTTATCTTAAAATAACGAGTGAAATGAAAATAATGCCTTTTAGTTCAATATAAGCATATGACAATTCTACAAATGGTGTTAACACTCTTTAGGCTAATCGCTGATATTCAAAATCTTAGAGTGATCTTTGAGAGCAAGAGAGGTTTATAATAAAGAAGAGAGGTTTTGAAATCAAGAATATTCCTATCTCAGCTATAAATTCAAACTCCAGTGTATTGGTTTAATAAACTTGGGCAAGTAGGACACAGCTTTCCATGGAATGAAAACTTAATGCACTGTAATTATTTATTAATGATATTAATCACAGCATTATTATTCCTTTTCCTCTACCATCCTGTGGTTATAAATCAAACATTGCACAAACTGAGTAACTTACACTGGTGAAGTCATTAACCTCTTCCCTTTCCTCACTGGTACTACTCTAATCTGGCCTCATTTTCACTTTTCTAAACTCTGCAATAGTCTATTTTGGTCTTCTATTTCTCCCTGTCTTACCTATTTTCTAGATTAATCTTCTGAAGTGGAAGTTTCCAAATTCTTCTCCAGGGAGCCCCCAAATTTCCTGTTAGTCTCACAGAGATCAACAGGGAGTGGAGTGTGGAGAATTGTGATCCGAAATCCAACTATGAGCAGAAAAGCTTATCCATTTTAAATATTATGTTTCTCTTTGATATCATGTTTGGAGAAAGACCTCGGTGGCTACAATAAGTCTTTAAAGGTCCTAGGGTTAATTGACTTCAGGACCAAGTCAGATCTCTTTTAAACTTCAGATTCTCTCCTTTCTGGTGCCAACTTTCACTCTGATGTTCTCTATCACTTCTCCTCTACATGAGTCCTTTGCTTCAGTCAAAATAATTTGTTCATTGAGTGCTGCTACAGGTTGAATTGGATCCATGAAATTTGTATGGGGAAGTTTTAACCCCCAGGATCTTGGAATATGACCTAATTGGAAAATGCAGTGAATAGGTCAGATGAAGCCATAGTGGGGAAGGAGTCTAGTCCAATATGATTGATGTCTTTATATCAAGGAGAAATTTGGACACTGACATTCACACGGGGCCACACCATTCAAGATCAAGGCTGAGATCAGGGGATGCAACAGAAGTCTAAGAACATCAGACTGACAGCAAACTACCAGAAGCTAAGAAGTAGATCCTTAGAAGAAATCAAACTCCTGGCACCTTAACCTTGGACTTTCAGCCTCCAGAATTGTGAGACAACACATTTCTGTGGTTTAAGCCACCTGGTTTGGGTACTTTGTTATAACAATTCTAGACAACTAGCATAACACCAAACATACTTAGCACAGTGCCATTTCCCTGTCTTTGTTCTCCCTAAAATGTCTTAATTAAAATGTCCCCCCTCCCCAAGAAGTAGAGCACGTTTCAAAGCCATCAAAAGCAGTTTTTCATCTACTGTTGTTCTTGAAAAACTTCAATTTTTGAGACATTTGATAGTGTTGGAAAACAGCATATGCTACTTTATTGACTATTTAAAAATAAAAGCCAGACTTAGTTTGATGCTATGTTTTTAAATATAAATTAGTGTGTCATCGTGGCTACTATCATCGACATAAGATATCTGTAGTAGTTTAGAATGTATATATTGGCTTTGGGAATACACAAAGATAAGTGTTATAAAATGATAAAATACAGCTAGTATCAACAAGGTAGACAAAATACTTTCTAATATAATGGAACTCAACTCCTTGTATGATTTGAGACAGGGAATGACTGGACCTTTCTGCTTCTTGTTTGTGTGTGAATTTAAAAGCCTACTATCTGGTGATATCACCTTGTTTGTATTTATTATTTCTGTTTTACTAGCATGAAAGGACCTAATTATAGTTGACAGGGTTCACAAAGTCTTTGCATACTAATGGCATGTACAGATTTTCAAGAGCACTTGGAAGACTCTTTCTTTAATCATCAAAATTTGTTTAGTGTCCTTCTTAAGATCTCTAATGATCTCTTAATATAAAAATCCAATATTCTGTTTTCACTGCTATTTATACTTGACATCTGAAAAGCAATTGACATGGTTGGTCACACTCTACATCTCAAATTCCCTTCTCATTTGAATTTTATTCTCTGTTTTTTTTTTTTTTTCTTTCCTGATTCTCCTCTTACTTAACTGACCCATTCTTTTACTTATCTTTCTTTGGTTCCTCTTCCATTGCCTGTATTCTCACCAGTTCTCAAGAAATTGCTGCCCAAGAAATGCTGTCAACAACCAAGTCTATACCTCTGGTTTCAAATTCATTGCAGACATATATTTCCAATAATTTACTGTCCTGTCAATAGCAGAGTACATCATTTTGTATATATTATGTCACTTGTACACACTTTCACCCCAGTATCCTAGTTTGAATTCATTACATTGGTTGAGTTTTGGTACTATTACCAAATAATAGTCAATAATTATTTTTCTATGGCCTATAATCTCAGCACTTTGGAGGCTAAGAAGGAGGTGTAACTGAGCACAGAAACTCAAGATCATCCTGGGCAACATAGTGAGACCTCATATCTAAAAATAAAAATTAAAAAAAGAATAACAAAAAAAAATTAGTTGAGTCGAGTCATGCATGCCTGTAGTCCTAGGTACTAGGGAGGCTGAGGCAGAAGGATCACCTGAACTGAGGGGGTCAAGGCTGTAGTGAGTCATGATTTATATTTTTCCTACTTAACTGTGAGTTTCCTGAGGCCAAATAGTCACGCCTACCTGACATTACCAAACACACAGCATAACACTTAGGAGTCACTCAAATACTGGCGAAACCGAGTTGCATGTGACTGAAAAGATCTATCTTTTAAGTGTACAGTTACAAACTTCAAAATAGTAAAAAATATTCCATGATTATCAATAAATATTCATTCAGAAAAATCTTTACTAAATGATAAAAATAGAGCAAGTATTAATACATCTGAACAAAAGAGGCATTGCACTGAAGGAAAACACCAAAACACTAAAAGAAACTGAGATGACAGTGTACAGATACGATCCTTTGCCCAGAGCTAAATCCTACTCTGTGTTACGCAGAGGAGCTGGAAATGAAAATCAAGATGACCTGGGAAGCAAGATTTGCAGGCCTTCCCTTACAGAGAATTGCACAAAGTAGTTCAGCACTTCTTAGAAAAGAGGAGCCTGAGGACATGGACCCTTACGGAAAGAAAGGAAAGAAAAGAACCGTTAAAGCTCTATAAGCCACCATCAAATGCAAGATAAAGGAAGTATGAGGCGATAGCAATGTCAAGTTGCACAAAATACGAACAAGAATTGTATTTGGTGGAGGCTGGACTGCAGGGGAGGTCACAAAACACTTGCTGAGCTTTTTGTGAGGAAAAGAGAGCATGTGAACAGAGTAAAACTCAAAATCAACAACAGCAGCAGCAACAATTGCTGTGCTTTAATTTTGGTCATCTGGGTGTTAGTATCCAATGGCATTTAAAGAGCCAAAGCTCAGAGGCGAAAGATAACTGAGCTGCTCTCCAGGGTTTGACCCATGTGAGCTAGATGGCCTAGGATAACTTGTTAATGGCACCAGGCTCCTCTGTAGAATGGGAAGACCAGAAGTACTCATTTCAAAACACTGTCAAGCAAAATAGAAGAGTAAGAGAACTTAAGCATTTAACTCTAATCCATGTTGCTATGCCCTCAATAAATATTATCTACTATTTTTAGTCTTTAAAGCATATTATGTTTCAGAAACCCTGCCCCAAAGTCAAGACTGACTCCCAAATCCTTAGGGTGACTTTATAGATTAAATAACTTCCATTCTTTTGTGTCTCCATATAAAAGAGATTGTGTGTTATTGAGCACCTTCTTCATAACTCAATATATCTCACAATAGGATCTGATATTTAACTCCATAGAAATCTGGCTGGGTGCGGTAGCTCAGTCTGTCATCCCAGCACTTTGGCAGGTCAAGGCGAGAGAATTGCCTGAGCCTGGGGGCTCAAGATCAGCCTGGGCAAGTTGGTGAGACCGTGTCTCTGCAAGAAATCAAAAAATAAGCTGGGCGTGGTAGCGCACGGCTGTCGTTCCAGCTACTTGGAAGGCTGAGGTGGAAGAATAGCCGGAACCCAGCAGGTCAAGGTTGTGGTGGCTGTGAGCATGCCACTGCACTCCAGCCTGGGTAAAAGAATGAGACTCCAACTCAAAAAAAGAGAAAGAAATTTGTATGGGGGAATGATGGAGAAGAGTACAATTATGGTAGGAAGTCACGGAAGATGTGTACCACCTGACAGTTCTGCTAAAGCTACCTCTAGGATGGAGTGACGTAGATCTGATCACTGACCTTATAGTGCACACCTGTTTGGGGATTTTTTTCTTAGTTCTAGTAACATCAAAATATACATAATTATAATCTGAAGATAAAAAATATTCTAAAACAATAGGGATCTTGTTTAAAAGTAAGTAGTGGGGAGCAAAAGGTTGTGCTGAATGCTGACATTGCATTTCTCCAACCACACATGGCTCTGTTTGCCACTTGCGATAACTAGAGTGATAAAAGCTGGCAATAATATAAAGACAAAAATACTGGAGCAAAAATCATCACCACGAAAGCTTATATTAGTGACCATCAGTTAAAAGTGGTACGGGAGCTTATTGTTAAGACATTTGATAATTTATGGTCTTTTCATAGTTAAAAAAAATACTGTACAGAGAATCATGGAAATTGCATGAGACTTTTCAGAAATTACGATTCCTGGGACCAAATATTGATTCTATCCCATGTCATGCTCTTGTATCATCGGTTAACATTACGGTTAAGAGTTTTAATAGCTTCTCGTCATTTTTGCTTCTTAGACAGGAGATATTAAAAAAAAAAAAACTTTAGGAAGTATATATTACTTGGCATTCACTCTCTTGGGAATAATTATTCACTCATTTGGCAAACACCTGCTGTAAGATGAGCACTTGTTAAACATGAAAATGAGGGGACCCAAATGTACTGAAAAAGCAAAAAAATGATGTCAATAGCTGGATGCAAGAAGATAGCTACTCATGTCAGCAAAAACTATGGTGAGTCCGCTTAGAGTAGAAATTAAACATTTAGCAAAACTCCAGCATAACGGCTTTGTTATGCTTAGAGGATGTGGAGCGATTTGTTGGTTGATTCACAGAGCAAGTAAGGGGAGGAGGTAAATGCATAAGAGATCAAGTAGGTAGAAGCCCATACCATGGCAGGAGATTTGTAGATGCTCTTGCCTCTGCTACCTGTAACCTTGGGAGGAGATGAATATAACCTGCATATGGAGGGGACACCCCGGGGGCCAGAGGCCCAACTGGGGTGGCCAACCTCCAAATGGCCCAATGAGCCCCTTCCCCTGGCATGTCCTTCTGGAACCCTTCCCACATTGGTCCGTAGGACTGACAGCATACCGAGAAGTCATGGTAGGTCCCTTTTGATATTGTTGTAAAAGCTTTGGCTTCTGTCTTTGGCATTTTTCCTCCCTCTCTCCTGACTTTTCTTAGAAGCCAGCTGCCATAGCACGAAGGCACTTAGATAGCACATGGAGATGGGAGAGGCCCACATGGCAAATAATTGAAGCCTCCAGCACATAGCCATCGAGGACTTTTACTGAGGCGGTCTACGAGGGTTGGGACAGCTAATAAACAAGAAAATACATGGTGTAGGGAGACTTGGGGAGGGGACGATCACCCAAGAGACAGAAGTGTATGCCCAAGTGACAGAGAAGAACTGAAACATCACTTGTCAGCCTGGGTAATGCCACCTTAGACACCTCTGCCATTTTGCTAGCTACCCCAGGATGAAAAATTCTGAAAACATCCAGCTGTATTTAGTATCTAGACTCACCACAAGACTTCTTCCTCTCAACTTACTTAACCACAAAGCCTTAGTTACCCCACTAGCAAAGCCAACGGCAAAATTCCACCCCACCCCCAAGCCCTATAATTGCCCTGACCTGAAAGCAGTCAGGGGTTTCAGTTTTCTGGAGTCTCCTCCTCAGGTTCCTCCTTGGAATGAACCCCTGTTGCTGGTGAGTTGCCCATCTCCCACCTCTCTTTTCCTATCTGCTCGTTTCCTTGACTTAACACCGCTCACTGGTGTAGAAGAGACTAAGAAAGTGTGCCGAAAAAATGTTGCTGGGGAATTGCAGAAAGAGCATTAAACATGGACCCGATTCCCATAGTTGAAAAGCTGGAGTGGCGTCTGGTGTTCAACTCTGTGGGTCAGAGTGTCCTGAGCTCACACTTGGTTTCAGAAAGGTGGTAGCAGATACATACATGATTATAAGAATGAAATATCAAAGCACATACAAGTACACTATATGCAATTGCATGAACACATAAGGGTGTTATAATGAGGCAAGTACTTCTTTAACTGCCATTCTTGTATTTATTTATTACTGTTGCCATTTTACCAGTCAGGAACATAAGATGAGGACGGGTCAAATCACTTGCAATGGATAACTCATTTAGTTTCTGTTAAGCTGGATTTGAAGCTATGCACTTTAATGTATATTTTCTTAAACATACTGGTATCTAAATCTGAAATCTGGCACATAATGAAGGATCTGGAAATAAAAGTTCATAAAAATGGCATATGTACCCACAGATTCAAAAACTCACATATGCGCCACTAAAAGCAGGGCTAATCTTGCAGTATCCATTGTGCATAATCTAAATTGTTTCCACTTTTAAATATAAATTAGTATGTCAGCAAATTGCAGTATAATTTGTAATGATTTTTAAATCTCCTTAAGATGACATACTCAGCCGGGCTCGGTGGCTCAGCCTGTAATCCTGCGCTTTGGGAGGCTGAGATGAGCGGATTGCTGAGCCCGCAGGTTCAAGACCCGCCCAGGAAACTTGGCGAGACCTCATCTCTACAATAAATCAAAAATTAGCCAGGCTTGGTAGCGTACGCCTGTAGTTCCAGCTACTTGGAAGGCTGAGGCGGAAGGATCGCCGGAGCCCAGCAGGTCGAGGCTGCGGTGGCCGGGAGCGGTCACTGCCCTCCAGTCTGGGTGACAGAGTGAGACTCCAACTCAAAAGAAAAAAAAAAAAAAAAAGACAACATACTGAATTCCAACAGAAAAGATATATAAAAACTCTCAAACCAACAAGGATTTCCTACACTATACTTGAAATTCTAAGAGAAAAATGCGGCAAAATCACAAAACAGTTTATTTTAGTGGGGTGCAACTCTAAGACTGCTGTTATATTAAATAAAGAATAATGGCAGTCTCTGGAGAGTAAAAATATACACTGGCACACACACATATACACATTTTTTTTAAGGTGAGGCTAAGAATTGGTAACACTCAGGTGGACTTAGCTGCTGATCAAATTTGAGCTACTTTCCTCCCTGTCTTTCCTATTTCAGTACGCAGGAAATTTCTGCCTCCCCCCTGCTATTAGGTAGAATGAATATAAAAGGCAACCCACATTGTCTAAAAATAGACCCCAGTCCACGCTGACAGAGCACTTCATCCAGCAGCACTCGGCTGCCACAGTCTCATTAAACCAATGGAGATGTCAGCATCATCTGTTTCCTTTCTACTGGGCAGCGCGAGACTTCTTCAATATTTTGACCTATCTCCGCTGGAGAGGAAGAATTTGATTTGTAAAAGGCATGGACCTGACTTCATTAGGTATTAATGAATCAGCTAAGGAGGCTTCCATATGGCTGCTGAAGCAGTCTGCCAGCATTCCCATTGTAGGTCTCTTTCGCTCATGGATTCTAAAATGCTCACACAAAAATTCATCAGAATGAAATTTGGCGTGTGGTTTATACATTTCTGGGATAATGCCGATGTTATTTTTTTTTCTCTTCCATTAGCCAAAAGAAACCAAAATCAGTGTCAAACTACAACAATATACTATAACTCAACTAACAAGAAAACTACATAATAAGACAACCCAGTCCACCTCTTGAAAAATAGAAATATCCTCCTTTATCAGGGAAAATACAACAAAAAAACTCACAAAATTAATTTTAACTATATATATTCAACTTCCCCCCAAAAAATTTTCTGAAGTTTACGTTATGACAAGAAATATTAGAGGATACATATCATAATTTAAAAACCAACCTAAGACGTGATCAGGAATTCATATTTTAACTTCCAAAAGAATTCCTTTAGGATCACTTTAATTTCTTGATGAATTATTGCAAAATTCCAGGTAGATTAAAATAAATGTGTGCAAATGCACACACACACACACACAGTACACAGACATACAGTTGACCCTTAAACACAATGAGTTTGAACTGTGTGGGTCCAGTTATATATCAATTTTCTTTGGGTTCTGCCACCCCAGAGACAGCAAAACTAACCTTCCTTCTCTTTGACTTACTTACTGTGAAGGTGATGAATAAATACCTTTATGATGACCCGATTACACTTAATGAATAGTAAAAATGTTTTCTCTTAAGATTTTCTTAATAACATTTTCTTTTCTCTAGCTTACTTTGTAGGAATAATGAACATGATGATACACATAACATACAGAATATATGCCAACTGACTGCTTATGTTATTCGTAAGGTTTCCAGTCAACAATAGGCTATTATTAGTTGTTTTGGGTAAGTAAAAAAGTTATACATGGATTTTAAACTGTGCAGGAGGTCAATGCCCCTAATATCTTTGTTGTTTAAGGGTCATCTGTATATATGTACGTACATACACATAGTATACTTTATTTTTTCTGTTATACATAAAATAAAATAGGATTAGAAAATTTGTTTAATATCAAATCTCCTATTGGTTTTATTATATCAGCAAATAAAAGTAGGTAGACATCTTTGCCCTATGAAATCTGTATTTTTTCCTGATGCCATGTTTTCTTTGTTTCCTTTTAGTCCAAGCTGAAAAGTTAATTAAAATCATCCATATATAACTATGCAGTGATCTATACATCATATCTATTGTTCCATCCATCCATCCATCCATCCAACCATCCATGCATACATATATGTAATAGCACACTCAATGAAAAATTGCATGATATTATCTATGCCAGAAAAATCACTATTCTAAGTGTTAGGGATGCAACAGTTTATAAGACCAATAAAATCCATGTCCTCACTGAAATTACAGTTTTGGGGAAAAAGAGGCAGCTAATAAACAAATATACACAATAGTTTCAGATAATGATAGGCAGGTTTTGTCCAGAAGATTTGTGTCCCTAGAAAGTATATAGTCTTGAAAGCTAGATTTTTGTAGGGTAGAAGGGAGAGGACTTTTTATAGCCCCTTAGCTTTAGGTATTTTAAAGCTAGACCTATTTGACCCTATTTGGTTAGGTAGAAAAGAGTTAGGATAAGTTGAGCATTAGAAGACCCCAATTATCCTGATCTGATTGTTACATATTGAATGACTATATCGAATCATCACATATGTCCCATAAATATATATATACCTATTATGAGACCAAATAGCTTTAAATTAATTTTTAAAAATTACAAGAGCATTAAAAATCATTCTTTCCTCAACCTTGGTGATTTGTGAGAAGAAATACAGAAACAGGGAGAGTGAAGGTTTGAAATGCTAAAGTCCTAGTTACCCAGCCATCCCCATCTTGGAATAAAACGTTGAGGAGGCCGGGTAGCCTTTACAAGTAAGTATCCAGTACATCTGGGGAAACCCCAACGCAGTAGGGTTTGAAATTGCTGTAGCAGAGTCTGCTGATGAGAGATGTGGGTGGTCCAGGGCTGTGGGCTGTAACTGAGTCTGAAAATAAATGACTGAGACTACAGCCAATGGAATACTCTACCCGGTGCCAAAATGAGACCACCAACATTATTACAGGAGTTAATATAGGAGCAAACTAGAACAGTTCCTTACAGCAGACACCAGAAAGGATCTAGAGTATTCCATGTGGAGGCAAGCCCTTTTCTATCTCTCAGTCATGTTGTCCATGTCATGCAAAGCATCCTGCCTACGTATTCAGAAATCATGTAAAGAGGCATGCAGCAGCCGGGCTCAGTGGCTCAGCCTGTAATCCTGCACCTTTGGGAGGCTGAGGTGAGTGGATTGCCTGAGCCCCGCCTGGGCAGGCGAGACCTCATCTCTACAATAAATCAAAAAATCAGCCAGGCGTGGTAGCACACGCCTGTAATTCCGGTTACTCGGAAGGCTGAGGCAGAGGGATCACCGGAGCCCAGCAGGTGGAGGCTGCGGTGGCCTGGAGCGGCCACTGCACTCCAGTCTGGGTGACAGAGTGAGACTCCAACAAAAAAAAAAAAAAAAAAAAAGAGGCATGCAGGAGGAAAATCTAACAAACTAAACATTTAATTTTAAAACATCGAGTTACATTAAGAATGGCTTCGTTTGTTAAATAAGACCAAGCTTTGCTCCACTCGTCTATCTTTCATTTTTCCCAATCAGAAGAAAGGTCTAAAAAGAAAGTGCATTCTAGAAATTTCAAAGCTATATTTGTTTTGTGTATGTGAATAAAGTGTTAGTAACTTCTCAGCCTACTATTAAGGCAAAGTGTATGGTTAAAGGCTTTGACCCAAATATTGTTTTTTCAGAGACACCTGAAAGTCCAGAGAGGCAGATATCTTAATCCAGAGTTATTTTTCTCCACACCTACTACCTTTTTAAAATATTTTCAGCTATGATGAAGGACATACACATAAATATAAAACATTTATACAGCCTGACAAACAAGCCAAATGCATACATGGTGGTGTCTGTGTTCTTTCTCCTCTTTCTCTAGTTCTTAGAATCTTGCAGGGAAAGAAGCCTCACTCACACAGGGTGTCTATCTGTTCTTAATCTCATTTGCTTTTCTAGTCTATGAGACATAAGCATATCCACTCATTGATACAGCAGAATGTTTCCAAAGCTCGTGATGTGTATCTGGCATGATGTTAAGCATTGGGGACACAAGACACAGTTCCTTCCTTCAAAAATATTATGATCTAGACATGAGTGGGATAACGGAAATAGATCATCCTCCGTCTGATTAGGCCAACTCCCTGAAATGAAAGATAATGGTGTCACAATACCTTTGACACCACTTCTCAAGTTTAGAGGAAAATAGATAACATGGGATATGGAGTCAATGGAGAGTTCAAAATAATGTTGTCGATAATAATTACAACTTATAATACATTGGCACTATTTCTTGAACTGTTACTACATATTAAGCACTGTATTGGGAAACATACATTGGTTAAATGGATCTCAATCTTGACTGCCCACTAGGAACTGAGAGCTTTAAACAACTCTGATGTCCAAACCACACCCCAGGCTATTAAATCACAATCTCTGGGATAAGAACCAGGTGTCACCATGTAATTTTACACCTCCCCAAGTAGTTCCAGCGTGCAGCCAAGTTTGAGCCCTACTACGTTAGATATATTTTGAATATGCATTCTTATTGAATAAAGACTTTTGAAAATCGGGTGTATGTTTAGCTTTTCTACATATTCCCAAAGCTGAACAGTAAGTAACAGAGAGTGTGATGTGTGAGAACAGAAACGTAGTTTCAGAATAAATTAATGGGATTTCAGTGTCCCTCAGGCACTGGCTCAGAAAAGCATTGTATTTACAGTAGCAGAAATAAGAATGTATGATTCACATTCAAATGGAGCAGAGCTATCCTATATTTTGACCAGTGGAGAGCACAAATAAGAAGCAATATTCATATTATGACTTAGAAACACCCAAATGAAGGTAGATAGCAATAAATTGCCATGAAGCTATACATTCTAGGACAGTCACATTGTAACACATGTTTTATTAACTACGTTTTCATCCAATATTTTTATTAAACTAACATCAACAACTCAAGAGAGCAAACTTTGCTGCTGAGGGAAAATGCTGGATTCTGGACAAGATTTGCTTATGAGGTATTTCTTGTTTGGTGTGTAGAAATTTTTAAACATGAGACAATGTTAAGCATGAACAACATGCACAAACCCTACTTTCCAGCATTTTTAGAGTGGTCTGTGTTATTACGTGACAATAGTTGGCTTCAGAAGAACAGCAGATGGCATGTTTAGGAAAGGCTCTCCATGGTTGTTGGAATTCCTGGCTTTTGCCTGATACGTTGATTATAGACTCAAGCTTTGGAGCCAGACTCCACGAATAATAATTCTAGCTCACTATTTACTATCTGCACAATTGCCGACAATTTAAACAACATCATATTTGTATATAGTCTGGCATAAGATCTTGTCAATTGTTCTAATTAAAACTTGTCAGGAGAAAAGCTACCTATCAACTTGAAACTTTGCATTGAATTTTAGATATCTATCCACTAGACGTAATTTAAGAAGTTCAGGCTATTTATATTCAAAGACATTCCTAAAATTATTTATAATAAAGAGCAACGGAAAAAATATAAATATTTGCCAACAAGAAATGGTGAAATAAATCCTGATAAATCAATAGAATGGAATACAAGGTATGGATTCGAAAATATTTTACTGTGGCTGGTAAGATAATTTGTTTAAAAGTTCGTCCACAAGCCGGGCTCGGTGGTTCAGCCTGTAATCCCGCGCCTTTGGGAGGCTGAGGTGAGTGGATTGCCTGAGTCCGCGGGTTCGAGACCCGCCAGGGCAGCAAGACCTCATCTCTACAATAAATCAAAAAATCAGCCGGGCATGGTAGCGCATGCCTATAATTCCGGCTACTTGGAAGGCTGAGGTGGAAGGATCGCCGGAGCCCAGCAGGTGGAGGCTGTGGTGGCCGGGAGCGGCCACTGCACTCCAGTCTGGGCGACAGAGTGAGACTCTGACTCAAAAAAAGAAAAAAACCAAAAAACCCAAAAGCAAACCAACAAACAAAAATTCGTCCACAAATTCACAAAGTCCACTCAATATTTTACAGAATCTCTTAATTATCTTAAAATTGTAAATTTGCCTTAGAACAAATAAAGTGATTAGCTTCAAATTTTAATCTTAATGCCACTCAGATATCAATACTGAATCATCTGAAGTGGGTTGTGGGTGTGAAATAAGTGTAATATTTGTTTCTGTGTGTATACTTTCTAGTTTTTTTTTCTCTTTTTAAAAACCAAGGTTTAATTCACATACTGAGAGTTTCTCATTTTTAGCATAAAATACAGTGCTTTTGATAAATGTATACAGTTGAGCAACCACCACTATAATCAAGCTATTAAATTGAACCAACATCCCCCAATTACCTCTGCAGCTATTTGTTGTCAATCCCTTTCTTTACTCCTAAGCCCAGAAAAACCACTGATCTGTTTTCTGTCACTATAGTTTTACTTCTTCCAAAATCATATAATAGATAACCTTCTAGCATTTTGCATAATGTTTTTAAGTATATCTATGTGGCTGTGTATCAATACTTTGTACTATCCCATAATATGAATATACCACAATTTACTTATCCAATCATGAACTGAAGGATATTTGGGTTGTTTCCAACTTATGGCAATTATGACCAATGCTGCGATAAACATCTGCATACAAGTTTTCGTGAATTTTTTTTTTTACATGAATCAGTGCCTAGGGGTAGGATTATTGGATGAGATAGTAACTTTCTGCTCAGATTTGTAATAAACCACCAAACTGTTCTCCAGCGTGGCTGTACACTTTTGTATTCCCACCAGCAAAGTATGAGAATTACATAGAGTTGGCAGCATTTAGTGATTCAAGTTTTAAAAATTTTAGCCATTTTAATAATTGTGTGTAATTATCTTATGGTTTTAATCTGTATTTGCCTAATGACAAATAATTTTGAGCATCTTTTCTGTGTGGTTATATTTTATCTAATTAGCCTTAGTGTCTGTTCAAACATAGTGCTCATTTTAATTTGGGCAATTTGTTTTTATTATTTGAAAGTGTTTCATATATTTTGTGTGCAAATCATTTATCAGATATGTGATTTCCAAATATTTTATCTTAGTTTTTTTTCTTACATTCTCTTAAGGGTGTCCTTTAAAATGTGTTGTATGGGCACAGTGACATATTATTAGGTCTTAAAAAGAAATCCTGATATTGGTGACAACATAGATAAGCATGGAAGACATTACATTAGGTGAAATAAGCCTGGCACAGAAAGACAAATGCTGCTTGATCTCACATATATGTGGAATCTCAAAAATTGAGTTCATGGGAGAGTAGAGTGGTGGTTGTCAGGGGCTAATATGGTGAGTAATGGGAGATGTTCATCAAAGGACATACAGTTTCAGTTAAACAGGAAGAGATCTATTTTACAACGTGTAGACACTAGTTGATAATAATGTATACTTGAAAATTGCTAAAAGAGTAGGTTTAAAGTGTCTTCATCACAAGAAAAAAATAAATATGATAGGTGATGAATATGTTAATTAGTTTGACTTACTACTGCACGAGGCATAAATATATCAAAATATCACATTGCATTCCATGAATATATAAAATTTTTGTCAATTGAAAATAAATAACTTAAAAGTGACTTTTAAATAGTAGAATTCTTTATTTTGATAAACAACAACTTATAAATTTTTGGGGGCTCATGCATTAGGTTTTGTATCTAAAAAATACATATTGGTTAACCCCAACACACAAAAATTTTCTCTTTCCAGAAAGTTCATAGTTACTGTATTGACTTTTAGGTTCATGATCCATTTTGATACAATTTCTGTATTTTCTGTGAAATCCAATTGTGTGCATGTTCTTTCTTAATTTTTTTGGCATATAAAAATTCAACTCTTTGACATGCTTTTTGAAAAACAAACAAGCAAACAAACAAATAAACAAAACATCTATTTCCCAGTGAATTGTTTTTACACTTTTGTCAAAAAATAATTGACTATATATCTGTGGGTCTACTTCTGGATTGTCCATTCTGTTTAATTTCTTTACATGTATATTATTTTGCCAATACCTCACTCGCTTGAATTGTGCTGGTTTATAGTAAGTCTTACAAATACATAGTGTAATTTTTCCAACTTTGCTTAAAAAAAATTATTTAGGCTATTCTACTACAATTCATTTGGTAGTTTTATTTTTAAAAAATCCTGCTAGAATTTCCATTTAAATTGCATTGAATCTATAGGACAGTTGAGGGTGAAGTAGCATGTCATATATGTAATGTTATTTATTTTAATTCATGATCATGGTATATTCTCACTTTATGTGGATGTATTTTGACTTCAAGATAAAATTATAGCATCCTGATCTTGTGCATATTTCACTAGTATTCTACCCAGACATTTAATGCATTTTTGGCGTGTTTTGATCACTAATATAAATGGTATAATTTTAAAACTCTAATTTCCAGGAATTGATTGCTAGTGTATAGAGATACAATTAACTGTTGTATACTGACTTTGCATCTTGTGACATTCCTAAACTTATCTATTAAATCTAGGAGCTTTTCTGGGGTACACTTTTGGGGATTTTATAAAAACAAATTCATGTCATCTTCAAATAAAAAAACTATATTTTGCCTTTTCCAATTTGTGTGCTTTTTATTTATTTTGCTTCCTGTATTGCTATACTGGCTAGAAATTCAATTATGAATAAATAATAATGATAACAGAAAACTTTTTTTTGGATTCTGATCTTAGGCTGACAGTATTTGGTCTTTCACCATTGAGCATAATAATAACTTAGGTTTGTATAGATGACTTTAATGAGTTTAAGGAAACTCTCTTCTCAGCAGGGGACAAGCTCTGCTCAGAGTTCTTAGGACTAGATATTGAATTTTTTCAAACACCTCTTTTTGCTTCTACTGACATGATTATGTAATTGTATTTCAGTTGGCTTATAAGATGAATTATAGTGATTTATTAAAAAAACTTTAACCAGCCTTGCATTTGGGAGATCATCTTCACTTGATGATGATGCATTGCCCTTTTTATTGGATTTGGTTTGCTAAAATTCTGTTAAGCACATTTGTTCTGGTTATAAAGCGCAGCAAGGAAGTAAGCTGGTTTTAGTATCAACACCACCCAGATATATAACTCCAAGATTAACACCAGCAATATCCCAGAACTCAACTATGAGGACAAGACAGTTTCCAGGGCCACCGAGAAGTGGAAACATTCCATGCACATGAAAAGAAGATCAGATCTCCATATCTGCAACACCGTTCCCCCAAGTCTTCCTGACATCAAGGTATGGGAAAATTTCCCCCACCTCAGAGTTTCTACATGGAAGACATGAGATTGACATGGACAACTAGCTTCTCCATCATCTTGGATACACTGGCAGGAGATCTGCTACCACCTCCACATCTAGGAAGCTATCAGGAATACCTGAAGGGAGAAGCATTCTTGAGTACAGCCAGAGATAAAGGTGGGAGGCGGCACCACTGTCCCCAGGCCTGGAAATTCTGCTCTGCAACTTGACCAAAGGAGATGCCAAATCATAGTTAGCAATGTCACGCTTTAGGAGGTTCATTCCACAGGTACCTTGGGCAGAGACCCACAGCTAGCCTTCCCATACTACCTGGATATCTCCTTCGGGACATCCCACATTTAGGACAGCTCACAATCTGATTGTTTAATAGAATTGAGGGAAACATGGGTTTAAGTCACTATCTGGTGCCAAAAAAGGAGGCAGTGAACTAGCCAAAAGGAAAAAAAAAAAAAAAAAACAGAGAGAGAGAGAGGAGAGAAAGAATGTCAATGGGTACCTTACAAAGAATCTCTTAGCAAACATATCCAATAAAAACCAAACCAACAGAGAGGATTAAAATAAACACCTAATTCTTCAATGCAAGCACATGGATGCACATGCACAAGAACCAACAACTGATAGGGAACTATGGTCTCATTATACAAACAAAACAAAGAACCAATGGCTGACTTTAATAACTGCCAAGTATGACTCTTTTGATCCAGAATTCAAAATAGCAGTCTTAAGGAAACTCAGCAATCTCTAAGATAACATAGCAAAAGCAATTCAGAAAATGTTAACAAAGGATAAAATTACAAAAATCAAATAGAATTCTGGGAACTGAGAAGTACTTTTGATAAACTGAAATATTAATTTGAGCTTCTCAATGCCAGAATAGGTCAAGCACAAGAAAGAATAGCTCAAAGACAGGCTATTTGAAAATACACAATCAGAGAAAAAAAAAAGAAAAGAAATGAATATTGCCACTAGAAATTTACTTCAAAAGACCAAATCTGAGAATTATTGATGTTCAAGAAGGAGTTAAGCAAGAATAAGGAGTAGAAAGCTTATTCAAATAAATAATAACAGAAAATTTTCTAAAACTTGAAAAAGTGACAAATATTCATCAGGAAAAAGAATGTCTGTGAATACCAGACAAATTTGACTCAAAGAAGACTACCCTGAGGCATATAATAATCAAATTGTCAAAGATTAAGGACAAAGAGAGGACCTTAAAAGCAGCAAGAGAGAAGCAGCAAATAACATATAACAGACCTCCTATTTGTCTGGTAACAAATTTCCCAAGAGAAATCATACAGAATAGGAAGGAGTGGGATGACATTTTCAGAGCACTGAAAGGAAAAACAAAACAAAACAAAACTGTCATCTAAGAATACTGTATACAGCCAAGCTATTATTCAAATATGAAGGAGGGATAAAATGTTTTCCTAACCTAGCAAAAGCTAAGCTAATTCACCATCAACAGATCCATCTTGCAAAAGATGGTAAATGGGAAATCTTCAGTCTGAAAGAAAAAAAACACTAATGTACAAAAACAAAACATCTGAATGTATAATCCCACTGGTGAAACGATGTATGCTGACAAAGCCAGAGTATTCTAATTGTTGTGTGCAGTACACTTATAACTCTAGTAAACTGCCAAAAGACAAATCTATCAAAATCAATAATACTTGCAACTACCTGGTGGGATATAGGTAATATAAAAATATGTAAATTGAGACAATATAAAGTCAAAATGTTGGGAGGTGATGAGGTTATAGCATAGGGGTATTTTTAAAGTTATGTTTGTTTCTATTTTGTGATCTAAAATAAGTTATCAGCTCTTTGAAATAACTTGTTATACGATTTTTTGTAAGCATCATGGTAAACATAAAGCAAAACCTCTAATAGATTCAATAAAAATAAAGAGCAACAAGTTAAAACATAGTACCAAAGAAAATTACTTCACCACAAAGGAATACAGTCAAAATAAAAGAAAGGAAGAGAGAAGCTGCATAACAACTAGAGAACAACCAACAAAATGGCAGAAGTCCTTACTTATCAATTACACTAAATTTAAATGGAAATCATTTTCTAATTAAAAGCATAGAGTGCCTGAATGGATAAGGAAACAAGATCCAAGTATAACAAGAAACTCACTTCATGAATAAAGACACATATATAATAAAAGTCAAGGAATAGAGAACAATATATTCTGTGCAACTGAAAACCAAAAAGGAGCAGAAGTAGATATACTTAGATGAAATGAACTACAAGTAAAAGACTGCAAAGAGAGACAATGAAAGTCACTAGAAAATGACAAAGGAGTCAATCACACAAGAGGATCTAATAATTATAAATGTCCATGCACTCAATATTGGTACTCCTAAGTATATAAGCCAAACATCAACAGATCTTAAGGGAGAGATAGACTGCAATACAATAATAGAAAAGGATGTCAACACCACACTCACAATAATAGATAGATCATCCAGGTAGGATTTAAACAAAAACAATAAATTTAAACTACACACTAGTCCAAATTTTTCTAACTGAAATTTTTATAGAACATTTCATCTAACTGCTACAGAACACATATCATTTTCATATGCACATGGAACATTCTCCAGATAGACCATGTCTTAGGTCACAAAACAAGTCTCCATAAATTTTTAAAAGTATAAATCATATCATATATTTCCTGGCCACAAAGGAATTAAAAAAATAAATACCAAGAAGAACCTCAGAAACTGAACAAACACTTAAAATTTAAACAACATACCCCTAAATGACCAATGGAAAAATGAGGAAATTAAGAAGGAAATTAAAAGATTTCCTGAAACAAGCTAAAATAAATATATAACAAATATAATCTATGGGAAACAGCAAAAGCAGTATTGCAAAGGAAGTTTATAGCAATAAATGCCTATGTCACAAAGGTAAAAAGACTTCAAATAAACAACATAAAGATGTACCTAAGGAAATAGAATAAACCAAGCCCATAATTAGAAAGAGAGATGTATTAATTATCAGAGCAGAAATAAATAAAATTGAAACTAAAAAAGATAAGCAAAACAAAAGCTTTTCTTTGAAAAGACAAAACTTTAGCTAGACTAATGAAGAAAATGAAAAAAGATCTAAATAAGTCAGAAATTTAAGAAAAAACCAAAACACATAACAACTGAGACTACAGAAATACAAAGAATCTTTAGAGACTACTATGAACAACTATTCAACAGTGAATGGAAACACCTGGAAGAAAAGGATAAATTCCTGGATTTTAAACAACATAATAAAACTGAACCATGGGGTCACAGAAATTCTCAACAAAACAATGATGAGAAATAAGATCGAAGTCATAAGAAAAAGACTGCCATCATAGAAAACTCCAGTATCTATTGGCTACCCTGCAGAATTTTACCAAACATTAAAGAATATCAACATTCAAAATCCTCAAAAAAAAAAATTGAAGAGGAGGAAATACTTCCAATCTCATTATACAAGGCCAGCATTACACTGATGTCAAAACCAGACAAGGACACAATGCAAACATACAAAGCTACAGGCCAATATCACTGATGATTTTATTTTATTTTATTTTTTTATTTTTTTATTTGTTTTTGAGTTGGAGTCTCAGTCTGTCACCCAGGCTGGAGCGCAGTGGCTGCTCCCGGCCACCGCAGCATTGACCTGCTGGGCTCCGGTGATTCTTCTGCCTCAGCCTCCCAAGTAGCTGGAACTACAGGCATGCTCCCATGCCCAGCTAAATTTTTATTTATTGTAGAGATGAGGTCTCACCAAGTTGCCCAGGTGGGTCTCGAACCCGCGGGCTCAACTGACGAATTTAGATGCAAGCATCCTCAACAAAATACTAGCAAACCTAACTTAACAATACATTTAAAAGATCATTCACTGTAATCCAGAGGGATTCACTCCAGGAATTCAAGGATGGTTCAACACACACAAATCAATAACTGAGATATATCACATTAACAAAACAAAGAATGAGAGTCATAGTGTCATTTTAGTAGACACTGAAGAGCATTCATTAAAATTCAACATTCACTTATGATAAAAGTCCTAAAAAAAACTGAGTATAGAAAGAATTCACCTCAAAACAATAAAGCCCGTATATAACAAAACCATAGCTAAGATTGTGCTGAACAGGCAAAAATTGAAGGCTATTTTTCTATCTACAACAGAATAAGGGTGTCCATTTTCTTCACTTTTATTCTACATAATATTAAAGTCATTGTGAGAGCAACTAGGCAAGAGAAAAAAACAAAAGGCTTCCAAATTGAAAATGAAAAAGTCAAATTAGCCTTGTGTGCAGATGACATAGTTTTTTACTTAGAAAAAACTAAAAATGTATCTGAAAAACTGTTAAAACATGGTACTTCACTGATTCAGTAAAGTTGACAAAATTAACATACAAAAATCAACAGCATTTATTTACTAGAATAGTGAACACTCTGAAAAAGCAATCAAGAAAGCAATCCCATTTACAATAGAAACAAATAATATAAAATGCCTAGAAATTAATGTAGTCAATAATGTAAAAGATCTATTTAAGGAAAACTATAAAACACTGATGAAAGAAATTGAAAAGAACACAATAAATGAAATGATATTTCATGCTCATGAATTGGAAGAATTCATATTATTAAAAGTGACAATAATACTCAAAGAAATTTACAGATTCAATGCAATCCCTATCAAAATACCAATGACATCATTATATGAAATTTGAGGAGACAAAGCAACAGAACAAAGCATTAGATAACCTGACTTCAAGAAATACAAAAAGCTCCAGTGAATGATACCAGAATCAAAACAGACACATAGACAAATGAAACAGAATAGGGATCCCAGATATAAATCTACACCTTTACAGCTAACTTATTTTCTACAAAGTCACCAAAAACATTGTGGAAAGAACAGTATCCTCAATAAATTGTGCCAGGAAAACTAGATCATCGTGGGTAGCAGAATGAAACTAAATCTCTCACCACATACAAAAATAAAATCAAAATTAATTAGAGTCATACATTTAAGAACTGAAACTGTGAAACGACTAGAAGAAAACTTTGGAGAAATGCTCCAGGACATTGGTTTGAGCATAATATTTTTGTGTAAGATTTCAAAGTACAGCCAACCATGCAAAAATAGTCAAATGGGATTATATCAAGCTTAAAAAAAAATCTGCACAACAAAAGAAACAATCAACAAAATGACGACACCCATACACAGAATGGGAGAAAATACTCACAAACTATCCATATGACAAGTGCTTAATAACTAGAATGTAGGAGTTGACTAGCAAACACAGAAGCAGCTCAATAGCAAAAAATAATACAAAACAAATAATTTGATCAAAAAATGGGCAAAAGATCTGAAAAGACATTTCTTGAAAGATACATATGGCCCACATGTATAAGAAAAAAAAATGTTCAATCACTTGTCATCAGGAAAATGCAAATAAAATGTCAATGAAATATCATCTCACCCCAGTCAAAATGACATTTGTATAATAGACAGGGAATAAGAAAAGCGAGTGAAAATGCAGAGAAAGGGGCACCCTCAGACACTCTTGATGAGAACGTAAATAAGTACAGCCACTATCGAAAACTTACTGCAGGTGTCTCAAAAAACTAAAAATAAAACTCCCTTAGAATACAGCAGTCCCACTCTTGGGCATATATCTCAGATGAAATCAACAAATTGAAGAGATATCTTCACTCCCATGTTTATTGCAGCACAATTCGCAACAGCCAAAATATGAAAGCAACCTAAGTTCCCATCAATGAATGAATGCATAAAGAAAATGTGGTGTAAAGACACAAGGTAAATTTATTCAGTTGTTACAAAATAAAATCTTGTCTATTTACAGTATCATTAATGAAACTGGAGATCATTATATTAAGCTGAGTAAACCAAGCACAGAAATATATATATCACATGTTCCTCCTCATATGTGGAATATAAAAACTGGATATCATGAAGATAGAGAGTAGACTGGTGATTGGAAGGGGAACGGGTAGGGGGAATTAAGAGATGTTGATTAATGGGTCCAAAAGTACAGTTTGATAAAAGACATTAGATCTAGTGTTTGATGGAACTACAGGATCACTATAGTTTATAATAATTTCGTGTACATTTCACAATAGCTAAAAGAATAATTTGAATGCTTCTATCATAAAGAAAAGGCAAATATTTAAGGTAATGGGCATCTCAATTACACTGCTTCAATCTTTACAAATTATACGAATGTATTAAATTATCATATGCACCCCCCAAATGCATATATCTCTTATGTATCGATAAAAACCTAAAAATTAAAAAATACTTTTTATTGACGTTCAGTAGGAAAATTGGGCAATAGTTTTTTTAACTATCTCTGTCTTTTTATATCAGATTAAAGCTTTCAGCTCAAGATGAGTTGGGGTTATTCATGTTAACAAATGCTTCTTAGAGGAGACTTGGGTCGGTTTTATCTTTCAAGGAGTTTACATAATTGCAGTAAATTGTGGAATTTATTGACATAAAGCTGCTCATAATATTGTTTACTATGCTTTTAATGTCTGCAAGGTCTGTAATCATGCAAGATCTGTATTCCTGATCTTGGTCAGTTTTGTCTTCCATTTTTTAAAAATCATTCCAATTAGTGTTCATTCATTTTATTCATAGTCTTTTCCTTTGCTTTTTATTCATCCATTCATTCCTCTATCCATCCATCAAGCTATTAAAGAAAATTCATAGATTACATCCTAGATGCCAAATGTGTTAATAGGTGCTCTTGAATGACATAAAAGAAAGCATAAGATCTCAGCTAAGAGTAAAAAAAAAATCAGTGAGAGGAGAGACAAGTGGACAGATGAGTAAGTTATTCCCAAAGTACTATCCCTATCATTTTTTGCCCCATATTCAGTTTAAACAAGATTTTATATTTGCAAAGAATGGGAATTAGGTGAAACCAGTCATGAAACATCCCTGAGAATTAAGGGGGAACATACGTAGAAAACAAGAATTATTAGCACCAATTGCAAAGTTTTTTCTAACAAAATGTGGAGGAACAGTCCATTGAATTCTTGAAATTGTTACTGCCTAGATGGCTGTACACAGTCCATTTCCTGTGGGAAACATGGTCTTTACATATTTGAAAGGGAACACAGTCCATTTCCTATGGGAAACATGGTCTTTACATATTTGAAAGGGAATGCCAAATTCATGGAGTGCGTTTGCCCACAAGCAAAACATTTTCAAATGTTTCTTTTTATATGATCCATTCTCTCTGAATTTATGAGATTTGTAATTGCAACAATAAATATAAAGCTACATGTGCTCTACTCTAAAAGTATTTATTTATCTAAAAACTCAATTCAAGTCATACACTTGGGTAGTAAATGATTTTGATGTTATTGAATAATTGTTTTTCTTCCTCTGTAAGGCAGTACGTGAGGTAGGTAGAAGAAATTTCAGCACTGCCTCTTGTCTCTGAATGACTTTTTTAAACTGAAATTTTGCAGTCATTCAAAATCTATCCTAAAGAAAGACTTAAAATTCATATTTATAAGGTCTTTATTTTTAAAAATCTGCATAAATTGTATAATAAGCATTCACGATTTTCTATCTACCGTATGCAAATAAGCGTGAATCAAATAACGAATTCCCTTTGGTTAGCCAATCAAGGGATAAGCAATTAGAATAAACATTCTATTTCACTGCTTGTTAATTTCTCTTCTTGCTGCTCAAAAATGTGTGGATGCTTTAGCAGTCCTTATGTGAGTCTCATAACTCTTCAATCTTTATGCTGATTGATATGACTAAAGAGACCATTCCACTGCTTGGTTATTACATCAGCTCCTGCTTACAGTCTAAAAACTAGCAACAACGCTTCAAATTCCAGTACGTTAGCTCTCTTGATCCCATTTTCTCTGTCTGCTGAAAAGCCTATTTTGAATCCTTTCCTTTCCATTTCTATCACCGTTGATGGCACTGCCCTCTGAACCCTTCCTTATCTATTCTTCCGAAGATATCATTCCATTTGCCTGCCCTTGGTACCTCTATTCAGCGTTACTTCTTTATTTCTAACATTCAGAAGTAGCTCCCTCCCCCACTGAACTACCTCCAACAATGTTCTGTGGATAGCTTCTATTCACCTTATTCAAAATAATAATGAAGAGAGCCAATATAACAGCAACAAGGAAAAAGAAGAAGAAAAGAGACAAGTCAAATTATGTCAATGTGTAAATGTACATCAGCTACTTACCTGCCATTTCTAATTTTTACAATACTCCTGAAATAACTGTCTTAGTTTAAAATAAAGATATTGCAGTTCAATAGATAAAATAATTTTCTCAAGGTTACCTAGTGCAAGTTGGGGATGTAAAGGCAAGTCTATCTACTAGGAGCTACTACTTATCGAGCACTTCCTATGTATCAGGTCAAATATACGCATTATCTCATTGAACACTAAAAAGAACCCCTGAGAAAGGTATAATAATCGCCACATAATTATCTCTCTTTTCAAAGCTTTATTGATGGACAAAGCAATTTCCTCAAGGTAAAATATTCAGTGGGTGGGGATTTTGTTATTCAAAACATGTTTTGTATCCTGAAGCACAAAATAGAAAGTTACCGCTATGTGTTCACGTGGGAAATATAATTTAAAAACAACATTAAACTGATATCTGGATTTCGGCATATAAAAATACTTGCACTATTATTTCATAATATTAAGGGGTTATAAAATATAGAACAGTGAACAGTTATAACCACGTCTTTAGGTTTTCATTTGTACAAAATTCTGAAATCTATTTGGCACTCAAGTTAAGTGACGTCAAGAGAGCCATGAGATTGAAAACTTCAAAAAAAGAAAAGACTGCCTTATTCACCTGCATCAATCTCTCTTCAATATTGTATATAACAGTTATATTTTAAAAAGCTATGTTGCATAAACAATGTTTTGGTTGTTTGCTTTAGTTATTTGTGTGTTCTTTTCTTTATTAGTTATTTCTTCAGGAAAATAATGTAAGCAAAACACATTACTCAACATCAAAAATTCAGTGTTTTAGATTGGTCTCAAAGTGAATATATAAAGCAAATCTCTTTCTTTTCTTTTCTTTCTTTCTTTTTTTATCTATCTTTCTATCTATCCATCTATTCATCTATCTATCTCCACCTACTTACCTACCTACCTGACATCTATCTAGACACATAGAAAGCAAACAGAAAAAGAGAAGGAAAGAGAGAATAAAGAAAGGAGTATTTAAAACTTAACCATGACAATTTTATTTATATTTTTAAAAATATAATCTTTATTCAAATGAGTGTCACAGTTTTTAGAAACCTAACTTTCTTAATTTAAAGAATGATTTAAAATTCATTCTTTACCTAACAAGTATCTAAATCTCTCGTGCAGACCAGTTTTTACTATCGCTGTCTCTTTTGTGAATCCTCAATACACTCTCCATTCCAACTTGATTTTCCTTGCCATCTTTGAAAATGTAGCATAGATAACATAGAAAAAAGTATTTTTGCCATTATTTCAGATGAAGACATCCTCTAAATGTGATGAAATTTAAAAATATTTGCATTACAATTTATTCTTATATGAATATATTCACTTTTATAAAGCGAGAGTGAGTTTCTAAGCTGACTAGAATAAAAATGGTTCTACAATTACATTAAATTTGCTATTTGTATACACTAAAACATATTTTCATCTTCTATTTCAAAATTCAAGTTTTATAGTTTATTTTCCATACATAGAGTAAAAGTCAACTCAGTATATTTCAAATGGTGGGCAAGTTAGAGCAACAATTTTTACTTGAGCTGACCAAGGTTAACATCCCAAAGCACAATATATTCTTAAAGTATATTCTTTAAGGTAATTCTCTTCAAACATACATCTAAAATCAAGTATGTCTGGATATTGTTATTTTGATGCAGGTTAATGCTAAAATATCCAAGCTATCTGTATGCTCAACCATAAAAGACAGAAAATCTATTGGCATTCTTCCTTGAAGGGTCATTTAGAGTATTATCATATTTATAACTGTAATTGGCCTTTTTATTTCACATTTTTTGCAGTTTCTTTTCATAATATTAGCCAAAAGTAGATATATCTCATAATACGTGTGGCAATGAACTATTTTTAACATACATATCGATACAGAATTCAAAAAAAAATTCTTGGCCTGAAGCACTGGATAGAAAAATGTTATCACTATGCTTTCATGTGGGAAATACAATTTTGAAACAACATTAAACTGATATTGGTTTTCAGTGCATAAAAATACCTGCACTGTTATTTAATAACCTTGAGGGGTTATAAAATATAGAAGAGAGAACAGAGTTATAATCACATCTTCAGGTTATCATTTCTACAAAATCTACAAATCTATTATTTTAGCGCGCAAGTTAAAGGACTTCAAGGGGGTCATGAGATTGAAAAACATAAAACTAGAAATAATTCCCAATTTATTCAACAAAACAATTAGATATTTATTTTTTCTTCAGTGGAACTGACTTACTGCTTCTAGTCATGTACTTTCTTGACTTAAAGCTTTGTCTTCTATCATACTAAGTGTGTCCTCAATTCACTGCAGCCAATATCTTTCAGTTGAGATTGTTTGACACTAATTGAAAAAACTCATTTTACAAGGGGCTATTAGGGTATATCTAATTGGGTGTGTTCTAGGACAAAACATTCAAATTACTTTCCAGGGGCTTCATGTGGCTTGAGTAAAATACAAAGGAATATGCTATGCATAATTGGTATTGTCCTTACAAATCTAAATTGCACAAATTAATTGCATAATTTTCTGGGTGGCTCATAAGTAAATAAATTATAGATTTACCTGAATGTTTATATTCAAATAGAAGTGCACACATTAATATGTTTTACTTATTATTTACTTATTTACTTATATATGTGTGTGTATATATTATTATTTTTACTTATTTACTTATATATGTGTATGTATATATGTATATACTTAAGTGTGAATATATATATGTGTGTGTGTATATATATATATATATATATATATATATATATATATATATATACACACCCAAGTTTGATGAATTAGCAGCTAATCAACCATACGCTAGAGTATTCATAAAGGTTTAAAGGTTTTAGAAATACAAAGTATGACAGAAAACCTAATAAAGTACACCGAGCTTAGAAGGGAACATAAAATTATGTTGAACAAGAGAAAATAAAGACAACAGCATACATCGGAATTATCTACTTCGACTATTAGATCTACAGTATAACGTGACCTGGCCCAACCTGACTAAAGACAAGTGAAGACGGAAGAAAATTGCTTCAACTTTGAAGTTCTGAATCACATGGACAATTAGAAGGCACAGACAGTATCTCCAAGCTCAAGGAATTCTTGGGGTGGTGGCCTACATAAAGAGATGCTCAGTTCTGTAATTCAGTGGAATAGTTCATATTCCTGATTAGAGACTTTGTTTACACAGCTCAAAAGATTTCTAATCTGTGACAGGGATATTATGTCTTATAATTGTTTGGAAGTAACATCAATTTAATCCTTTTACAGTTAACATTCTTATTTTTACATGCTAAGAGGGAATTTTAAGACATTCAACCCAATTTTTGTCTTCAATGAGAGTCTGAAGTTACGGATTTTAATAAATGTGAAACCATAACTACAAGTCACTATAATTTACTATATTATAACATTTTAAATTAAAATAGAATCAAGTATATATAATAAAAATACAAACATTGAGAAAAATTTAATAGTGTCAAATATAGAGAAATATTTTGCTCTGTGTAAAAAATAAATGATTAGCTCTATTGTATAATGATATCCTATTCTTACATATGAAATGTGACTAAAAAACGTGTTTAATTGCCAAACAGTAAAATAATAATGTCTTAAAAGATTCAATGCTTTCAAATTAATAATAAATCATTGCCAAATTTAGCATTACAATAATAAGACCAAGAATAGTTAATAAATGTATCAAGCGGCTGGGCTCAGTGACTCAACCTATAATCCCAGCACTTTGGGAGGCCAAGGTGAGTGGATTATCTGAGCCCGCAGGTTCAAGACCAGACTGGATTTGTCTCTCTACAGTAAATTAAAAAATCAGCCAGGAGTGGTGGTGCATGCCTGTAGTTCCACCTACTTGGAAGGCTGGGGCAGAGGGATTGCCTAAGTCCAGCAGGTTGACACTAGGGATGGCCATAATTGTGTCACTGCACTTCAGTTTGAGTGATGGAGTGAGATTCTGACTCAAAAAAAATTTGTTTTAATGGATTAAGCAAATAGAAGATAATTTTAAATGTTAATTACAGACAAGCTTTTCTGCAATTTTTGGAACAATTACAGAAATACTTTACCTAAAACAAAATCAAAACATACCCTAAGTAATTATAATTCTGTGAATATAATATCATTTTTATGTATTTGTGGAACTCAAACTTTTAAGGAAATGAGCTCTGTAAAAAGTAAATGACACTTAAATCAATATATGTGTTTTAATACATATGCAAACATATAAACCTATGTATTAAGAACGCATTTAAATATGTATAGTATATGTATATTAATGCATAAAGATGTGTATTAAAATATGTTTCATGTATATCAGATATCTATCTAATAAATATAACTGATAGAGAGTGAGAGAGAATATCTGGTTTATTTATTTATTTTTTTTTTTGAGTTGGAGTCTCACTCTGTCACCCAGACTGGAGTGCAGTGGCCGCTCCCAGCCACCGCAGCCTCGACCTGCTGGGCTCCGGCGATCTTTCCACTTCAGCCTTCCAAGTAGCCGGAATTACAGGCATGTGCTACCACACCCAGCTGATTTTTTGATTTATTGTAGAGATGAGGTCTCGCAGCCCAGGCGGGTCTCGAACCCACGGGCTCAGGCAATCCACTCACCTCAGCCTCCCAAAGGCGCAGGATTACAGGCTGAGCCACCAAGCCCAGCTGAGAGAGAATATCTGAATTTAAAATTTTAATTACAAGAGATACCTAGTCATGAAGTAATTGAACAAGCAAAAAAGGAACACAAACTTATTTGAAAGCTTGCATCTGTTTCTAACATCACATCAGTCTGCATATCAATTGAACAAAGAACTTGCTCTTTTTTGATGCCAATGCTGCTGTTCTTGTTTACTTAAACCAATAATTTTCATAGCTATTGAAAAAGATGCTTTGGTGTCTGCTCATTAATAGTTTTATTAATTCAGCTAGTCATGAGGTGCAATTCATCAACTGTACAACCCTTTGTGTTCTATTTTTGCTAAATACTTCTTCTCTGGAATTTAAATCATGAAGAAAAAGTGGCTGACTAATCTGAATTTCTCAATTTATTCATGTTCAATGAAAAGCTATTCATCAGCGTAAACTCTGCTGTGAGTTCAAATCAAATTTGAGCCACCTGGGAGTAAACAAAAATGTTCTTCTTTGCTAGTACTTGGAAGAAGATAAAAATAACACATTTTCTAGAAAGTGAGGATGCTAATATGCCTAACAGAAATAAACCAGGGATGATAAGACATCAGATGTTTCTACCACATCAGATGTTTCTACCACATCAGATGCTGTGTCCATACACTAATAGCTTCTAAAATAGTTTTTAGTATTTTCCCCATCATAAAATGCTTATCTATTTTGTATCTTGCAAGTATAAAATCATCAGTTATCCTCGACACCCCCAAAGTATGTGTAAACTCTGTAAGACTATTATTCTACAGTCTTTCTTTTCAAACATTTGAACTATTTAGGGAATTGATGATTAACATAAATTATTCATGTTCAGAATTTGTATTAAGTGCTCAATCCCAGTGCAGGTTTAACCTGCTTGGATGTACAGATGCTTAGTCTTATGAAATTAGACATTTTTCATAATAAACATGCGTGGCTAAGAGTGGCTTAAGGAGTAGGATGTATGAGGCTTATAGAGTAGGTTTATGGAGGCTGATGTGTATTTCAGGGAGGATGTCAGCAACAGCCCTTGAGAGACTCTTCTCTAATACTAATGGAAATAAATTTCACATATTTTTGAGCTCCCATGGTAATTAATGTTACACCTGGTACTAAAGATTGTTGGGCCCACACATGAGTGTCTAAATAAATTATCAGTGGGTTAAAATCAAAGAAACACAGTGGATGGTAAAGAATACATTTCGTTTTACTGACGTTTTTGAGAACTCAAAGATATTTGAATTTAGCTTATAAAAAGTCATGTATGCATTATATGGCATGGGAGATTCTCAATTGATAAACATCCTGAACTTACATAAATTTTACCTACAAAGGGACTTACCAATGGATCCATGAGAATGACAGAGCTGCCTAGCAGATAACTAGAATGCAGTGGCTGACCACAATTTTTGCTTAAGTAATAGAACCTGAAAAAATTGAGTATTTTATAGCAATTGCTTTTCACTTTTTCACATAATGAGCAAGGATGTTAACTCAAAGTTATTGTTGTTAGTGATAAAAACTAGAAGAATCATAAAAGACTGGAAACAAAGGTGGAAACTTCTGAAGCAGCCGGCCTCTGAGATTAACGGTAGCACAGGCATACTGTGTTCATTTAATAAAGAAAGAAATAATATTCAAGGATGTATGCAAATGTTGACAATACAGAGATTTTGTCTGCAATGTGGCATGTAAAAAAAGGCCTTTATTCTCTGTTTATCTATTAGGAAACGAAACCCTTCTTTGTTGTGATTTTTAGGGAAGTATTATGCGTACAAGTAGGGGATGTCTTATCATTAGAAGTGGGTGTTCTGAGTTTAAAACAGATTGATATATGAAGTTTTCTACTTAGTTCTTATCTTCGGCCTACCTCCAAAGCCTCTGAGGCTACTGTTTTTGCATCACAGAAAGCTAGATCAAGTTTAGACTCACTTTCTCTCAATACAGCTGTAAGAGTTGCTGCCGTGTGATAGAGGAGGCCAAAATACAGAGTTCCAAGTCTGTGAGGAGGCTACAGAAGGTGTCTTGTGACTTGAGTATCAATCTGAACTGGATAAGCAGAGCTCATCGTACATACCACAGCATCTATTATCCTTGGAAGTGAGCAGGGTAGGAAGCTAAGGAAGGCAATTCTCGTTTTTTCTTTTTCCTTAAAGTCATATGTGTTTAAAATTTGTAGAACCACTTGAAGTTCTAACACCTATGTGTCTTTGTACCGGATGGTATTTTCCAAAATATCACTACGAAATATACAAAAGTAGCATTGTGTTTGCCATAAGATGTTAAAATTCCTACATAATAATGCAATGATATCTGTTGTTTAATGAAATGTCTTCGTGCAATCGTTTCTTCCACATCGAGATATTTACTAAATCATGGCAGGGCATGAGATTTAAAAGATCTCCCATTACTAATTTGTTGTTTTTGAAAATCCCAGTGTTCACGATAATAGGTAGTGCTGTTTAAAACGTCTGTGTAATGATCTGAACTATTATCTGCAGCACAAATGATATTTTCACAGCTGCTGTGTGCCTGGAGTCAGTCATGTCCTTTATGATACCTTGTCGCGGCATGGGCTCTTATTCCGAGCATTTGCCTTTTAAAATCTCTACAGAGATCTGACAGAAAAAAATCACAAGAACAGCATCTTTTGTGCTTCCCTTTCTCTGGAAATACCAAAGCAGCAGTGTATCTTCCCATATTTAAAAAAGAAGGAAAGAAAATGTTTTAATCTTTCATTTTCCAATATAAAGTTTTTAGCCAAAGGATATTTATTAAAAGAAAATAGATCTGTCACTCACTAATTCAATGACTAACGACATAAGTTTAAAACTTACTTTTTCTATGAGTATCAGACAAATGTAACACAAGCTGGACATTTCAGTTCTCTTACAGAAAAAAAGAAAAAAAAAACCAAAGAAAGACAATATTATATACCCCATGGACCTAGAATTACATCTAAAAAAGCTTACCCTATCTAGACTTAAGTTGAGGTAGATGCGAATATATTGTAGGGTAAACTGACTTTAATTATTAGTTTATTTTTGCTAAGGTTTACCATGGCTTATAGACTGAAGAAACCAATCAAACTGTCAGGACTTTATTGCAGAATAATGGTAACTTCTGGGAAATAGTTTATCCTGAAAATTGCAGGGAACCAGCTTGATTTAGATACACAGATAGTCTTCAGAATGAAGGGATAATTCTGAAAACAACAAAGTCATTAGAAGCTAACTTTTATTCTGTCCCCCAATTATGAATTGATGCCTGAGCATTATGACTAGAGAAAAACCTATGTTTAAAAATGAAAGAGTAGGAACAATCCTTGTAATGGCAAAGAATCGAGGTGGTTGTGCCTTTCACTAATTAAAATTATAATCTGGATCTTTTTTAGAGAAGGAAGTTAACTATTTTAAGGTAGCGCAAAATGTTCAAAGTAGAGAATCCAGAGGAAATTCTAATTTCATAGGACATTCTGACTTAAGGGCACTGTCCAACCTTCACAACTATAGCTGCAGGAGATACCAGAACAAAGCTCCACACGCTTGCCAGTAAGTGACGGCATGGATCAACATTCGGGCAGGCAATCTCCAAAATGTGTTGTCTATATGCCCAGTTTTCAACAAAAAATTAGTAGACACACAAATAAATAAGAAGAAAAATTCATACTCAGAATAGAAAGTGATTCCAAGTGGGTCTAGGTATCAGGTTTAGCCTAAAGCCTTCAAAGCAGCTAAAATGAAAACGTTCAAATAAGTAAAGAAAAATAAGTTCTCAATAGGATACTCTTGTATGACAAAATGCAGGAGAGACACTCTTCCAATCTGGCATCCAACATAGGACTCGGAAGGAATTCTGGTGCGGCAAGAGTTTCAAAGAATGGTAGAGAAATTTTGGAATGTCAAATGCCAGATGCATTTGTATTCAGGCGCAGTGGACACAGCTCCTAATAGCAATAACAGGCTCCCACAACCTGATCCTCAACTGCTTGCTATTGGAAGCATTACTAAGAACGTAGACAGGTACCCTCTTGGGCACCAGTCTCCTTCTTCTCAAAGCAGCCACTGAAAACACATGGCAAGTTCCTTTCAGATGGGTACACTTGACTGTGGAAGCCATTTGGAGTACTCTCACCTAAAACTCAATTATTCTATGAGAGAAGAAATAAAATCGCATTTTGGAAATCACGTTTTCTTCAACATTATACTTACATTCACATCTTGCATGATTCCTAATACAAATGTTAATCATTTTTGACATCCTGGTATCTTCTAGTTTCTTTTCTATATTGTTTTCATTTTCAATAGCGTGTCATCACACTAATCATAGAAATTGTGGATGTTGAAACATTTATAACAATGATTTTTGAATACTAGGACTAGAGATTTACTCAAGTATATTCTCCTATTACTTTCTGCTACCCAGTACAATTCCTATCAAGTCCACTTCCTTGATTTCGTTAAGATGCAGTCAGAACTTGTGCAGTCTAGGACCATTACAATTTGGTGCTTACCATGTAGTAGAAAACATATATTTGTCTGTTTGCTTATTTATTCATTTATTTTTTTAATTTCAATAGCTTTAGAGGGTAAAAATGGCTTTTGGTTACGTGGATGCATGGTATACTGGTGAAGAAAACATATATATTTGTTGAATAAATACACGAGTCATGATTCCCAAAGAGCAACAGTATATTTTAACAAGGGCTTTCTAAAACCATTCACTGCAGAAGTGAGTAGATCTTAGGGGAGTTATATCTAGATCTAGGAAATGCACTGCTTGGCTTCTTAAACATGTGTTTTACCCATCATGCTATTGCTTTGTTTTTTGTTTTTTGGTTTTTTTCCATCTCAGGAATACTAGCCAGTAGAACATGCAGGATCAATCTTTTGTTTAGGCATGACAACTTATGGATTGTATTTTCCTTGGTCAATTTTTCAAGGGGACACATAATACTACTCTAGCCTCATAAGAATGTATTTCATGTTCCCAAAATTGGTTGGTAACTTCATTTCAACAATGGAGTAATATAAAATATGTTTGTAGCCGGGCTCGGTGGCTCAGCCTGTAATCCCGCGCCTTTGGGAGGCTGAGGTGAGTGGATTGCCTGAGCCCGTGGGTTCGAGACCCGCCTGGGCAGCGAGACCTCATCTCTACAATAAATCAAAAAATCAGCTGGGCGTGGTAGCGTGCGCCTGTAATTCCGGCTACTTGGAAGGCTGAGGCGGAAGGATCGCCGGAGCCCAGCAGGCGAGGCTGCAGTGGCCGGGAGCGGCCACTTCACTCCAGTCTGGGTGACAGAGTGAGACCCCCAACTCAAAAAAAAAAAAAAAAAAAAAAAAAAAAAATGTTTGTGTTGAATACCAAGTACACATGATGGTCTTCTTAAGAACTCAAAGTCTAAAGGATGACTTATTGAAAATGTTATTTGGTTATACTGGCATCTTTTTGTTTAAAAGCTGTGGTATAATTTATTATCAAGCTTTTGCTAGATTGCCAATGCTTAAATCTAACCTGAAAAACACATCAAATCTCTTGTAGGCTAAATGTTTATATATCTACACATTACCATCCCATATGCAGAGATGCTATAAGAAGCTATTATATCAATTCTCGTAAAGACTGTTCTGTTACATTTAAAAGATGAAAAGTATTTTATTAACAATGTCATTTACAAAAGATGCACATGCAGTAGTTGAAACCGTACCTAATGAATTACTTAAAAGTGATCTTGTTGAATCTAATGCCAGACCGTTCCTATCCACACTTCTCTGCCTGAGCCACCAAATCACACCCTACTGGGTTGTGTTATTCTAGTTCTGTCACATTTGATGGGGCTGGTTCACCTATTCCTAACGGACGCACCTTCAGCCTCATTTAATGCTGAGCTGAACTGGGAGTGCAGGAGCACAAAGCAGCTGTGACAGATGTTGGGAACTTTTCCAAGAAAGTTTATAATAAAGACCTACACCTTCATTCTACTACCTCATGATTAGCTCCAGTCACAGGTCTGCTCGTGGAAGCTGGGCCAATTAGCTTTCAACGTTGAGTTCTGGTATGCACGTGAGGAGAAGTAAGATAAAATTCATACAGCATCGGAGACTAAGTTTGCCAGTTGACTAGTTGGCTGAATCATACAGAGATGATATTAGTGCATACTTATAAATAAGAATGCTAATTTCAACAAAACACAAGGAGGAAAGGTCAAGTTTCTACTGTCCATTGTAATTGTGAAGCCATTGATTAGTGAGTATTTATTACCTGACAAATAATTCACATCACAGAATAGAATGTGTTATTTTCTGCCTTTATTTGGAGTGTAACATTAGAGTACAATTCCAGAAGGCAGAATTATATATTAAGATTTTATTATAACTAAATACATGTGTGTAGGGAAGAAATCACTATGAAGTGTTAGAGTTTGCTCGTTAGTATATTCTGGTATTGTTTTTAAATTTTGTTAGATATACAAAATTCAGGAGCCTAAAAGATAAATTAGAAAGAAATAAAATATTATAAGTAATGGACTGCTACAGAACTCTTATAAAATCGGCTAAGGTGTTATTTTTTCCTAGTGTAAAGAATAAGGGACCGAGTTAAGGAAAGTTCAAGTTACTTGGCTAGAGTCACTCAGAGCTAATAAGGCATGGGGTCAGAACTCTCACAAAGGTATCACATACTTTTATGATCTTACCAGAACTAAAGTCATTTGCATTCCAGAAGGATGATGTTCCCAGATTTTCACACATTTCTAGATGTATAAGTGTTGTCATTTATATAGGAATGCTCTCCTTTAGCTTCCATTACCAAATAATAATTGGCGTTAACATTTTTCAGAATATCTCACATATAAGGATAAGCAGCCAATGATAAAGATTCAGAGAAATGCGACTTTGCTGGCAGCCGTCAGGTCTCGTTCTTTTGATAAATGCTTGTCTGGGCCTCTCAAAGTACACTTGATGGAATGCTGAGTCTCAGGACGTGACAAACACTAGCATGCCCTGAACCTTGAAATCTCACATTAACAGTTAAACCGTGAATGCTAAATTTAAGATAACCAAGGTTTGACTTAGTACTATAATAGTATTGATTGCACTTTACTCAATTTTGGGGAAAATTCTTTCCTATCACAGCAAAAATAAATGCCAACATATGTGTAAGCATACAAAATTAAGTACTCTACTTAGAACTCTATGCCTAGGCTTTTGTTTTTGTTTGGCATCATTTACTTCATTAAGACAATTTTCAAATGTGGCAGAGGTGAGAGTGGCAAATTTTACTCACAGGAAGATTTTTCTTTTTAGATTAAAAAAAAGTTTATTTAGAAAGAAGCTGAGAAAAGAGTGGATTCAATTCTCAAGGGAGAGAAGGAGCCAGGCACTTGAAGGACACGTGGCCCCGGAAAGATTTTGAATTGTTTTACTACTGTCATGGCTTGGTCTGCTGTCCCCCCCCCAAAAAAAAACTTATGCCGATACCAGTGTGAGAAGTGGGGCCTAATTTAAGCTGTTTGGGTAACAGGGGATAAACCTTTGGGGGAAGTGAGTTCTTACTCTATTCGTGCTGAAGAGAATGGGTTATTTTAAAAAGATCGTCACCTCCCTTCTTTCTGTCTTGCTTCCTCTCTTACCATGGAATCTCTTGGACAGGCTGGCTCCACTGAGCCTTCCACCATGGGTAGAAGCAACCACCTGAAGCCCTCACCAGATGTAGATGTTTAATCTTGAACTTTTCCACACAGTGGAATGACAAACCCAATACATCAAAGCAATGCATTTTGCAGCCTCAGGATTTCCTTTATAACAAAGACAGTGACTAAGACAGTTTCATCCAGCAACACAGGATCATTTTTGTCTCCCAGTTTTTTTGCCCCCAACGATCTGGAATTTAAAGGTGAAGTCTTTTACAATATGTAAGCATTATATAAATGTACTATTCCCAAAAGGAAGTGAACACAACTAATTATAAATGTGTACAGGTGTCCATGGTCATTTCGACACATGTTGATAGAAAGATCATCAATGAAGTGCAATTTATCAAGAGCCAGCGATAAAGTAAGAAACTCAACAGTGTATTTACCTTTTATGCTAAATACAAAAGTTATTTTACTCTTTCTCTTGATATGGGAATTAAACAGCCTGTTACGCCTTTTCTAAAATACAGGAATCCTTACTGAGGACAAGTAAAATTACATCAATAAAAATGAATACTTGAAATCACTCAGAAAAATGTCTACCTTCAGATTACTTCTATTTTATATTAAATATGTTTCTTAAAACAACTAGTTAGTAGTAAAGATCAGACTCATCTGTCAAGTTAGTGAAAAGAGATTCTTCTTTTGACAATGAAGCCTTGATTTTTGTCACTCAGTTTGAGAGCTAATGACTAATGATGGAAGAAACTAGGTCTTTCAAAAATTGACCAAAATGGTGTCCCTGTCACAAGCACTACTGCTTATTAGCTCTGTCAATCTGGTGTGGACACTTTGCCTCATCAAAACTTCAGTCTCTTCCTTTGTAAAATGAATATACCCCTCTTATCGAAAGGAAAATATGAGGTTTAGAAATAATGTTGAGGAAAAGAATCTGGTTTACTCTGGCCTGTCAAGAACAAAAATAGTAACTCATATTATTTGAATCAATATCCCATCAACAACCAAAGCAATTATTTATCTAAGTTTAAAATTGCAAGAAAAAGTGAAATATACAAAATGCAGCATTAAATATAGTTGCCTTATGATATAATAATTTAGAACACCAAATCTTTTCTGAAATACTTATCTGAACATAGGAAGTGATGGCCTAACATTTTTATTTTTTGTTTTTAAATGTAGTGGAAAACCTTGCAATGTCTTAATGTACAGGTCATAGTTTCCGTTATTAACAAACTAACGTTATACTTGCATACAAATGATCATATTTAATTGAAACATGCTTTTTATGTGATTTAATTTCTTTTTTTCAAAACTGTATTAAAAGAAAATCACTAAATTACTTAAAGTATGTGGAAAATTTGGCCATGTATCGTCTTAATATAAGCAGTTGTTATAAGTAGTGTTATACTCAACACATTAACACACTTCATCTGGAATTAGAAGGAAAAAAAGAACAAA
Organism: Carlito syrichta; assembly: GCF_000164805.1. Classification (NCBI taxonomy): domain Eukaryota; kingdom Metazoa; phylum Chordata; class Mammalia; order Primates; family Tarsiidae; genus Carlito; species Carlito syrichta. The sequence goes on from NW_007252063.1 coordinate 1,233,624, forward strand.
AATAAAATAAAGAAAAAAATTCAACATGGATAATATAACACATAAAGGAAGGTTATTTTTAATGGCATTTCCCAGTATCTTTTCTTTTCATGCTTTTGGCTGCAAAGTAAAATAACAACGCACATAAAAATAAACTGCAAATGGCTTGTTAATTTTCCTTTGAAACGCAGTGTATTGTGAACAATACTCGATAGGGACATTTTCTTTTATTTTATGGAAAATGGTCTTAAAAGCAAATTTTTTTTAGGGGTATGAATTGTTGCCTTACTTTAAATATTTCCTATTCAAAATAGCACAACGGCTTGTATTGACCTTTGAATATTATATGTAAATCTGATATTTTTTGAACATCATTGATTCATGTAAATAGTTATTTATATATATATTTCAATTCAAGTTTACAAGATTTTTAATGAGTTTTTCTTTTTTTTACAGCCAATTTGGTGGAAATCTAAATCATATTTTAAGAATGTAATAGCCTAGCTATGTTAAAAGCAGAAAGTTGTAAGCAGTTTACTTGTCAATAACCCAAACCAAACCTTTAAGATTACCCCAAAAATTGTCCAAAACTGAAGGAAGAAGGAAAGCAACACCTTGACCTACATATCAAAAATCAAATCAATTATCAGCCCTGTAAGTAAACTAAAGGAGAATCCATAGAGGCAGAGATAAACCCCAAATCTCAAGGTCTTTTGACAGTTACATAATAAAAGTGATTGGAAAAGGTTATCTTGAACAAAGGTTCTTTGCAAGCACATAAATCATACAAATAATTATCTCTGTGTGGTGACAGGGGCTTAGGAAGTGAACTATTCTAGGAGAAGCCTCCAGAGATTCTCCACCGTGTTTATGAGCTGCATCGTCCTCTCTATAAAAACCAAGCACAGATGTGTAGACCTTACAAGTGCTATATTCCAAAGAAGAAACTCTGAATAGAAAGGTTAATACAATGCTCTATTGATACAGAATACATATTTAGCAACCAGTCTTTGTCAAAAAAAATTGCTTGGGATCAATTTTTCTTATTTATTCACTGAAACACATTCTTATAAAGGACAAGGAAGCAAGCAAGTCCAGCATGTTGACCACATGGTTGCAGTTTTTTTTGTTTTTGTGTTTGTTTTTGGAGTTGGAGTCTCACTCAGTCGCCCAGACTGGAGTGCAGTGGCTGCTCCTGGCCACCGCAGCCTCGACCTACTGGGCTCTGGCGATCCTTCCGCCTCAGCCTTCCAAGTGGCTGGAACTACAGGTGCGCGTTACCATGCCCAGCTAATTTTTGATGTATTGTAGAGATGAGGTCTCGCAAGTTGCCCAGGCGGGTCTCGAACCCGTGGGCTCAGGCAATCCACTCACCTCAGCCTCCCAAAGGCGCGGGATTACGGGCTGAGCCACCGAGTCTGACATGGTTGCAGTTTTATGTACTTTTGTGGATGTCTGTTTTGGGGTTTTTTTTGCCCATTCATTTCACCTACCCGTGTTACAAACAACATGATCCATACGTGGGAGAGAATAAGATTGAGTCCCTGCCTTCACAAATCTTATATTTTAAAAGTGAATTGAGAAAAATAAATAAAAATGGAAAGCTACTTCACATGGCGATGGCTATTATCAAGGGGTAACATCCGTGCTTTCATCAAGGAATGCTTCCTACATTTAAGATCAGACTCCAAGGATAAGAAGGAGATTGCCAGGAGAGGCAAGTGTTCAATTTTTTTTAAAAAAAGGAATATAAATATGAAAGTTCAGGGAAGAGAGTGACAAATTGAGGAAGGCTAATAAATCCACAGTGGCACAGAGGAAGAGGGCAAGGAAAAGTAGGAGACAGAAAACCAAGGGACTATAACAAATGGCATTGTGTGCTAGAATAATGAGTTTGTACTTCAGGACAAAGAAAAGCTATTAAGAGGTTATACAAAAGAGAGTGACATGATGCAACTTGCAGTTTTGAAGGAACATACTGGTGGCAGTGTGGAAAACAAATGGGAAGGTAGAGGGGACAGAAAGACCACAGGGGGGAAAAATGAACCAAGAGTCTGTTTGATATTTCAGGTGAATATGACAGCAGCCTAAATTAGGCTTGTGCCAGTGAAAACAAAAATATGTGAATGAGCCGGGCTCAGTGCTCAGCCTGTCATCCCGCGCCTTTGGGAGGCTGAGGTGAGTGGATTGCCTGAGCCCGCGGGTTCGAGACCCGCCTGGACAGCGAGACCTCATCTCTACAATAAATCAAAAAATCAGCCGAGCGTGGTGGCACATGCCTGTAATTCCGGCTACTTGGAAGGCTGAGGCAGAAGGATCGCCGGAGCCCGGCAGGCGAGGCTGTGGTGGCTGGGAGCGGCTGCTGCACTCCAGTCTGGGTGACAGAGTGAGACTCCAACTCAAAAAAAAAAAAAAAAATGTGAATGAATTGGAGATATATTTTAAAGGTTAGAATTAACAGTGTTGGTAACTGATTGCTATATTTTTGGATTGTGGTATGACCTTTGGACCATTATTCTTCCTTCCTTTAGCTCTGCCTGTTTAGAGAGGGTTCAAATTTAAATATTGGTTCATCTGCAATTTCAAGCCAGTAGGTCTCTTTATTGCACATTTTGATAGTTGTTAACTACTATCCACTTCTGTTTGTGCTTAAGAAAATAACCATCTCTCTCACATCTAAGGTACCAGATAAAGCCAACTGCAAACCAAAATGGGAGAGGACCAGAGCCAGTTTAAAAGTGAGAACTGAATAGGAGAAGAGCTTTCTAGTTATAAACTTTTTCTTTTCTCCACTTAGTGAGTCATTGCTTTCTCTGCTCTTCTTGACTTCATTACTGACCAACTATTGTAAAGACTGGATGGCCACCAGAACGCCTGGGGTAGAGATATTGTGATTTTCCAAAGTGTAAGAGACACTCACCTGTATAGAACTATGAGTTGAACACAAGAAAAGATTGTGCCAACAAAGCAAAGCTAAAGTGTCCTCTGAGATTCCATACTCACGAGAATGAAATCTAGGGCCCAGGGTATTGTTCCTTGCCAACTTCCTTATCCACATACTCCTAGGCTGATATTCTTAAGGAAACAAAAGATGGAATCACAGAAAATAAATACAAAGCATCTGAGGCATATGAGAACTCTGATTCTTTAAAATATGAAAGATGTAGATTAGATGAGCCAAAATGAGTAGGGCAGAAAAAAAATTTTTTAATGCCTTTGCACAGATAAAAGAGAAGACTGGATATAAAAAATGTAATTGATGAAACACAGATTCCAAGGGATGGGTAATGTAACAAAATGTATATAGTGTAAGAAGAAATTATCAAGTTGGATGATCACATTTTGGACTTCTTACAGAATAAAGTGGAAAGATTGAAAGAATAAGTGAAGAGTTAAGATATACTCGGAGTTCTCAATCTTGGCCCTATTAACAGTTTGTTCTGGAAAATGTTTTGCTGTAAGGGACTGTCATGTGTCTTACATGATGTTCAGCAAAATCCCAGTCTCTCTACACTCTAGAGTCAGGAGTGTTCACTATGTTGTGACAACCCAAATCGTCCTCTGAGAGACTCAGTGGTTTGGTTGAGACCCACAAAGATGTGTAGTCAAAGCCGGGCTCGATGGCTCAGCCTGTAATCCCGCGCCTTTGGGAGGCTGAGGTGAGTGGATTGCCTGAGCCCGCGGGTTCGAGACCCGCCTGGGCAGCGAGACCTCATCTCTACAATAAATCAAAAAATCAGCCGGGCGTGGTAGCGCATGTCTGTAATTCCGGCTACTCGGAAGGCTGAGGCGGAAGGATCGCCAGAGCCCAGCAGGTCGAGGCTGCGGTGGCCGGGAGCGGCCACTGCACTCCAGTCTGGGTGACAGAGTGAGACTCCAACTCAAAAAAAACCAAAAAAAAACAAAAAAAACAAACAAACAACAAAAAAAAGATGTGTAGTCAAGAGAAACACAAATAAAATTTTATGACTCACAAAAAGAGAAAGAAATAGAGGCAAAGAAATAAAGAAATCAGAAACAATTTTTCTAGACTTCAACAAAATATAAAATATGATGGAAATAGTTCATGAGAGAGCTATATGAACTAAGATTGTTCATAACAATCAAACAAGAGAGATTTTTCAACAAAAAGTTCACACCCAGGAATATTATGAGTAAGATTCTAAATACCAAATCAATTTTTTAATTGGAATTACTTTTTTCAAAAAGGAAAGTAGGTCACCAGAAAACAGCAAGAGTTAAGCACCCTCCACATCAACAAAAGCAGTAGAGGCAAGAACACAATAAACCACTATTTTTGATGTTAAAGGGAAAGAATTTTGAGCCAGGAATGTTATTTTTAGCTGGAAAAAAAATTGAGCTTAAAGCATAGAAGTACTCTAGGATAAAGGTCTTAGAATGCATAAACATTAAGCATCTTTTTGAAATAACTCTTAGAAGCTATTGCCAGCATAAAAAGCAATCAATGTAGCGGTAACAACAAGACATAGGAAACGAGGTTTATAAAAGGGTTCACACATTTACTTCCGTCCAAATAAATATCACTAATGATAAAATACATCCCTAAAAAAAAGAATCCAGTATCAGCCAGGCTCAGTGGCTCAGCCTGTAATCCCGCGCCTTTGGGAGGCTGAGGTGAGTGGATTGCCTGAGCCCACGGGTTCGAGACCCACCTGGGCAGCAAGACCTCATCTCTACAATAAATCAAAAAATCAGCTGGGTATGGTAGTATATGCCTGTACTTCCGGCTACTTGTAAGGCTGAGGCGGAAGGATCTCCGGAGCCCGGCAGATCAAGGCTGCGGTGGCCGGGAGCGGCCACTGCACTCCATCTGGGCTACAGAGTGAGACTCCAACTCAAAAAAAAAAAATCCAGTATGATTCTTTCCAATTATATTAACAGAATATATGTGTATTGAATGGAAAGAGGGGGAGCTTTAGAAAGAAAGATTATACAGGGAGGTAAAAGCTTATTAAGAGTCTGACTTGGGATAAAACACTAGTAGCATTCATCTGTGTGTTTACTGTATTCGAGGCCGTTTTCAGAATGTGCTACCAGTATTAATTCACTTGATCATCACTACAATACAATACGGTAGGTAGCCTTTGTTTAGAAATGAAGACGCTGGAGAGGAGAAACGAATTAACTTGTCCAAAGTCACAGGGTTAGAATTCAACCCAACCTGTCTGGAGGCAGAGCCCACACTCTTCAGCGGCAAGCATACAGGTAACCAGAAGATGTGACTATTAATTAGGTTTAGACAATCATCGGAAAAATAAGCAAATGCTTTTGTTCAGCCAGCAGAAGTAAATTCGATAATTTAGACTAGCTAATGGAAAGAAAAGTGCCAAAATCACAAATATGTCAACACCTTTGGGTCCCCTCCCACTGTGGGAGCTTTTCTGTCCTCTTAATAAATCCTGCTTCCAAATAAAAATCATAAATATAAAATAGACTATCAATTATAAGAACATATGATGGCGACTCATATAAATATTAATAGATTAAAACTCACTACTTAGAAGATAGAGATTTTCCAATTAACTTTATTTTATTTTATTTTAAATATGTGTTGTACAATTCAGGGTTAAGTATACAAGTGGACATCGTACATGTAAAGTTTGGGCCTCTCTTTGGTCCCCACTTTGCCTGGTTTGAAGTCAGTTACCCTTATTGATGTTTCTCCCGTGCCCCCCCCCCCACCCTAGCAGTATCCCACTACTGCCAATCCCTTCAACTAACTTCTTTTTTTTTTTTTTTTTTTTTTTTTTTGAGTTGGAGTCTCACTCTTTCACCCAGACTGGAGTGCAGTGGCCGCTCTCGGCCACCGCAGCCTCGACCTGCTGGGCTCCGGCGATCCTTCCGCCTCAACCTTCCGAGTAGCTGGAATTACAGGCGCTCGCTACCACGTCCGGCTAATTTTTTTATTTTATTGTAGAGATGAGGTCTCGCCTGCCCAGGCGGGTCTCGAACCCGCGGGCTCAGGCAATCCACTCACCTCAGCCTCCCAAAGGCGCGGGATTACAGGCTGAGCCACCGAGACCGGCTAACTAACTTCTTAAAGCCAAATGATAGTTGAATAATACATTGTCAGTAATGCATACATGGAACGCAAAAAGTATAGAATACTTGAAAATTGTAAGCAAAGATATTCTAACAAGTACCAGAAAATATTTGTAACAAATAAAATTTAGCATCGACATTTTATTTCAGATAAGAGGAAATTTAAGGCAAAACACCTACATAAAGCACAGAGATAGATGTTGTAGACTGGTAAAAAGAAACAATAGGTCAAGAGAAAAAAAAAGGCCAAGCTCATGCAGTAATACAAGCAGCCTGCGTGGTCAGCAACAGTCAGTTTTCTCTGCTCCCCTTTCCTACTTCTCTTCCCCTTATCCAGTCTGCTTGACCACGTTGACTGAAATGAATGTGAAAATCAAGATTGCATGATACATTTCTGGTGGATGACTTTACTGATACACACTACCACACTTTTCAACATAATCCTTCAAATTGTCCCAGAAGTTGTAGAAAGAAGAATTGATCATGATAGCATAACTTTGATACCAAATCCAGACCAAGTACAAAAATAAAGAAATCATGGGTCAATTTTACTTATGAACTAGATTTAAGAATTCTAAAAGAAAGATTGGCTCGTTGAATGCAATTTTTTTTCTTTTTCTTTTTAGACAGGGTCTCACTCTCTTGCCCAGGCTGGAGTGCAGGGGTACAATCATGGTTTTCTGCAACCTTGAACTCCTGGGCTCAGGTGATCCTTCTGCCTCAGTCTCCCAAGTAGCTGAGGCTACAGGTGCACACCACCAAAACTGACTACTTGTTTTTACTTTTTATAGAGACAAAGCCTTGCTATGTTGCCTAGGCTGTTCTCTAACTTCTGGGCTCAAGCAATTCTCCTGCCTCGATCTCCCCTCCCTGTACTCCTAGCTACTTGAGAGGCTGAGTCAGGAGGGTCATTGGAGTCCAGGAGCTTGAGGATGTGGTGAGCCGTGATCATGCCACTGCCTGCCAGACTAGGTAACAGAGACCCCAACTCAAAAAAAAAAAAAAAAAAAAAAAAAAAAGAAAACAAAGAAACCCAAAATGATCTATAATTTAAATGGTGTTTGGAAATCTCATTGTGCGGAGGAAAAATATTGATCTCATGGCATATATAAAAATTAACTTCAAATGAATGAAATGCCAAAACATGAAAGCAATATCTATGATGATGACAGAATACAAGAATATTTTTGAAACTCTGAGGTGGGAAGTTTTTCTTAATACAACTATATTCATAAATACTAAAAAAAACAAAGGAAACACATTTACTCAAACAAAATTATAGAGTCTTAACCAAAGGGTATCACAGACAAAGATAAATGGATGGGTAAACAAGTGGGAAAATATATCTGTAAAGTTTAAATTAAAGAGGATTGGTGACTCTCCCAAACCCTCTGCAAAATACAGGACAGCAAGCTGAAAAAAGGGTAAATCTAGCAATAATAATAACAATAACAACAACAGATGCAGAGATCTTACAGTTTATCGGTAATACTTCTAAATGCTTTATGTCTACTTATTTAGTCATATTAATAGATAATTCACAGAAGGGGAACCCAAAATGACAATTCTTTTGAAGACATAACCAAACACACTAGAAAATAGATAAATGTATATCATCACTTTTTGATTTTCACCTAACAAACAGTAGTTTGGCAAAAAATGTAAAGCAGGAGAATATTAAGTTCTTAGTATAGATGTAGTTGGGAGTCAAGCACTGCAAGTGAGGCTGTGAATTAGTGCAGGTAGCCTAGAATAATCCAGCAATACCTCATGAAAACATGTAACTATCTTACCTACCAATTTCATACCTGGGGCCACTGTGCAGTCAAATATAAAGAAAGCACTTAGATAACACGCATAACTGGTTAAAAATACAGTCGCTCCACCAAACTACTTGGGTTCATATGATGTACTTTCCACATAGTGATATTCAAGCTTGGCCAAGTTATTTTATCTCTTGCTGTGTACATCAAAATTGGTAAATAGAGATAATGACGATAATAAAAAAAATAATAACAATAATATTTGTCTGCTAGGGCTAATATGGTTTTTACCTGTGACAGCTTCTTAGATCTGATCCCAGCCGATGATAAATGCTAAACTCATGCTTGTCATTTTATTTGCAAAATAACACACGTTATCATCCCTGAACAGAGAGGAGATAAACTAAATACTTTGAAAAACAGAAGACTAGGAATGAGAACAAGGAAAGGAGAAAAGCAAACCACAATAAGTTATCTTGCCTGAATGAATGATGACGATGCTTCATGAACTAGGATTACGATCAGTTGCATTTATCGTCCTTTGTGCAACTGAAGTACTTATGCAAAAAAAAAAAAAAAAGTGTTGTAAATCAGCTGGGCATGGTAGCACACGGCTGCAGTTCCAGCTACTTGGAAGGCTGAGGCGGAAGGATCGCCGGAGCCCAGCAGGTCGAGGCTGCGGTGGCCGGGAACGGCCACTGCACTCCAGTCTGGGCGATTGAATGAGACTCCGACTCAAAAAAAAAAAAAAGTGTTGTATATCTCTGAATGATTACAGTGGCAAGCAACTGCAGAAACTGTGAATGTCTTTCAAAAATGTGTTTATCTACATACTGTTTAAGATAAAAATAACTAAATCAGCATCAGGAATTGTTTCAAAGACAGAAAAGAATATGAGCAGAGGGAGAATTGTTTCAGGTGTGCTGGCTTGTTTGTTTCTTCACCTTTCCCCCAAGAACTCAGAACTAGCCCACATCTAAGGAGGGAATGAAGAGCTAGGCCGGGCTCCGTGGCTCAGCCTGTCATCCCAGCACTGCGGGAGGCCGAGGTGAGTAGATTGCCTGAGCTCGTGGGTTCAAGACCCAGCTGGGCAACTTGGCGAGACCTTGTTTCTACAATTAAAAAAAAAAAAAATTAACCGGTTGTGGTAGTGCGCGCCTATAGTTCCAGCTCCTTGGAAGGCTGAGGCGGAAGGATCGCCGGAGCCCAGCGGGTCGAGGCTGCGGTGGCCGGGAGCGTGCCACTGCCCTCTAGT